>NC_087513.1:150937800-151239694 GCF_963921805.1 Phalacrocorax carbo | reverse complement strand
GCGTTTTTTGTTTAGTTTCAAAACAAAAATATTTGTTTTGAAAAGGTGTAGCGAAGTGAGACTGAACCAAAGCCAGTTAAACATTTAGTTAGTCACAGCTTGTAGGGAAATTTGCTAGGAAGAAATCATTGAACATGTATGGAGATATCCATAGTAGAGTATCTGCAGCAGAGAATCCAGTGCTAATACTAGCAACAGAAAGAAAAGCAGAGAGCATCAGTACTGCCCATTGACTCAGGTAAGTGTATTTGTAAATGTGCACTGACAGCTATGCAGTATTATGCATTTAGGGAGAATGCTATATGGACACCTGCTAATTTGCAGAGTTCCCTCAGGCCTCGGGTACTGAGAGGAACGTGCAGCAGACCAGAAGATGGCTGGTCACCATCTCATGCTTCCCACCATGCAGTGTGGCACTGCTGCCTCCCCCCACCCATGACAGCCTGGGCGCTGGCTGTTGTGTCATGTTGGGTTGCTCAGCTCTGCCCGCTGAGAGATGTCACAGAGCTTGGAGAGATAATGGCCTGTATGGCAGCCAGTACATGCTATATCATTATGTACATTCCTCCATGGGAGCTCGGCTGTGAGCCACCTCGTGTCGTGGGACCCAGCACACCTATCACACAGCCCTGGCGTGTGTCGATAAGCTCAGATGCTAATTTCCCCCAATTCTATAACTGTCATATTGCAAATGCAAATTTGCAAATTGCAAATGTGCCATGGCAAATGGCACAAATAAAGTTCCCAGTAGCTCAAGAAGTCTGTTTACCTGACCAGTAAAGAAACAGCCCCTGTCCTAAAGATCTCCGTGCATGTCTGGAGGAGCTGGAGTAAGCGGACTCAGATGCCTGTGCTCCCTTTCTTGTCTTACTGAGCTGTGCTGCGTAAGCCCTCTCGGGCTGGGGGAGAGCTGGGACTGTTAAGTTGCCCTGTTGCATTTCCTGACCACAGATACTTCTGTGGTCCCTTGTGAGCAGCCTAATTGATGAACTATCTGCAAAAGCTTAGCATCGTCACCACTGGAAGACAAAAAGAGAAAGCAATATGCATTAACTATGCCTACATATGATATAAATTAGCTGTGAGTTTCTAAGGTGCAACAAAAGATATTGTGAATTCTGTCCTTCACCATTCTGCCCTTCATGATATGGGTCAAGAAAAAAAGAAATTCTCTGAATGAAAATGCTGCCTTTATTTTGAAAGTGGATTTCGATCTTGTTTTTTCTCCTTGGCATAATAATTGATACCTCTTCCTCAACATTTGTTTATCTAAATAATTCTGCCCTTTTATGCATGTGAGGTTGCTTACATTTCTCATGGGACCCCTCCCCTGCCTGTGTTACACCAACTGGCCTTTTCGTATTGCTTTTTTTCTTAATTATCCCTGACAATGATGAAAAACGGGAAACTTATTCACAGGCAGTGAAACAAGTGTCTCCTTGACCACAAACAATAAAATAACCCCAGTCTTTATCATTTGTTCATTACAGCTAAAGCCTAGCTTTTATTTTGATAATCCCTAGGAGTGCAAATTACATTAAATAGATTAGACAATATAACTGTTGCTGCCAGCACTTCTATCTCCCTCCCTTCTGTCTTGGCCACATGGTCCCACCCTCTCACTTCCACTGGGTCTAATGCTCATCTCTCCTTACAGTTATCTGATTTAACTCATTTGGGGGGACCGATAGTTTTCTGCCTAGTGGGTGTATTGCCCTGCCTCGCTGTGGGTTTGGCCAAGCACAGGATCTGGTATGCAGGGATGCACCCCTTTGGGGGAAAGAGCAGGAGAAAGGACTGGACAGCAGGGACCAAACTAAGGACAGGAGAGCAAGACACCATTTCAGATGGCAGTGGGCAGTCACATAGGCTCAGGTCTTTGCCCTGCGGTGCTATTAGCAACAGTGAGAGGGAAGAAAACCTGAATCAAAGATCTGTGTTGTTGCTGATAATATTCAACAACGTATGGCTGGACTTGCTGAATCCAACAGTGATGATACCATGGAAAGGCTGTAGGTTTCTAATTTGGTCACTTGATCTAAACACAAGACTTTATCCAAATACCTTACAACATCATGTGTGCAGCATCTCTGTCTGAAGGCCTTCCTGGTAATATAGGTATCTGCTGCAGGCATTGGCTACGTTATTCGGTGTATTACATTCAGGAGCAAGTTATCTGTTTATGCACGGGTTCCCAGTCGTTGTCTTCCTTAGCTGTACCAAAGCTAGTGCTCTTAAAACCAAGAGCATTTATTGTTTACTTTTTCTTCGCTCTTTCATTTGGAAGCCAGCTTAGGAAATAGTTCTTCAGGTGCAGGTTGGCCAGTTATAAAAGTCTTTCATCGTTATGAATTCGTGTCATTGTAACTAGTGCTATACTGGAATAGGCATTAATGAATAACGAACATGACATAATCCTGTCACCTGCACTGTGACAACCTTCCAGCAGAGCCTCAAGTACTGCTGTGCTATTACTGAAGAACCAGCCTTTGTAAAGAATAGGTTGGCAGGCCATAAATTGTAAAGCACATTACCTGGTGTAGTGAGAAACCTCCTAATTAGCCCAGTTGTGAAAACTGACATAGTAGGAGCCTTGCCTGAGCTTAATTTTCATCACAGCAGCAAAACTTCTGTTTCACGGGCAAGGGAAAAAAGTGGCCATGGTGGGAGGGGAAGGGGCCACACAGGAGAGGGCTTTCAAATTAGAGAAAATGAACTCACAATTGAAAGTACTCTTATGCCATCCCACTTCACGGGCAGCATTTAGTTAATAGTAGCATCAGAAATGCAATCCAATGAGTTTGTCTTCGTATCGTGTGCTATTAATCTACAGCCCTGCTGAGGTGCCGTGATAACAGATGCAGCTCCTGGTTGAGATTGCACCAGGTGTGGGAAGTCATTCTCTGTTTTGGATTTGTGACATAGTTTTTGTAAACTTCTGCTCTTACATCCTCATCCTCAGCATACTGAAAAAATGCGGCGGATTTATCTGAGCCTATACTATGTTTAGAGCTTGGAGACAGGGAAACCAAACCAGTAAAAAGGCCCAGAGAATTAAATTGTATTTTGGGGGATGTAATGTTAGGGGCAGCCTGCAACAAACTACCCCATGCATTTCTTTTCCAAATATATTTGCTTGAATCTGTGTGGGGATAAAAAGGGCTTTACAAACCTGTGGCATAACATTTACACAGCCTTTTGCAAAGCCTTCACCTTCCAATACAAAAGGTATTGGATGACAGTGTTTCTCAGTTTACATTGATGAGGGTAGTTGAAATTCTTCCTCTGTCTGGAAGAAAATCCCAGGGGGACTTGATCAGCACAATGCTTGGAGACATCAGAGGCTGTGCAATGTGAAAATATCCATTTAGCATGAACAAAGTGAGTCTGTTTGATGTAATGTAACTTATATCTGATACCAAGGTAATTTAGAAAACAAAAATTCATGCGTTTTCCAAAGTCACAGATCTACTTAGTCTAAATTGAGAGAAGGAGGCATCTCACACAGCACCTGGTACCAGAATTGACTGTCACTGTCTAAGCGGTTATGCTTTTTGACTGAAGACAGGTAAGGGCTAAATTAGAGCCATGGGGAAACCAGGTATGTGCGAGAACAGACACCTGGAGCCTAGCAAGCCTCATAGAGGTGTTTCACAGGGATGTTGGAAACAGCCAACAAGGTTCCCACCTGTAGCAAGCAGATGCTTATGCGTGGGGACCTGAGGTGTGGTGATTATGTGAGAACGTGGCTGCAGCCAGGGTGGCCATGTCAAACTCTCTGTTGGGTCTGGTCTGTGGCCAACTCTGAACTCCAAAACCATGCCTGGGAATCATTGTGGGAGACTGTCAGTTGTAAAGTACGTGTGCCAGGTGTATTTCTGACAGCTGAATAGAGTCCATGACCAACTTCCGTGGCGTGGGTGTCCCCTGGCTCTGTTGCCTTCACTAGGCTCTCTTGCACGGGAGGGTGACACAGTGCAGCCAGTGGTGCTATATGCCTGCTGAAGGACAAGGGGTTGTTTAAGACAGGTGAATTCTGCAATAAAATGCATGCCTCTTCCAAACGAAGGCAGCATGCAAGAATTTAGCAGTCCAGCCTTTCACTAGGTTTGCATTTTTGAGTGGTTTTGTATTTGTGTGACATGACTGAAGATAACAGCTCTCCAGTTAATACTATGTGCAAAAGTCCCTCATTCTTACTGCTCATTTGCTCTGCTTTTGCTAAAACACCTCTGTTAAACAACTGGCTTCTGCTTTTGATTGTTAGGCACACACAGTACAGTTTTCACGGTTTAATAGCTGGCTTCATGGTTCCCTTGTAAATAACCAAACTACTGTATTCTGTACCAGAACCAGGAGTAAACACGTTCTGATAGTAACAGCTGTAGAAGAGCCTGGCTGCAGAGCAATGGAACAGCAAGAGCAAAACTCTTTCTTGAATAACTGTTAAAATATGTTGTTATAAATAATGAATAGTTTTCCTGACAAAACATACTGCTATTAAAAATGTAGATGAGATGATGTGATGGATCAGTATTTTTTAAAAAGTGCTATTTCTTTAACCTATTAGTAAAAATTCTCTATGTTTAAATGAGCTGCACTGCTTTTCTTTCTTGACAGTGCTAGGCTCGTGAACTCACAACTCCAGCAATCACCTGCCACTCAGGAAAATTAACTTTTGAATTTACAACAGCTCTTCATTTGGCTGTATTTGCTGCAATTTTTAGCAGTAATTAATTTTGTACTTTATGTGTTTCTCACATTCTTAATAAGCAATGGGAGGTTTGAGAGAGAATGTAAATCTGTAATTTTATTTTAAGGATTTCTTTGCGTCATTCTTGTATTATTACTCCTTTTATCATTCTAATACATAGAGAAGTCAATTTAAGTCATAAGAAACCCTAAGTGTCACTTTCTTCTACTTCAGCATTGTAATGAATATTACTTCAGTCAAGAAATGGTCCTCTTCCTTTCAAAGGGACCACTCACTGAAATAGTTGCTAGTAGGCATGGATAAGAACAGCAGACTGGCTGATAGCCTTTGACTTGCAAGGTACTCCATGAATGGGTAGATGCTCACCAACATGACTGAGGAGTGAAAAGCCAAGTCCATAGCTCCTGTCTATACTATCATTTACTGTGCACCTTTATATGCGGTCTCTTATAGCTATACGGTGAAACGGACTGGCCAGCGTACTCATTAGGTGATTTAAGCTATCTCCATGAGTGGGAAATGTTGGTTTGGGGGTTGTAGATCATCAGTAAGTTGCTCATGTGTGAAATGAAAAGCCACCTTGAGGTCAGCTTCCAGTAAATTCGTCCTGAGCTCAGGCAATTTGGAAACACCTGGCTAAGCCCACTAATTATTTGATTGACTGCTGTGACTTGAAAAACAAGATAGAGGTATCAGGCAATAATGACTTGAACTGAACTTTTGAATGCTGCTGGTTTTTCAAATAAAAAGGTCAGGGTCTGTAGCAAATGCAGCTGCCACAGAGTAGCACAGGTCACTGGTCTGCAGTGATAATAGCTCTCCATAAGGAGCCCACAACCATCTTGATCTGATGAGTTGCATGCCAAAATCTTTAGACAAACAGATTCAGGAGACATGACCCGCCATACTGGGGAACTGGGGGATGGCAGAGGTTGAAGGGCAATGCAGCCAACAGTGCTTTCCTAAGGTTTCTGCCTCCTTACGGCAGGATGGATCAGGCTGCAGCGGGGGATGCAGCAGGTTCCCATGATCAGCCAGTTCCGTCAGCCTCAGCCACTTCCATGTGCCCCTTTCCTCCCCACGCTGAGGATTCGGATCACACAGCAATCCCTGTGGCAGTGCTGGCTCACCTCTGATTATGTGATCTAAGAGCCATGACCTAATGAGAGATTAAAAGAGTGTATCAGAAAGCATTTGAAAGCTGTGATTCTTCTGCTTTAAAGTTGTACTTTTTGCTGGTTCCCTGAGAGCTCTTATTTCCAAATGTTTGATATTGCTTTCATTTGTGTGTCCAATGCTGTGGGCTTATAAGGCTGTAATTTCTTACCTGCCCAATATGCATGTTTTTGAGGTGGTCACTAATGCTGTGTCCTCTGTTGACACTATTGACATTGTACTGTTCTTAGCCTAAGATAAAGAGTCCATTTTTCAAGTGGGTTTGTGATGCCTTACAAATTTTGCACATGTGAAAACAGTATTTAGGTAATGCGGATATGAATTTTGTATAGGCAAAAGGGATATATGAACTGTATGGATGTAATTTTGGAAATCTATACCTGAGCATTTCTGAAATACATGCTGCGAAGGAGCAATTAATGACCGGTAAATAACAAAGAGATTCCAAATTCTTAACTGAAACCCTGGTCCATGTGCTCTATCAATTAAGGATGCCGTTCTGTCAATTTTCAAGGAAATTTTTTAATCTGTTGCAGTTATTTACTATAACTTAATACTGTTGTAAACTAAAATTAAGCTATTATATAGGATGTTTCTGAGGGTTCCTCTTGTGACATCATGTCAGAAATGCCAGAGAGATGAGAGATGTACATTAAATTATATTAAAAACACAGCTAGAGAGTGCATGCTAGGTTCACCTTATATCCTGCAGGTACCCACTCATCCAAACTCGAGGTGCAGAGTCCTCAAAATCACAAAACCCTCTAATCTCAGTGAGGAAGGAGTGACAGCACCTCTCCCTCATCTGACGGTGTTGGGGCTAATGAGCCCAAGGGGAGCACCTTGCCAGGCGTACACAGGGTTTCTCTTTCAGGACTCACTTCATCTCACCTCGCTCACAGCACTACATCCTTCAGACTTGCCCTCAAAACAAGTCAGTGCCATCACAAGAGTGTGTGCCAGCAGCACGCTGACTGGTCTCTGATGGAGATGCATACCAGTGCTCAGCCTTTCCGAGTCCTGTTGCTCTCTTCAGAGTAAATTGGGCCTTAAGCTTGCAGTATCTGGGATTGCGCTAGCCCTGCAGCTGTTGCTAGAGCTGCAGCGGTAGTCATCCTCTGAGATAAAGCAAGTTCGGCTAGCAGGGGACTCGGCATGCCCAACCTGCACGGCCTTTTTCCCTGAGCCCTCCATACTACTACCACTTGTGCTAGAGCAGTGCTGTAGCGTTACGCCATCCACAGTCCCGTTGATGAAGAATTAATAATGCTTAATGTGTGAAGCATCTTGGGAGGTAAAATGAGATCTGAAGCTATGGCTGGTAGGCTGTCAAAGAGGCTGCTGTGTGCTCCGCAGCTGGGGACGTGTACTGAGCTCTGCTGTGCTCTGCCATGCCCACTCTGAGGCTGGGAGCCCAGTAAGGGCAGGGGCCAAAGCAGCACACCCCAGCCCTTCCAGAGGTACCAGTCCTATGAGTCTCTGATTTTTTGTGGCATAGGTATCACAAGCTATCTGGCATGATAAAAGCTTTCTGAGAGTTCATGGGCTAGTTATTAACTTACTACAATGTCTTTATCTGTATGTGTGAACTACTACCACTGTAGTAAAGCTCTAGAGACTGACGTGAGCCAACAGGAACATGGCTTTTTGCCATGCTCCCTGTGGACACCACTGCTGTTTTACTAAATAAGTTGATTTAGAATAAATCACCATTGAATTTAATAACTCTTATAGATGACCTAATTTTCTCTAGAAAGATTTAAGCTTTCCTAGTAAACTTGATGGTATGTCAACCTAGCATCAAGGATTTCTGCCTTTTTTCTTCTGCGTGTCTGGCATCCTGCCACACTGATCTAAAGTGAGTTACAGCAGGGGGAAACGCCATTTAAGAATACTAGAAAAATTAGTGAAATTGTTTTACTTAAAGAATTCTATTGAAAACATTACTCAATCTGTTTTTCTCTTCTCAGTTAGTAGCCTCCATCGTGTTTATCAGCTTTGGCGTGGTAGCAGCGTTCTGTTGTGCAATAGTTGATGGAGTGTTTGCAGCACGACATATAGTAAGTACAGTAATTTTCTGTCATCTTTCATTTTTGATTACTTATGTCATTTCTAGAATGAAAGCGTTTTCTTTTGGTTTATGTCTAGCAGCATATTAGTTTTTCTGAGAGTTTTTTTTGCTGGAGAAATGTCTTTTAGCAAAAAATCAACAGGAAAGCCCATCATGCCAATACCTGGAGATGGTGCCAACTGCTTATTCATCTCTCAAGGAGTTCCAAATACAGAGGTGATGTAAAATGATGTAATGACAGGCGTGCTAAAATGCATACCTGCTTAGGAAAGAAAACACACTTCAGCACCACCAGCATTTGTTTCCTTTTGCACAAAGGCTTTGTGGGCACAGTAAGGATTTGGAATGCATCAGACGGTGATGAGCACCAGAAGTCTCGATGGGATCTTTAGAGGGAAGTGGATTGCAACAGCACAAAGGGAACATTTTGTTGGAGCAAAGACAGCAGAGGAAATGGCAGGCTTTGATTAGAGGTAGTGTGAAGGGGGAACCTACTGAGTGACAAACAACCCAAAATTCACCATCTGCCTGTCATCAAAAGGTGGGTGGGTCACTTAACCAGAGTGACTAGTGTTTCCAGTGGGTCTTCAAAACCCAGTCCTCCTTCTTCCCCCAAACCTATTGCCATCTCTGCTTCAAAAGAACATTTATAGGCATTTACAGTACTGTAGCAGCAGTAGCGTTACTAGTAGTTCATTACTGTCTGTGAGTGCCTAGGAGTCTTTCTCATGACCTTCTTGTGTAAGCGCTAGACAAACTTAGAACAAAGGGGTTTTTTTATTTTGGCTCACTGAGTTCAAATTAAAATATTAGACAAAAAGGATCGATAGAAGAACAGGGCAAACTGGGTTGTGGGGTCATATGAATTTGCCAGTTGACATGTTAGATATGTGTTTGCTGTTCTATCTTTTGTGATAGAATGCCTAAAAATCAATCTAAATCCAACGTTTTAGCTGAGCTTTGATTTCCCAAAGCATCAGGAAATAATTAGTTATATATTTTAATAGATGCTAGAACTCAGATGTAGTGTGCTGCATAATACAGCAAGTATGATGGTATATGACCCCTTCACTGCTATGAAATATCATGGGCCTGTTCATCTTTATGCTTATGTTCATTGAGGGGCAGCGTAACATCACTGACATCAGTTAATTTTTGGTTAGCAAATGCATCAGAATAACAAGGCTTTGGATCACTTGGAGCATAAAACTGTAAACCGCTTTCTTTTTTACTGTTATTGAAGAGGACTTTAAACCAAATGTGGGCTTCAGAACCTCACATGCATCGCACAAGGAAGGAGACATCTGTTGGTATGAACAGCCGAGTTGTGCAATTTGAGCATGAATAAACAATGGTTTGTAATCACGTTTTGTGCTAAACAGACCCTGCATTTACTCAGATTTGCCCTGCTGTTGGTCTGGATGACACTTAGTATAACTGTCTCTGACTAGCATGAGCCCAGGGAGCTTTTCCATGGGAGCTACTTGAAAGAGGAGAGGAGCAGATTCCTATTTAGGTTTTCTGCTCCTGAAAATTCAGTGGTTGTGCCCCAGACAACCATTGCTACTTATTCAAATACTGGACCTGTCTCCTAATTTCCCAGGAACCATACTTATTTTTGTCCTGCTTGGATGTGACCGTTAGAAAGTGTTCAGATGGCACTTGTACAGTCTTACACCTTATAACTGCAATGCAGCCATGCAGCCACAGTCCCCCCACTGCTGAGGTTAGACATGATCTCACCTTCTCTGAGGCGAGTTACTGTGTCAGAGGGCAGTGTGTAATGCCCCATCTCAAACACAGAGACAGGCATCGCCCCTGTCATCTTTCTACCTGTTCCCTTTGTCAGTTTGCACCCTTGGCTTTAAGTTTCTTTCACATACATTACTTAGCTGTTCTAGAAACAACACTGCTTCCCATCTAAATCAAACAACAATATCGTATTCGAATATTATTGTACCCTTTTATCTGAAGAAACAAGATTTCATATGTAATACCTAGAGTTTATATTCACCTCCTCTTTATTGCAGCACAAATAGCTGCATGTTTGATGTGTCATTATGGACTAAAAGTGATTCAGCTCGTTGCAGTGCTCTCTGGGGAGAAAGTGTGCCAGTGAGTTGTCATAGAAGAGCACGAAGACACAAACTCATTGCACTCAACCAAGAAAGCATCTTACAATCTTGGGTCCAGTTCTGTACCTGGTTAAGTCAGTGACTGGATATGACTGCATAATCTGTGCAGAGCTGGAGGCTAGAAGGGGCTGGTCACCATCCAGCCATCCCTCAGAGTGCTGGAGATGTGCAACCCAATGACAAGAACGTACTTCAGTCATGACATGGCATACTTCATGGAAATCCTTTTCCAGCTGTTTATGCTTGGGCCAAGTTTTATCACATCTGTCTCTTTTGGTCTCCTTCACATATTACAGAACAAAAAAAATGCTTAGTAATACTTTTTGTGGGAAAATTTGCGCATCAACATGGTCACACTCACTTCACCTCATTCTCGTCCTGTGTCTCATAAGAAGCTTAATAGGATCAGGTGAAATAAAGGTTTACATCACCTAATTTCTCTGACTAACACACCTCAGGAAATCTGTAGGGGTGGTAGTTCAAGTACGCTCCCAATATGATTTACAGGAACTGTGGAGCCTTATCAAAAGAAGGTGTGTCATGCAGACTACAGTGTCACTGCCACTGCATTACATCCCCTTTGCATCACAGCTAATTTCCTTCAGGGAGAGCACTAACACCACGTTCAGTCCATTCCCCGTAGGCCAATACCGGCCGTTTTCAGAAATGTGTTGTGCTGTTGCTACTTTGGCCCCTGCCTTATAAGGGATAACTGCTGGAGAATGGCACTAAACTGTCCTTTGTTCAGGGAAAGGACAAACTTATGGTCTGTCAGAGCAGGTGCCCAGGTCTACACTGAAGCCATAAAGTTTTCTTGAGGAGAAGTTGGGCGGTGTTCACTTTTATGTCTCTAGTATCAGGCTGCTGATACCAAGGCTCCAGGTCCTTTTTCTCCTGGAGGGGGAAGTACTAGCTGAAGCCAGGCAGGCTTCAGATTGACAACAAATACAACATCCTCCTTCACATCAGTTTGGAATAAGAAATGTCTCCTGGTTTTCCTTTTATTTTTAACTTCATTCGAGTTGGTAGGGATGTGAAGAAGGCAAATTACATTATTATAGATTTTTCTTAGTGTGTGCCTGCTGTTGAATGGAGACTATTACTGTTGCACATTTTTTTTCTGCTCTTGCAAGACTGTGGCTAGAATAATAAAATACTGTCTCTGCTTTATTTTCTTCCCAAGAAGGCATAAAATTGACAAAAATTCTTCCAGGAAAAGGATGTATTTTAGAAAAGAGATATTTAAATTATTTAAGACTCATTTAAAAACACTTTGCTTAATGGAAAGCTCTAGAGCACAGTACTTATAAAATTAAGAGCACTAAAGGAAAAGTAGCTTGATTTAAAGTAGCAGTAGCTTATTTTAAAAATAATGCAAATGTAATTTACTGTGTAAAGTTAATTTCACCATTGGTCCCTTCAGCTGCACTTTTCACCTTCAAAAAAAAAAAAGGAGCCAGATTCACATGAAACAAAACAAAGCTGGAATTCGTGTACAGTGATGTTATTTCAGAAAAATAATGTGATCATAGGAATCAGTTATCCGAATTTGTGTTTGCTTGAGATGTTTTGCTATTTAGCAGATGAGAATAGCCCAGTTGTGCAACAGCTAATGGAGATCATTTAACAGCCTCCTCTCAGGACACATGGAGACCCCCTGTCCCACCTCGCACACATTCATACCTATTACCCTCCTATCCACGACTGCAAGCCTTGGCCACATAATCCTTAGCTTTGCAGGTATCCCCCAGGCCAGAACCTAAAATAGCCAGCAGCAAGAAATACAGTTATGAAGTGAGGACATTGCCTGCAAGAGCTTCCTTAGAAGGTTAGGAAGACGACAGGTAGCAAAAGCATGGGCAGGTATTTTAAGCTGTGGAGACAAATGCTTTGCATCATCGTTTCACTTGGCCAGCTGGGAGTCATGGAACATTGGTACTGACACATGGCCAGTTGCATTTTCCTGAAGTATGTGATAACAAGAGACTCTGACGTGCCTGAAAGCTCTAGGAGAAACCAAGGGCTCAGGCAGAGGAAGTCCTCTCTGCTTGACTATAAGAACTGCTTTTTGATCTTGTTGAGTGGAATTCACAGATCGCATCTGGACAGATTTATTAGAGGAGATTCACTAAAAAGAAAAAGCAGAGCTGAAGAGCTTGGGATAGTACCAATGAGAACACGAGAAATTGCAGTGAAGGGCTCACTGCAATTTCATACCAGTGAAATTGCAGCTTGGGATGGTTGCCATAATCCTTTCTCTATGGACCTTTTTTGCTTTGTCTTCTCTGTTACAATTCTTCAAGTAGTTCAATACAGCAACAAATATACCCCTAAGCCTTCCTTTCTCCTCACTGAATAAGCCCAGTTCCTTCAACCCATCCTGGTACATCCTGTTCCTCATTCTTCTGATCATTTAGCAGCCCCCTGCTGGTCATATTGTAATTTGTCGAGGTCTTCCTTACATTGGAGAGGGGTTAAAATTGGACACCACACTGAGATGTGGCCTCAGGAGCATTGAGCAAAAAGGAATAATCACTTCCTCCAGCCTTCTGGTGCTGGTTTGCTCATGCAGCCCAGTACACAGTTGATCATCACTTTTGCAAAAGCACCCTGCTTGTCCACAAACACATCCATTTTTTTCTTTGCCAAGCTGCTACCTAGTCAGCTTGAACTGTAGCCTGGGGTTTTTCCAGCCCAGATGCAGAATTTTACATTAATGCTGTAGAAAACTAACAGATACAGTCAAAGAATTTGGATTCACATTCAACTATTTTTAAAGATGCACTAGATTTCTAAATTTCTATAACCAACATAAATTAATTGCCATTTCATTACCATTTTTGGCTTTCTTTTAAGCATGAACTGGGCTGAATTTTCTGTGTTTATAAAGCTTTGATAATGACCCTTACGTACCTCATCATTGATTACGGCTACGGTCTCTTAGCTGAAGTTCTATTTTAATGCAGTTTATGGTCAGGCATGAACTTGCTTTGAAAGGAAGGGATTTTCAAGAGACTCTGATTTTATGTGGTGCAATGAAGTGATAGTATAAATATACAGATCAGAACTGCTGCACATATGCACTGTCCTGTCCCTTTGTGCTCGGAGCTGCGTTCCTCTGCCAGGGAGAGCTGTAATGTCCAGTGAACAGCTCAGCCAAGGGCTGTATAGCTAAAGTGTCTTAGAAGTGCTTCCAAGCAAATTATTTCGGGGGCCTCTTAAAAACAGCCTCCATGTTTTTTATCTGGGTGTGTTGAATGAACACGTCTTTGAATGAATGTTTGGATAGTGTATTGGGTGGTGACCCTCCGAAAGATTATAAACTGCTTACAACTTCTGATTCTGAATGGTGAAGTGACAAATTGGCAGAATAATCAGATGCACTTCAGGTTAGCTTTTACAGGTAGCCAACAACATGGCTTACTTCTTTACTTTATTACTAGCAGTTTGAGAAAATACTATGATGAGGTACTGTATTAAGAGCTGAAAGGTGAAATGGACTATGCTAAGGGAAATCATGTTACAAGAGCCTGAGGAGAGGAGCATCTTACTCTGTTGTTTTCCAATTTCAGACCTCTATTTTTATACACATAGACCCTAATCCATTCAAGAATTTTCTTAAGTGTCCACAAATAAGAAACTGGGAAAGAGGTGGAATGTTAAATGTTAGTAAAACTGGTCCAGAGAAAGGAAAAAATCATTTATCCATAAGATTATTCTGCCCATGATCACTGGGGGTTTGCTCATCTTCACTAGAAAGCACAAACACAAATGGTTGCTTTGTTTATGGAGATCTGGGGACTTTTTTATTCTTACTACAGACTGTCTTGAACCATAGTAGTGAAATGGCAGAGGAATAAGAGATCATCCAAATGTTTTTTGTGATGTAGGATAATTCTGTAAACAGTCATTATACTGAAGGAGTCTGGATCCCAACTGTAGTGCCTCTGAGATAAAAACATGTTGCTGTGTCTTTGAAATCATACACTCTATATACATACATACAATAAGCGATCTCATCTAGATGAATTATTTTAATGTGACTGCAGGTATATAGAGGAGAGGCTTCTTGGTGCCTTAGGCGTGACATCACTCACTGGAAGCAAAGGATCAGATACCATCCTGCCTAAAAGCAGAGACAACATGTTAGATTCTGATTTACAATAGCAGATTCTCACAAACTGTTCTTAATACTTCATATGTACAAGAATTGGAACAGAAAAAGGGTCAGGCTTCTTCACTGGGCTCCCAGTTTACACTTTTTCTGACTTTATGTCTATGTGCCAGCTTTACATTGATGACTGAAGTTATTAAAACTCATGTAGGTGTTAGGAGGATATGTGTATATGGACAAGGAGGGTGCTGTGGAAAGGCAGAGTTGCTTGATCATCATGAGATCTAAAATGCACATCAAACCAGGCAGTGTTAAGTTGTCCCTTGGATCCCTCTCCTCTTCTGCAAAGCCACTTCTGTGTCACACGGACTTAACTTCATTTTCAGCTGATCTAGTTTCTTCCTCTTGATAGTGGTGGCTTAAGGAATTAATTAAAACAGAACATATCATCAGACATTGAGCCCTGAAATGAACCTGTCATTGAAACGGAGGACACTAAAACACTTATCCCTAGCATGGGATCTTCACCCACATGGTTTAAGTGCAGCTTGTGGACTTCTGAAGTGTATCAGCTGGGTAATTACCTATAGATCTGGGAATTTGATACTAACCTTGAGATATTTGTCTTCTCTTTATGTATGTTAACTCAAAAGACTTTAATAAGAGTGGTATTATGTAAACTCACCTTCTGGGAAGCAGAGAGGGGAAAATAGTCTTTCATCTGGGGGATGCTGATGCAAATTGGGCTCTGGTTGGTAGAGCTCAAAAGCTTCTGTACTAAGTAATATCAACATGGCGACACCCATCCAGTAAAAAAAGAACTACATTATAAAACTGCAGTCCCAGCCAACCCTGGCAAAAAATAACGAGTGGGTGTGGGTTTTGGTTCTTTCAGCTTGCCCAAACGATTTAGGTCAGGGCTGTTTTGCATTGTACCTTTCTGTGCTACAGAAACCACATCAGGTTGTGTTGAGTTGAGGTTGAGATCAGGGAGTTGAGTGCTGTTTTTTCCTCACAGAAAGCATGTGTAAAATACTCTTAGTTATGTGGTGTTTTATGCCTTTAGACCAAGACGCTGCAAAATCACCATGACCACTTGGTGCTCTGGCATCCCAACCAAGGAGAGAAGCTCCTGAGGAGAATAGAGAAGCTACATTAGCACTCTGAGGTTTATCAGCCTCAGCAAACATCAGCGCTTTCAGTGTTTTACAGGTTACAAAGTACAGGTCAGCTGCCTGCAGTAAAATACTTGTGGGATTTTAAATAAGGGTGGCTGTCAAAAAGTGGCACCCTCCTTCCCAGGTTTCATGTTTCTGCCTCACCTCTTCTGCTAAGGCGCAGGAACCTTCCTAGGGCAGACTGAAGGGAAGACTCACGCCGTGTGCCTTCCCCCTGCTAGCCTGGCTGCCAGCTGGATTGTCCCATCCACTTTATCTCAGGCAGACACACAACTGTCGGTGCCAGCCCAAGGCAAGACGTGGGGAGGGGTAGCTGGAAGCTGGAGAGAAGGCAGGACCAGTTCTTGGGGCTGCAGTGTTCACTTGGTTCAGCTTCAATCCAGTGTTGAGCTAAGTTAGAAGTGATGAATCCAATGATGACTGAAACAATCAAACATTATGAGACCTCAGCTTGGAACGTCAGTTAGTCAGAGAAGTACAGTCTGAAATGTCATGAAGATTTGATGATTTCCAGTGTAAGCGCAGGACCCCAGGCAGGGATGCCCACTCAGCAGCGAACTGCAGGTTCCCTGCTGCTTCCCCAGACCTTGGACAGAAGAGGCAGGTGCTGCATGTGAGCACTCAAGAATTGATGCCACCATCTGGTGGCTGCATGTGCAACAGCTGAGAATGTCGATCCTCTTCCCATCTTTGAAGCTTCTTGTGCAGATTACAGATACCCAGTCAAGAATTACAACAGGGGTGCCCAGCAGCTTCACTGACAACCACTGCATTTTACTACAGGGTGACTTCATAAGCCCATGGCATGTAACATGACTTGCCGTCACACCCCAAAGCCTTGCACACCTCAAGCCAGATCTCCTAAAAAGCCATTTGAAATGTTCTGAGGAAACCTGTCAGCCCTTCCTTTGAAGATAAAAACCAAATAGTTGTATTCCATGTCTAACGAAGTTGTTACCTTGATGACTGGTGGTAGAAAATGCAACTCAAAGAATAAGTAATTTCTCACTGCGGTTAAGTTAGCTAGCTTCTCTGAAGAACACTAAACGCATTTTACTTTCTCCGTGCTGTTACATGAGGCAAAATTACAGCTAATTACTTTTAATTCAATTTCCGTCCTGTATGACTCATTAATATAATAGCATATACCATAAAGGGTTTTGTTGTGGTTTTTTTTAAGCAGAGTGAGCACTAAATGTTCACAACTGAAAACTATCACTAGCTCAGTAGTGATTTTTATATTGATGGTCCACTGAGGTGAAAAATGTTTTTTTGACAGATTTCTTAAATACAAAGTGCTTAAGTTTGCAAGCAATGCATGTTGAAGCTAATGGACAACTATTCTGCAGGATTAAATACTAGCATTAGACCTTGCATCTGACACTGAGATGGGAAGCACAGACTGCATTCCTACAGAAGCACTTAATTACAAGGGGGGATTAATTCTTTTTTATGGACCTAGTTTAAGGATTGGAGCAAAGGAGGACTCTTGCAACCAGCCTAAGCCAATCTGCTAAAAATTTTCTTTTGTACTACAAGATGACCACATTCACATAGCAGTTATGTTCATGCATCCAAATGCAACTGAGTATAATTTAAATCAAAGGCTGAATACTCTTCTTTGAACATTACAATCCAGATGGTAGAAGAGCTCCTCATACTGGATAGGTCTCCAGCATAATTGAGAGCCCTGGAATGAGTTAGAGATATCTACAGATATCTGGTGCTTCCTGCTAGATCAAAGCCTGGAAGCTCTGCTTTGCTGTTGGTTCTGGCAAAATCACCCACTTTCAGGTGAATATCTCCCCCACGGTAACTACAGTTATATTGGTGCTGTTGTAGGTTATTGTGTTTTTGCCAGAAGAACCTTCCTGGGCCAAAGGAGGGGATTTTGGATACCTTTTTGCCACACTAGTATTTTCAGGAGCAGAGTAGAGAAAAAGGACATCCTAGCTCTAGGATGGAGACACTGTGTTTTGGAAAGCAGCGAGTCTAAGGAGGGATGAAACAGCAATGTGGTAAAAAATCTGAATGTAAAGTAATCTTCTGGGGAGATACTGTAGTTAATTGAGCTAACACAACCAGTGAATTAGTGGACAGTAGTGTCTACTAGCAAGAGGAAGCTGAGTGCTGAGTTACCCATAATGAGAGGTATTTTGTAATGTATTAGTGGCCATGTCTACTCTGCTGCAATTGAATAAACTCAAGCATCAGACCTCTGTCTAATGGTTAGCTGCCACTTCAGCTCAGTTTCAGACCACCGCCACAAGCTCTTCAACACAAATCTGAACTGGAGGGATAACACTAGGCTGTGTGGGTGTGAGCGCTGTGGATGAGACCATGTGGCCTCAAGACTGGAGACTGGCTTTTATTTGCCAATATAGGTGTCGTGTGGGACCATTGCTGGATTACTGACTCCAGCTCTGGTGTTTCTTTGTGCTTTGCAAAGGACATTATCAACTGGGAAGGAGTTCAAAGAAGAAAAATCTGAAATTTGAAGTGGCACCTTTTAGCAACAGTACTCAGAAGTTTGATTTATTTTTTTTGTCAAAGAAAAGGTTGAAAGGTGAATTGATCTTGGCCTCTCTAAAGTATCTACGTAATCAAATGTTGTCTGATAACAGAGGGCTTTTAGTCTCTTGTGCAAAAGCACAAGTAGGTGCAGGGGGCTGAAGTCAATGCCATGAAGCAGACACAGTTTTGACAATGATGAATTATGGGAACAGCTTTGTCAAGAGTATGGATGGTTCTCCGTCACTGAAATATTTGAATCCCAAGCTTCTTTTTACATGCTCTTGTGAACCTTATCCAGAAGTTATGAACTTGATGCAGATGTCTTGGGGTGAAATTATTTAGCCTATGTTATTCAGAAGGTCATTATAGAGCAGGGTCTTCAAAGAAGAGTTCTGTGAACTATTTTATGGTCATGTGGAAACTCTATTGCCTCTCACCAGCAGGTCTCTCAGTGTGGTGCCAGGACCTGTCTCCTGCTGGAAAACATACAGGGGTTTACAAATTAAAAACAGCTGAAAACCATTTATCAAGATTTCTGATCCAGGTTTGCTGGTCTTCAAATCTGTAAAGGAAATGCAATCTTTAACATGAACATAACTGAAATAATATCTCTACTCAAAACACTATTCCTCAGATATTGGATAACATACAAGACAACCCAATGATGAATATATTGGATGCATCTAAGGGCTTGAGAGCAAAACTGTCATTTTGCTAATGTTATCTGGGCTAGAGTGCAGAGAACTTACACTGTATGAGGGACAGGGGATGGCTTCATGGTTTTTGTCCCCAAGAATCTTCAGTCTGATATTCCTCTGTTTCCGGACAGGTACATACTATGCATACAGCCTGAATATATTAACATTACAGAGGAGCTGGTAGGATGGTTTGATTTTGTTGCCAGGTATTTTCCAGTAAGAAAAATAATGGCAACCCTTTTTTTGGAGAATGTCTTACAATCCCCCCACTCCAGTTTGCTGAGCCTCTCACATTGGCAGGGACAAAGCCCTCTGGCTATACAGCTCCTCTTTGTTTGGTGCTTGGTTTTTTGGGGTTTTTTTTCTGGTTTTTTTTTTCCACTTAAATTCCTTTCAGGTTTAGCTGAGTTGCAAATTCTTTAAAATTCATTTTTTCTTCCCTGCTGTGACTTGTTTTCCTGAGGGAAAAGGGTTGGAATTGCACCAGCCAAATACAAATGTCTAAACTATTAGGCACTACACACATTGTGTTTAGATGCCAAAGAGCAATTCACTTGTAGATGGGAAGGAAAAAGAGAGATTCCCTGTTCATTTCCCAACAGCATCTCTCTAGATCTACCACATGGTCTCCTCATGCTGTTCTGCAGCCCCAGGACAGAGGCAGAGAGAAGGCTGTTTCAAGCCTTCCCGGCTTTTCATCTGCACCACTGTGTAGGACAAAAGCCCTAACTCTTGGCAAAACCGACGACTGATCCAGCTTCCCCTAGCCCTGTGACACAAACATTGGTCCATTGGCTTCTCTCCCATGGCTCACATTGAGATCCCTTGTTAATGTCATTAGTTTGGTCTTTCAGGCTGCAGTAATACAGTTCTGAGGTAAAAATTCTTTAAAGATGCAGTAAAGGGCATCTTGCTACACTGCATGCAATGGGGTGGGAGGTAGACTGCTCTTTCATTTTGAATTAGGAGTTTGAACTCTCAGAAGACATAAGGGGAATGACCCACACATCTGAGTATATAAAAGCTAATGGTTAAATGCCACTGCCATTTAATTACATCATCCTGTCTCACAGAGAGCACAATGTCAATGCACAACAGGGCAGAATTTTCAGTGCTTTGGGGTGATAACAAATCTGGCACTTCCAATTTCTTTGGCTCTGAAAATTAAATAATTTTCTTCTAGCTTTGCTTCCAGTGTAATTAGATAGGTGCAGACTCCACTGAGTATACTGTAAATGAACTCCAGAGATATGGAGGGAAATTCTACCCATTTTACTCACCTTAATAATTATATTATTTGTGCAAGACATAATATGAGATGCGAGACAGTGAGCAGGATTTGATCCATGTTTAAAATGGCATTGGTATTCTAGTTGACGTAGATTATAGTCTTCTGCATTTGTACATAGATTATGACCTTCTAAAATCTACATCTGTTTCCATAGATTATAGACTTCTTCATCTGTGTAGCTTCTATACATCCAAAAATCACTTGGGGGGGGGGGAATTTGTTTAGCAATGTAGAATAGAAGCTTGGATCAAGGGAGATTAACTGTCTACTTCCATCTTTAACCTTACTTTACAAAGCACTAGCCATGATGGAATTTATGCAAAGCATACAAAGCAAGTTAATTACAGTTTAATCCTAAAAAAAGGGCTTGCAGTCTGCTCTGAAAAGCATAATCTACTTCCCTCTGATGTGCTGCCAGCAGAAGATAATTTCCTTCATTGTTTCCTATTCTCAGAAATGTTTCTAGACTATCAACAGATGTTTCTGTTCTATGAAAAAAATTGAAAGCTAGTACATGGATACATAGAGGGGAGAGGGAGTAACCACCTGCAGACTTCAGACTACAGCAAAAATATTTGGCATTTTTTTCTATCATTTCTCAAAGGAAAAGCAGTGCTTTGAGTTGCCCTGTGCAGAAACTAGTTGAGTAAAAAAATGGGGAAGGTGCTGTTTATTCACATGGATCTCAATCAGTAAAGCACATAAAAGTCCTTAAATTCTACTAGAGTAAAATTTTAGGATATTTAAGTATGCTGCATTTTGCCCTAGCAAAAGGTTTTAAAAAGCCAGAGGTTTTATTTGTTTCACCTTTAAGAAGAAACCATGATTAGTATGAATAGTAATATCATGTAGCAGGAACTTCTCTCTCTGTGAGCGGATGATTATTCAGTTGCAAATAGTGTCCATGAAAAGTATGTTCCCAGGTATTCAATAAAGTTTTTATTATTATTAATTATGGCTCTGTTAAGAGCTTATTAAAATATGTGTTGCACCAGTGTTGATAGATTATGAAAGTTCACGCTTGTGATATATTTATTTAGCCTTTGATGAGAAATTCCAAGTTTGAAAACATATGTTTTTAAGATATCATAGTCAATGGAATTTTTTACCAAACCTACTTAGGATTTCCTTGTGTGTATGTATCAGTGCAGTTCTCTCCACACTCCCAGCCAGCAGTATATCCAGTGGCTTTTTGCCTCTGGAGTACTGAACACCATGTGTTTGAATATCTCTGATCTTCTGAATTGCATGTGAGCTTCAAAATGACAAGCCAATGGAGATGGGGAAGCGCTTATTGCACCTTAGCAATCAGGGTATGCATGAATCATTTTACTAATTGTTTAGACCATCTTAATTTCATAAATCATGTCTTTCTGTTCTTCCTGGGGATTCTCTCATGGACTTCTTACTGTCTTTGGGGCCTAGTCCTGCAGTTCCTTCCATTTGGATGAGCCCTGTCAGCCTGGCCTCTGTTGTGCTGTGATGTGTGTTGATGAGGGTCTTCCCTTTACAGGGATGATGGGGAGCTTTGATGGCAAATTGCTGGGCATAAACACCTAATTTCTTTGTGTTTTTTACTCAATACCTAGCAAAAAATTTCATACATGAAGTTGTTATTACATTACTTGGATTATAATGGGGATATTTAAAGGTACCTGTCAGTGGTGTGCCATGCCTGGAGAATTATAATCAAAACTGCAACATTAATTAAACCTCCAGCATTTTATTTGTATATGTAGATATTCAATATATATACTGCTCAACTAGATGCATTTCATTCAGCCTCTTTTCCTTCTCTTTAACATAAAATAAATCCAAAAAAGCATTATAAATGTAAACCCCTCATTTCAGTCAGTAGGATACTCAGTTCAGATGTGTAAAGGTTAGTGTGGCAAAATGAGATTTCCTGCAGTAGTATGCTTAGAGACTTATATATTTCTTACATATTCTGATAGCATTAAGGCAAAAGGGAGGAGACGGGTTGTATTTCATGTATTTGAGTTACAGTACCAGAAACAGAATAAACAGTTCTTGCATTCTTGTGGAAAAGTTAATTACTCACATGGCACAACATCATTATAATCAAGACAGAGCAATCAGTTCATATAACAAACCCTATAATCAAGGTAATGTAATCAATGTAAGTAATCATCTGTAATAAGCAATTAAATCTCTAACTGCATCAAGCAATAACTAAAATTACAGTCTTGAATAATATTGGCTAATTGCATCATTAGAAACTTGTGTAAAAGCCAGTGGTAAATCTAAGTTTTTAACTCTGCAAAATAGCTGTTGCAGGTATCATGGGAAGGTCTGCAGCCTCATCCTGAGAGATATTAGCTAGCAAAACTTGACTAAAGAAAAGCAGTCATATTCCAGGCTTGGATTTGCCAGAGGTCTGGGGTATTAAGGCAGGATTAGGCTTCTTCGCTGGTGCCTTGTGTGGCCCCAACTCCCCAGTACAGCCAGAGTAACTGATGACATACTGGTTTCTAGTACAGCAGCCCCGAGCAGACAGGCACGGTGTCACTCAGCAGCTCACCTCTTTTCTTCCTGCCACCACCTACACCTGCATCAGGTAAAAGGCACTGGGGCTGCTGAACCTCCATGGGGATGTGCAGAGGAGTCAGCCCCCACTTCTTTTACTTGTCCCACTGCACTGCGTATGCTGGTGAATGAAGGCTGATGGGCCTCTCCTCCTGCATTCATGCCAGGAAGAGTGCAGCCAAAAGTCACTGAATGAAAAAAGGGTATTTGAAGAGGATTCAACCTCTCTTAATAGAACTATATCCATCTGAGAACAGGCCTGTCTGTCTACATCAAGAATAGACCTGTCTGTGCTCATCGTCTAGCAATGGGGCAGCTACAGCATCTGGAGGCTTTTCATTTGACTGTAGCAGTACTACCAGCCCAGAAATCTCCCCCAAATAAGGGAGAGTGAGACTGAGGCTACCACTACAAAACATTTTAAATAGAAGAAAAATCAATGAGGAAATACAAAGTAAAACAGATTCATGTATGCATGTTCTTCAGCCTTGACAATATACAGGTACTCTGAGTATTTGCTGGTTTGAAAGAGCTGAAACAAATATCTAGTGTTCCCAAGCATTAAGAGAACAGGATTCTGTAGATCTAGTATTTCAAATTAAATAGAAATCCTAAAAAGAGCCCTTGGAAAGCATAGTGTGAAGTAAATCTGGTTTGTGAGGGTGAAGAAGTGTTTAAGCCACACCAGCTGCTTTTCCTATTTTCAGCACTGGAGTTGGGTTATTTCAGCGTTGCAGACGAGACAAACAGGGTCCCTAGGCAGGAGCCCAGCATTTCTGGAGGAAGATTAGCTCATAAGTTAAGTTCATGCAGAGCAGACAGAGAAGCATGAGGAAGGGTAAGTGGTGACTGCAGTCGAGTGAAATTCGCAGCATGACCTCACCCAAAGTATGTAAACAAATACTGTCCTGACTGCCTCCTAAGTATTTACAAAACTGGGAATGTGTTATTTGCACCAGGGGGTCACTAAGGTCTTGTAGTAACAGTCGGGGTATGGCATGGACAGAAGCATTCCATCTCCCTGTCTCACTCTACATCCCTTTGAAGAGTTGCTCAACTGTACATTTGGGAACCCTTGACTTTGAAGGCAGAAGCAGTACATGTAGAAGGTGAATCAACACACACTAGCCAAGTCTGCTGCTTAGGTCAAAAGAACATGTGAAAATCTAATTCTACGGCTTATAGTTTCTTAATATAGTTTGCTAATTATTGGCTTAATTTTGAAAAAATGGAAAAAAATTTGAAAATATTCTATTCCTGATGTTCCAGTCCATTGTAGCCCTTAGCAGTAGGATAACCTCAGGGCTAGGCTGGTGCACCTAAGTAAGACTGTGGGAGTCCAGAAATGGCTTGCTCTTTGTTTTTAGCACTCACCCTTCCAAATCCCAGACAGCATGCACTGTGCACTCCCTGACGTCCCGGGACTTTCTGTATTGTTAGTCATTGTGATGGTCTCAAGAGGACAAAACACAGAAGAAAAAGCAGGAAACAAACACTGGTATCACAGGGGAGGAAAACTGCTGAAATGCAGAAATGGCAAGACTTGGAGGCCCACTTGATAAAATAAAACTAAACTGTCATTTGGATTCAAAAGCTGATGGTGAGCTTGGTGGCAATGAGACAAAAACTGTTAATAAACCCAGGAAAGGCTCTCTTGGTGCATGGTCAAAATGTGAAGCAGGTAGGAATTATCAAATAATCATTTAGATTGGAAAAGGCCTTTCAGGTCATCAAGTCCAACCATAAACTTAACACTGCCACGTCCACCAGTACAGTTCTTTTTCTTCCCATAACTGTACTTTCCCAACTTCCTTTATTCTGAATAAAATTCAGATATTTTTTTTTTACAGTTCCTGTCTTTCAGGCATTTCTCCATAGTGTTTGGGACTTTTATTTTCTATCATCTGGACTTTCTTTCAGGGCCATAGTTTTTTAAAACCTGGGGATTTGTAGCAACCACAGCATCCCAGATTGCTGTCAGCCAAATACTTACAGCCAATTTATTATGTATTTTGAATTTCTTAATAAATGAGAGAGACAGAGATGCAATGGCTCTTTCAAGTACCAGCCCCTTTAGCATCCCTGGCACTGACTGAAAGAGTACTTCTGCTCAACCCAGTGCAGCAAAGACCAGGAGCTGATGCCTGGCACTCCCATAAGAGCAGCCCCTGACGTTGATGGGAGAGAAAAGAGCCCACTGAGCCCCATGGTGGTGGTGGGCAGCCCCAGGGCACTGGCCAGTCCAAGGAGGCACCTTTTCCTGTGGGAGCACATGCTCCCTTGTGCCCACAGGCTCCTGCAGTTAGTCAGTGATGCCTCTCTTCACAGCTGCTCTCTGAAATGCAAAGAGTATTAAAATGATGCCATTACTTACAGAAGTAAATGTCAATGAAGCATGTAAGCAGTAGATTTTAGTAACTACCTGTAAACTATGTGTACAAAAATTTAACATCTCATGAATTATGGGTAAGGCATTCTGTTGTTCTACCAGGAGGTTAAAGATTCTTTATCAAGCATAAGCAAAAACGTAGCTCTGTAAGAAACTAGCCAGCTTAAAATGGTTATTGTAATTAGTTTATTTTCTTTTCCATCAGTTGATATGGGTTCAATATTTAGAAATCTGGAATTGGGGAGTTCGGGGGGGGGGTGTATTATTTCTGCTCCTTTCATAGAATAGTGAAATTATACAAAATAAATTGTTTTCTGAAAGCCTCTTCTGCTCCAGAAATTACAAACTGAAAACTGAATTGCATGTTTACCTGCCAACAAGTAAAAGCCCAAAGCAATTGTCAAAAAACCCCACCCTTGTTTCTGGTTCCAGAAGGTATAATCGTACGCTTTATGTGGGAGTTGCAAGGCTGGGGAGCAGAGAGAAGTATAAGATGGTTTGTTTCTTAAAGTTGATACCCCCTCACCACAGTACTGAGGATACTGACCTGTACCTTAGACTCAGATGTTCCATAATACCCATCTTGTCACAGCCAATATGGAAGCTGTTCATAAAATTTTAAAAATGCACCTTTTTTTTTGTTTATGAGTGAAAGCACAAAAGATGTTTGTATTAATCACTCCTATGTATCCCTGGGATCTCCTAGCAGTGGTCTTCCTCAGGAGACACCCATCTTATTGAGAATGTTTTTGAAAAAGACTGAGAAACAGCTCTTGGTCAGAGACAGGAATGACAAAAGATCTGTAGCATTTCCGCTCATTATTTGTAAAGGGTGGGATCCCATCAGTTTTAGCTCAGGTCTTCAGACAGTGGTCCAGTCTGCCTGCTTTCCCAGACACCTAATATGTTGGCACCTCCTTTCATGAGATTCTTCTGTCTTTTGTGTGAAAACTCTCAGATCCGTATGCTCCCATGTGCTATGTGCTGTGAGACAGTCAATGTGAGGCAGACACAGATACCTATGGTTCCTCTAGCCCTCCAGAAAAGCATAAAATCTATTTGCTAATAACATCTATTTGTTCATATTTGGATGCCTGATTTCAGAAAGTTAGCAGAGGGCCTGATCTTGAAGGGAGTGATAATCTCCAGAACACCCAGCTGTTGGCAGAGGGCTGAGCTGGCACTGAAGGGTTACGTTTCGGTTTGCTTTTAGGATTAAACTTGAAAAATCTTGGCAGCTCCCTCTCCTATTCATTGCTGGCTATGCTGTAGATGGAAAAGACCTACAAAAATATTGTAGGAAGAAAACAGAAAATTAGAAACTTCAAATTAATGAGCCACTAAAAACATTAGCCTGGTTTTGGACTTCTCAATTTTATCTATATTTGTCATTTACATGTGCCCAGGACTGTTCTGTGGTCCCCAGGCCAACTGGCATGGTGGAGCCCACGTCCTTACTCTTAAAGTCTCTTAGAGCCACAGGCAGCATGGCAATGTCCAAATTACTTACTGGGAATGGTTCTTGGCCCATGCTAGTTTCCAAAACATGCCCAGAAATTATTTTGGAAGAGTAGTAGTTTGCCCAGGCCAAGGCCATCGCAGGCACAGTTCTAACAACTTAATGGGCTAGGTGATTGAGTTTCAGGCCTGAGAACATTCCCTGGCACTGATTAATCTACACTTCTATTGATGCAGCCATGGAAGCTAAGATTAAATAAATACTGAAATTGGAAAAAATAGCCTTCGCTATATAATTATCTCAATAAAGTTTTAGCCATGTTTTGTGTCTGTAAAGTATGGCATACATTTCAATCAGTACAGTTTATGCTATATCTCAGTTTTCGGAAAGTGGACTTACACATAAGGGAGATGGAATTTTCCTTATGTTATCCAAAATATATGTGTTCTCCAAGGAAACAAAACCTGGAATAGAAAAACCTACTTTCGATACCCCAGTGAAGAGCCATACAACCTCCTCCCCTACAGACATTGTATCAAATCCACCAAAGATACTGTTCAAAGAATACTTTCCTTACATGAATAACGTATTGCAATGCTCCCACCATCAAAGGTAATGTGGTTTTTTTATTGTATGCTCTTAAAAGAAAGCAACCAACCAAACCAAAACCCTCTATATTTGGACCAAATCTCCTCTTTCTTGGCATAAAGCCTCCCCTCTTAGCCATCTGTTCATCACTCCCTGATTCTAATACATATACAAGCAAAATATTGAAATAAAACCCATGCAAGATCAGGGACTGCTACAGTTCGTTCTGTAGCATTCAAGGCTGAGCAATTCTGATTTGCCTGAAATTAAAGGGAATTACTGGATGTCCGGATTTTGACACCTCTGAAAATTTTAACCCAAAGTCTAGTATGACTAATGTTAGGTCTTGTAGGAGCCATGAGAGTCAAATCTCAGAAGCTTGTGGATGTTCTTCAGTAGCCTGATCTTGATCTCTTTCTGCTGAATTCGGCAGCAAGCCTGCTTTTGACTTCAGTGCATCAAGTTGTCATACTGAGTGCCGCAAGTTCAGAAGTATTTCCCAGCACAGCATATTACATGATCAGATTTTACCAGGATCAGCCATTGTTACTGGAACAGAGCTATGCAATACCTCCCCTAATCTGTAATAGTATTATATGATAAATAGTGCATTCCCCTTCTCTGCTTCTTTGAGTAGCTCTCTTTAACTGGAAATGGGCAGGTGGGAAAGATCTGTTCATTGGAGCTCTGCTCATATACACAGCGCACAAACACCAGTGGGCTGGCAAAAAGAGGAAGAATTCTGTATAAAAATGTAGTTGCATGCTTGAGTTTGTTTACTGATATAAAGAAAAAATGGCTGGGTTTCATTCAACCCTTCTGAGCACTGGAAAATATGATTTCTTAGCTAATTGTGCTTGTTATTGTTGCTGTTATTTGTTATCTGTGTTACCACAGAGCCTAAGAGTGATAGTCATCTTTTCTGCTCTGTGTCTACATAGTCAGGTCTTTCTTATTATATGCTGATGCTATTTTTACTTTATGTATGAATGTGTTTGTGTATAATGGGCAGATACAGTCAGATTGCCATCAGTCTAAGTTTAGAAAATGTTTTTTAATATAACCTTACTTATTTCTATACAATGATAACTGGTGATAGAATATTGTTGCTATATACTTTTAAGCCCCTGATAATAGATGAAATATATATATACACTTACATATATAATATGTGAAAGTAGCTCTGTCTCTACCAGTATTTCTATAAGCAGTAGAATCAAATGGAATCAAGGTCTGGTAGGTATCTTATATTATATTATATATCCTATACACAGCCTGCAGTGAGCAATATAAAAATATAAAGTATTTTCTGAGCAGTCTGTCAGGAATACTTTTATAGCTTTGAAGTATATCTCATTTGTCTTTGTTATCAGAGAGGCCAATAAAATCCAATGGGTGTTAATGCAGTGTGACATACTGTTGGATAATTTTTAAGCTCTTTTTAATGTCTGTGTGGTGCCTTATTCATATAAACACCTTAGTATAAGGTGTTTCATATAAACTCCTGTTTGTCTACCCTAATAGGCGGACAGACCACAACACCTCTGTGGCATGAAAATCTAATTCAAACAGCAGCTTTTACCAGTGCAACCTTTCAACATCCCAATGTACCTCTACTTAAAAGCTGCATGCTTTAGGTGTTGAGTTCTGTGGGTGTCTGGATAAAGTCAATGTTACCTAATCTCTGTTCTTTTTATACACTCAATCATCACTTATTTGATTTAGGGTCGCCAGACTGATTGAACATACAAATGCATTTAGAAGAACAGACTGAATGCAGAAAGCTGGGTTTACTATTGCGGCAGGCTTGCTTTTCAGAATTAGGTGCAAGAAGGAGAGTACTTGTTTGCTGTGATTGTGCATGCAAGCTTATTAACTATATTCACAGTGGTTGCTTCCATGTCACAGCTCTGACCTTTTAGCTGCACAGCAATATGAAGTGAAAATAGTGGGTATGGATTAATCAATCACCTCTCTCCTCAGGGAACAGTGCTGCTTCCAGTCACAAGCGTGCCTGTGCTAAAAGACCAAACCAATAAAAGGACCAATTTCTTTTTTAAGAGGAAGGAGCTGTAAAGGGCAGGAAAGCTGTGTGATCAGGGCCAAGGTGAGGCTCCTCCTGTACTTGATAGAGGCAGGTTAGACAGCTTTCTCACTGCCTTTAACAAGATACAGAGTTGTCCAAGGGGAGGATTAACATTCGGGGCCATACACAACCTCCTGGTGTGGTGTGGTGGTGTCACTCATCAGCATCCTGCAGTAAGGGCATGCATTCCCAGAAGGTAAGGTGAGGGAGCACCTGTCTCCAGGTGCAAAGGTATATTTGCTAGGTTGGCAACCTGTGGTACTTTGAGAGGACTTGTTAGTTTGCTCATATCCTGAAGTAGGCTCTGACCCTCTTCACGAAAACAGAGTTGCTGAGGCTGGGCGGCACCTCTGGAGGTTGTCTAATCCAACCCCGCTGCTCAGAGCACTGCCAACTAGAGCTGTTTGCTCAGAACTGTGTCCACTTGAGCTTTGGGTACCTCCAGGGATGGAGACTCCACAACCACTCTGGGAAACCTTTCCCAGTGTTTAATCACCTATAAAGTAAAAAAGTTTCTTCTTATGTTCGAAGGGAATTTCTTTTATTTCATTTTGTGCCTATTGCCTCTTGCCCTTTTCCTTGGCACCACTGAGAATAGTCTGGCTCCATCTTTACTTCCCCATCAGTTATTGATACACATTGATAAGGTACACCTGAGCCTTCTCTTCTCTAGGCTGAACAGTCCGAGCTCTCAGCTTCTTTTACAACAGATATTCCAGTCTGTTAATTATCTTCATGGTCATTTTCTTCACTCACTGTAGTATGTCCATGTCTTTCTCATACTGGGGAGACCAGAACTGGACCCAGTATTCCAGATATGTCTCACCAGTGCTGAGCAGAGGAAGGATCACCTCCCTGGACCTGCTGGTGATGCTTTTCCTAATACACACAAAGATACTGTGGGCCTTTCTTGTCACAAAGGCGCATTGCTGGCTCATGTTTAACCTGCTGCCCACCAAGACGCCCAGGTCCTTCTCTATAAAGCTGCTTTTCAGATGGTCAGCTGCCAGCCCTTTCTGGAGCATGGGATTATTCCTCCCCAGGTGCAAGATTTAGCATTTCCCTGTGCTGAATTTCTTGAGGTTTCTGTGGGCCATTTCTCCAGCCCAGGTCCTTCTGAATGATAGCACAATCCTCTGGTGTTTCAGCCACTCCTCCCAGTTTTGTATCATCTACAAGCTTGCAGAGGATGCACTCTACCCATCATCCAGTTCAGTAATTAAGGTGTTACACAATATTGTCACCAGTATTGACCCCTGGGGTAGACCACTATTGAATGGCCTCCAGCTGGACTTCATGTCACTCATCTCAACACCATGACCCCAGCAGTTCTGCCAGCATTCAGTCCACCTCACTGCCCATTTATTTAGCCTGTACTCTATCAGCTTGTCTGTGAGAGACTGCCAAAGGCCTTACTGAAGTGAAGAAAAACCACATCCAGAAGCTCCACTCATCCACCAAGCCAGTCACATCCATGTAGAAGGCTAACAGGTTGGTCAGATACGGTTCTCCCTTTGCAAATCCATGTTGACTACTCCCAGTCACCTTCCTGTCCTTGAGATGTTTGGAAATGTTTTCCAGGATTATTTGTGCCATCACCTTCCCACCAGTGTCTCATGCCCTGGATTCTCTTTCTTGACGTTCTTGAAAACAGGAGTGACATTTGCTTTCTTCAAGTACTCAGAAATCTTCCCTGAACACCATGACCTTTCAAAGCTAACTGAGAGTGGCTTTGCGTTGACATTGAGCCTCCTCGTGGGTGCATTCCATCAGGTCCCATGGACTTGTGTATCTCCAGTCTGTTTAAACATTACCTAACCTGGTCCTCCTCCAGCAAGGGTCTTTCTTGCCCCAGATTTTCCCACTGGTCTCGTTTGAAGACTGAGGCATAGAAGGCATTGAGTACTTTGTCCTTTACCATGTATTTTGTTATGAGGTCATCTGCCTCATTCAGTAGTGTGCCCATATTTTTTCTAATCTTTCTTTTGCTGCTAGTACACCTGTAGAAGCCCTTCTTGTTGCCCTTTGCAGCCCTCGCTGAATTGAACTCCAGACGGGTTTGGCTTTCCTAACCCCATCCCTACATCCTCATATAATTTCTCTATTTTCCTCCTTGGTGACTTTCCCCTGATTGCACTCCTTGTACACTTCTTTTTTGTGTCTGAGTTATATCAGGAACCCCTCGTTCATCCAGTCAGGCTTCCTGCTGCCTTTGCTTGATTTCTTGCTTGTTGGGATGAACTGATCTTAATCTTGCAGGAGGTGATCTTTGAATATCAACCACCTCCCCTGGACCCCAGTGCTTTCCAAGACTGTATCCCATGGGATTCTTCCAAGCAGATCCCTGAATAGGCCAGAGTCTCCTTTGCTGAAGTCTGGGGTTGGGATCCTGCTTTTTTCCCTGCTTTCACCTCTCCAGATCCTGAGCTCCACTGTCTCATTATCAGGGCAAGGATGCCCCTGAACTTCACATCTCTGACCAATCCTTCCTTGTTTGTAAGTATGAGGTCCAGCAGAGCTCCTCTCCTTGTCAGCTCCTTCATCGTCCAAGTTAGGAAGTCATTGCTAATGCTCTCCAGAACCCTTCTGGATTACTTGTGCCCTGCTGTGTTGTCCCTGCAGCAGATACATTGTGTCTCCCCCAGATGTCAGGGTAAAGTCCTTTACTACTTTGAAGTAGTAAAGTAATTAAAGTACTCCATGAGCACGTGGGCCTGTGAGTGCAACACTTCTTCCAGTTGTCTGAAAAGTCTCATCTACTTTTTCCTGATCAGGAAGTCTATAGAAGACACCCTTGGTCTGGCCTGTAATACTGACATATAAGCTCTCAGCTGGCTCATCTGCCCCTAGGCAGAGCTCTGTGCATTCTTCCTGCTTTCTGTCATAAAAAAGCAACTCCTTTTTCCATCATCCTACATGTCATTCCTAAAAAGCCTGTATCCATCCAGCGCTCCAGTCCTGTGAGCTATCTTACCACATCTCTGTGATCCCAATGAGATCATTGCCTGTGACTGCACACAAACCTCAAACTGTTTTTCATGCTGTGTGTTAGTGTACAGACAATTCAAAGATTGCTAAGCTTCCCAGAAAAGGGGTGAGAGCTTTCCTTGTGCTGTCCTATGGGTTCTTCCGTATTAATGTGCATACACTTGAAATGGGCCCTATTTAGCTCTGTTATGTTGTTTATGAGATTTCTCTTGTCCACATCACCCTGTTCACTTTACTTCTCTCATTGGTCCACTACTTCCTCACTTGATAGTTGGTCCTCATCTCCCTCCCCTCTTGCTCCTAATTTAAAGCACTCATCACCAGTTATCTAGATTGTAGGCAAAAATGCTTTTGTCCTGATTAGTCAGGTGGATCCCATCTCTTCCACGAAGTCCTTGGTCATGAAAGATACTCTCATGGTCATAAAAGCCAAATTCCTGTTACTGACTCCAGATGCACAGCCAATTCTTGACCTGCTGGATCCATCCAACCCTCCTCAAGCCATTTCTCCTCACCAGCAGGACTGAGAACACTGCTTGGGCTCGGTGCCCTTGACCGTTGCCTCCTTCCAGGATCTTCCAGGATCATACTGAAAGTTGTTATTGTTGTGAATATGGTGGACATCAGTTCTTCATGGATTTGCTCTTCATGACAGAAAAAGCCATTTCTACTGCTCACTCCCCTTTTCTCTCATTTCATCACCATACAACAGATGAAATCAACATTGGAGTATGATATTCTATGAAAGAAGGGCAGCACAGCCTTTGGCTGATCCTATACTTGCTGTGCTAGCAGAGAAACTACCACCCTGTTAGTCCTCCCAACCAGATCTGTCCCTGGAAGTCATGCCTAAAGGCTAATGCTTTCCCAGGCCTATAGAAGAATGCTGCCTTAGTTCAAGACATGGCATGCTGTTCGTGTGGTATTTGCTTTTCCTCTAGAGAAAAAGAGTTACTGAAGCATTTTTTCTTACTTGTGTGATATAAATATTTTTGGATGCAGGAAGCTAACCTTTTCCTAACCCTTGGGAGTTGGTGTCTAAAATTCCTTGCGTTTGCCAGGGTAATCAGAAAGGCAAAGAAGCTAATGGATGAGCTTTATTCATTGACCTATGTGCATTCCTGCCTAGCTCTGCATTTTTACTGATGATGTATTTTGGGTCAGCAGATTTATACAGTTCACACTTCATTATCCAACAAGCATAAGATACTCAAAGTGATCTTAAGTAGTGCAGATCTTTCGCAATTTCAGGGTTATTCCTGGATGGGTCATAAAGCTTTAAAATGCAATGAAAGTTAATCAGCACAGATTTCTGCTAACAACTTAAGTAGTCATTTGCTTGTAAGTTAGCATTCAAAGAGGGGACAGCACATAGTGGGCTTCAATCTTCTCTCTTGGAAGTGGTCCGACTGACACACTGGAGAGCATCTGAGTGCTTTTGAAGGCACAGATCATGACCTAGGACTAGATAAGTGGCAGAAAGTTGAAAAAGACTTCCTTTGCCAATGTAATTAATTCCCACACTTTGCTTTGGAGTAGACATCTGATCACAGAGGACTCTTTTGTCATCAAATCCTCCCTAGGCAATTATGGTCTAGTCCTGAAACTGGCCGAGGTGTGCAGCCTCTAGCCTTAAAGTGGCCGTTCGCCAAGTTTGGAAACACACATCTTCCATCTGGCCAAGGATATTTCATTGTGTTCTTCCTTTATATCAACTTGTGGGAACTGTTACAAGCAAAATATGAAATATGAGCAGTGAATGCAATAAGCATAAATGGAAAATAACGCGAAATCAAACTTAGTGCAAATTATTTCCCCTTTATGCCCTCATTTCTTCATCATTCTTTGTTTTGCTTTTGGGGTTTGAAGTGTACAGTAAGTGGAATGCTTGAAGTATTAGCTATTTTACTTTGTTTTCTGTAGGGACATTGTTGAAATCCTTTAAAAAGCAAGTCTTGTATCTTGAAGACAAACAGCAAAGTAATTCTTTCTGCTAGGTAAGAAACTGTATGAGAAAGAGTGACTGGACCACTCTCATACAGCAGTACGATTTGACGTCAGGGAAGGAGCGGTTAAATGCCAGGGGTGATGTCTTCTTAAAAGAGGTGACTGTACAGTGAAGAATAAATGACACTCACATAGCTTAGTGGCAGAACAAGGAAGGAAGATGTAACCCTGTTGAGAGCCATTCTGGAAAGAAAACCAACATGGGGGTGTGTGAGCTGCTTACCCAAGTGTCTGCATTGGCTACAGCTCCCCAGAGCTGTAAGCATCTGGCATGGGGACATGGGACACGGTACCTTTGCAATTCCTCCAGACCAAGTACTTTCTTGGCTGTTTTTCTCTTTACAGGAGCCCAGACCTTTGTATAACAAAAGGTGCCAGTTTTATTCAAGTGGTATAGGATTCCTGTATGATGCTTACCAGACAGAGGTAAAAAAAACTCATCATATGTTTGTTTCTGCTGTGTTTAGAGGGGCTGGGGAGGAGGGAGGCGGTGTTTGAGAGCATGTCTGTACATGTAGGTCATGGGTTGATAGAAACCCTACTGTTTTTTCTCCCACAAGTGACTCCCTACTTGTCCAAGCCTCTGATGACTACAGATCATTACAACCAGTGAGGTTTTGAGTTATCATCAGTGTTTCTATCCAGTACATTCCTCTGGGACTGGAATGATTCCTAGTCCATCTATACTATATAACTGTCTGGAATGTATTTGTCACATTGGCATCTTTCCCTAAGGAGGTTTTTGTAGACTTCAAGTGGAATAGGAAATATCTACATGAATCCATTTGCATTGTCCAGAAGACTTGAAATCTTCTCTGTATTTATCCAGCACGGGCCAAGAATGTCAGCGGTTTGAATGCCGCTTTTTTATTACCTCAATGATATTAACATGCTCGGAAAAGTGCCCATACCCAAATGGCTAGCCTCCTGAGAAGTCCAGATTTAGTTTCTTTTCCTATTTTTCATTTTATTATTGTGGTAAATTGGTGAGAGTGAAAGGAAATCAAGCAGAGCAGGATTGAAAACAGCTAAACAGCAGTATAACTTACAAAAAGCCAGATGTCCTTCATCACCATTCCTCCCATGTCTAAGAAAAAGTGTACAGGGAATGTTACCGTTAATAATTCCAGACAGCTTAGCAAAGTATATTACCAGGTTAAGCAGCTAATAATGCTTAAATCTTGCTGCTCCGGCACCCTGTTATTGATTCCAGAAGATGCATGACAAAAATATTTCATTAGCGTCTGTGCCTAAAGATCTACCCAGGCAAACTTATGATCTGTGACAATACCCTTTTCTATAAGTTTTAATCCATCCTCTTCTAAAGTGTGTATGCACACTCAGACACAGACATGGCCTGAGAAATGCTTCTGATTACTGTAATAAGCATGTAGCTGGCGTCACACTGACCACAACACCCAGCAGGTGACCCCAGCCTCGGGCTTCTGGCCAGACAGGATTCCCCAGTTCTGCAGATCCTGGGAATGTCTAAAGTTGGGCCACCCAGAGCTCCTTGCTCTATTCTGGCAAAACCCCCATATCTTTTAAGAGCATAGTTAGTTTGTAATAATGTTCTTGTCTGGTTGTCCACTGATCTGGAGTCAGCAAATGCTAATTCAGAGTTAATGATCCATGGCATTTGAACTTGGCTTTCGCTTTTCCAAAGTTAGCCAGCTAGTGAGCATGGGACATGTGCTGCATGCCAGGTGAACACCTAACTAGGAAAGCAGATTGTTTACTGAGTGCAAATTTCCTTTTAATTGCCATCTCTAGTCTGTGAGTGGTCTCTAGCTCATGTAGTTTGCCCTATTTCAGTTCTTCTCTTTGCTCAAAGCAGAAATAATTTGATTTTCTTGAAATTACCATGAGGTGAGAACATCTCTTCAGTTGGTGCTGAGGGGATAGACAGGCACAAACAGCCAGAACATGAAAAAGCTAAATGTCTGGTCACTGAAATGAAATAATAGGTCTTGACATGCAGAATACCCACAAATGGCCCGTATCCACCTCCCTTGCTCACACCGCACAGTAATTTGTTTATTTTGGTTTATTCACTGTTCTCCTAAAAAGGAGTGTCTTGCTCTTTGCCTGTTTTAAAAATGCAGTGATAAAAATAGACAACTACAGTAACTCCCTTGGCCAATAATACAATACGTCTCATAGCCTAGAAGCAGCTAAAAATATGTTTAAGATCTTGTCGATCTCCCTCTTTAATACTTCTAGCTATCTACAATAAAAAGGGCAAACTGGCCTTATTGATGCTCAGAGAGGGGAAAAACACTTTTATTTCCTATCAGCAGTGGTCCCCAAAGCCATGCATCAGAAAAATCCACCTTTTTAGCAGCCCACTCCAATCCCAATCATCCATGTGTAATGGGAAAAGGGTATTTTAACCATGCAGGTCCTAGGCCATTTTGACTGCATACAGGTAGTCAAAACCAAAGTCTTAAGTTACGCTCAGTGCACTAGGGCATCCCCGCAAAATGGCTGTGTATTGCCAATGGCTGCGGATGCATTGGCACACTCTGCTCCAGGATCAGTTTTCTGACTGCTTTGAGAAGTAGCCAGGCGTGATGTTTCAGTCACTTCTGAGATGGATCTTGATTGAGCTGATGCAGTTATTGACGGCAGCACACTCCTCTTCTGCAGTAAATTGCAGCTCACGCTGAAGACAGCTGCAGCTGAATATGACTTAAGGCCAACAAAGCCCTTATGGGAAATTCCAGTAAGTTCTGACACAATAGAACAAGGTTGATGAAGCGAGGTCCTATCTCAGGGTGGGATATTCTTGTGACAAGTGGAATGTGTCTGTATCAGGCTGTGAGCTCCAGTTCCAGATTGCAACTTATACTGAGACTGTCCTTTCATAACCTAACTTTCATTTTGTATTAGAAGAGCTGATTTGTGTAAGACACTAACCACAGGTTCAGCCTTGTCCTGGGCAGCAAAGCAATCCCAAGGCATCATTTTAACTTTAGCTTTGTCACCCAACTTCCACTGCTCAAGCAAATCCTGGTAAAGACAAGCGTGGCAAGTCTGAGACCAGCTGCAAGATGAACTTTCTCTGGTGCTGAGTGTGTGTGTTCAAGGCTTTCCTTTTTGCTGTGAACAAACACGTGGGAGTACAGAGTCGACAGCAGTGGCAGTTTTCACACTGAAGAGGATACACAGATCCAGAACAGGGGAGCTGAGAAACATCTAGTTTAACAACTCCTGTGGAGACTGTCCCTCAGACTAACACATTCGTGGCTAAGCCGAACTGTCTGGCAGAAGCTTTTCAAAAGCAGGCATGTATTCTTAAGCATGCTCCTTCTGTTTTTTCATTATGAGGAATTTTCCATTCAATAATGCATTTTTTTTGCATTTTGTGAACAAAATACTTCTTAGTGGTTACAGTACATTTTTTTTCTATCAGAATAGAAACTATAGAAAGAATGTGTTTTCTGACCTGCTAACTTTTAAAACCTGACAGTTCTCCAGCATTTCAAAGTCAATAAGATTAAAATCTCAGGAAAAACTAGCCTTACATATAAAATATTTCAGTTGGTCTGTAGTGCCAAATAGAAGTGATTAATGTTTACCACACTTAAGGAGTCATTAAAATTATTACTTGTCTGGATGGAGAGTGGCTTACATGTGCCTACCTTTATTGTTCTAACATCTGTCCATCCCTGCAATTGCTGCTCACACAAACAAACCTTTTCAGTTTTCTGTCCAAGAGCCTGCAGTAAATGGCAGTAAAGTGACAGTAAAATTTGCTGGACTGCCTGGATCTTTTCAGAGCGGCTTTGTTTGCGGGTTTGGAGATTGTTCTTCTTGTTGTTGTTCCTAATTATTTTCTTCTTCAAGAGGATGTTACTGAAAGGAGAGAGCTCCCATTTATTAGAAGCTGTTCAGATGAATTGGCTTCCTTGCCCATTTCCCCACTACAATGGACTGGTATTCCTATCCAGTTCAGTGGCTTGCGGTGGTATATCTCTTAGGGCCCATGGTCCCTGCATCACAGCCATAGGGATCTGCATCTCAAGCTGCAAACTCTGGGTCTTGGCAAAATACACCAGGCAGTGCAGCAAAGTGCTTGAAAAGTCAGGCAGCCCTGGCTGCAGGTCAGTGCTGGGGACTCTGGGTTCCATAGTGCAAATGCCCCAAGACTCAGGGACTGATGTCCCAAATGAAACTCCTCAGGGATGCCCTTCTGCCCTGCAGTCATGGATTTTGGAATCTCAGGATCTTTCTGCACAACAGGTAATAAAACCTGACACCGCAGTAGCTGCTTCTTTGCGGTCAATAGGATGATTCTCACAACACTGAAACACTGAGAATAAAAGTCAGTCTCTTCTTTCTTGGCAGGTGACATGCTATACCTTAAACAGCAAGTGCCAGCTGAAAGTAAAGAGTAACACATGCTATTGCTGTGACCTGTACAACTGTGAGAAGTAAGTACCTGTGCGCAGTCAATGGCCTCCGACGAATCCTTGGGTTTTTGTCCCTCCTCTTAAACGATAGGGAGAGGTGCCCTTAGGCCTGGAGAAGCCACACAAGAGGCTTGTATGCTGAGCAATCCAGTTCCTCTGTGGTTCAAATCCTGATGCCAGCAGAGAAGAGGTCAGGGGTTGCATATTAGTGTTGGCATTATTTCAGTTTCTTTTTCTTTAAATATGTCCATAAGCTCTTTGTTGTGTGATCAAAATCAGCCATAGCCCTGTCAAGATTTACTGTTGATCTTGTAATGCAATTTTTCCATTAGATTTAATGAACACTTTTTTTTTCCCCTACCACACTGGGGGAAACAAAATGAATAGCAACATGGGTGTCCATGAGCAGAGATTACGTTGTAGGCCTATGCAGAGCTCTTTTGTTAGCAACAGCCTCTGTAGGCGTGGGATTTTGCTACATTCTCATAGGCTAGATACAGAGGGTCTTGTGAGTGTTTTCTGAAACTGTCCATTTGACTTAACCATTACGAAAGCGTGAAATGTCAGAAGATAGGAGAGAAAAAGTGTAGCTATGCTTACAAAGATCAGCTGAAGGTCAGCACAGGGTTGCCATGCAGCGATTTAACAGGAGTAAAAAAGGTGGTTAGGAAACTATATCACAGCAAAGTCCAAGGGTTTATAATGTGGAAGACAGGTGAAATGAACTCGCACAACTGACTGGCCACCTGGCACACAGAGATTTCAGCTGCAAGCAGCATCATGTCTTGCCACACACAAGAGACTGGGGAGTATTTCACAGAGCAGTTCTTCTGCCTGACTCACCGTCTGCACACCTCACTATCATCTTACCATGCACTCGCAAGCAACCTCTGCAACCTGCTACAGCTCACCCAGTCACTCTTCCTTCTTTCCCTCTATGTATTTCTCATCTTTCTTCCTTCCTACGACTGCTGTTTTATTTTGGTTTTGCCTCCTTTTCACATGCTAGCAGCCCTGAATAACCCCAGTCCCCTGTAAGCTCTGGCTAGCATGCTGCCAGGCGTGAACATTTTAGGTGTAGGGGAATGAGGCTGATACAGTGAGGCTTCTACACACAGCTTCTGCATGAAGGAGTAGCTCTTGCCCAGATCCTGACTCAACTAGAGAAGCAAAATGAACTTTGGCACTAGAGGGAAGTCTTCTATGCAATATGTATTTCTGATGCACGCAAGAGACACAAAGTGAGTGCAGGTCTGTGGAATGGATTTAATCTCCCTGTGAATGATAGAGTCTTTTGCTTCTGTAAGAAGTGTTAAATCTGGGCATGATGGAAGTATACAAAACAAATAACATGGGAAAGGTAGAGTATGCACAACTTTGGTGCCTTTTCTATGATAGACAGATGATGGGACAACATAGTTGCAATGCAGTGTGTTTGTACTGAGAGTGCTTTCTTCCATGGTACACAACTAACTGCTGCAGGTTAACACTGAATTGAATACAGAAAAGAACAGGGGTCTTAAAGGGGTGAAAGCATTCAGAGTTACCAGGTAAAGTGACTGAAACTCTGTTCCTTAAAGCATAAGGTAGAACCAAGGAGAGATCAGGAATACTCCCCATCCAGATGGAGATCCTCAGTGTCATTTTTCTAAGTCATTGGGTTTGTCTAAGCACCTGGGACTGATCACTGCTGTGACAATATTCAGTTATATAATTAAACATGCGTTCTGCCATTGTCAGCAATCCACAGTGGACAGCAAGGTCTTAGGGCACCAGCATGGACTAATCCAGAGTAAAGAAGCAGTCTTGCTGCACTACAGACTCAGCAATTCCTGTTCATGGGATGGTTAGAGAGAAGTAGGAGGAGACGCAGTCACATGAAGTGACTTGGTGTCAACCGTGCACTATACAGGTATGCAGGCAGGATCGCAAGTCAGATTTCCTCAGCCTCCTGGCAGCTGAAGCTAAAGGTTTATTTAGTTAAGCAACATCTGGGCTCATTATAGGGCCCAAGTGAACTCAACAGTAGCAGATCCACAATGCCAAAACCATGACCCACAAAAAATTATTGGACATCTCCAGGTATGACTGTGTTTGGCTTGGTTCTTCCCAGAAATGTTATGGGTTTTTCCACGTTGCTACCTTCCTCTGCAGAGCTTTCCCTAACCACTGTCTCCACTGCTGCCCTGTGTGCTGGGGATGGAGGAACAGAAGAGCGAGCACAAACTGCTCACTTCTGGTTTCCACCATAATCTGATGGCAATTTCCTAACAGTGCAAAAACAGACTTGGCATTTAAAAAATCTTTCCAACTCAAGTAACTGGTTTGGGAGCTCATTAGCGGTCTAGCATTAAGGCAGGTACTGGAAAGAACTTCAGGAAACTTTGGTTACAAATTTTGTAGTAGGACGTTTCTGACTTTGGGCAAGACAGTGAGGATTAACTTCACAACATGCCTGATTTACAATAGCCAGTGCAGTGTAGAAATATGAACAAAGATTTCTGGATAGTACAATCCATAGTGAAAAGGCACATCATTATACTGTACTGAGTTGCATCCGTTAATTTGGAACCACAGACACCATAAACAAATGTAGCCAGCTGGCAAAATCTCCCTTCCTGTGGTTGAATTAATGCTTAAGCAACTTGCCTCCCCCAGTTTCATAGATGCCAGGAGATTTCCAGGTGAGCTAGGAAAAAAAACAATGCTAAGCATACTTTAGCTGGTAGCTAAATGACAAGGGCAGCATCTGTGTGCCAGGACTATGCCTGTGTTCAGAGAACCCGAGTGAAAAAAAGGAAGAGTCCCTGCTGGTGCACACCACCAGTCAGCCAAGATAGGATTGGTATTAGTTGGACTACGTTTTTAATGCTGGCATTAGCAGAGCCAATTTTTTTCTACAGTAGGGCTTTCTCCAATTCATCTGAGCAGTGTTTGGTGGGAGTGTGGATGAACTACTTTGCCAAAAAGGAAAGTAAGCAGGAGGGATTCGGATCCTCTGGGGCTCTGTATTTTGTGCAAAACCATTCTCACCTCAGTGATGTTTTCTGCATTCCCTTTCAGTTCAGAGCAGTCCTCCAGCTACTATGAATTTCTCGGTGTGAGCAGCTGTCAGGACGTGGTTCACCTGTACCGGTTGCTGTGGTCCTCCACAGTCCTCAACATCATCGGGTTGTTTCTGGGGATTATTACCGCAGCCATTCTTGGGGCATTTAAAGACATGGTAAGGCTCACAGTCTTTTGCCTTATGTGAGGGCTTCTGTGCTTGTTAACATTATCAAATGGGTTAAAACCAAGGAAGCAGAAGTGTATGAAAGAGGCACTTTACACATATTTCCTGTGTGATCTGGGAGGCTGGAGTCATATCTTTAGGCTAAGCTGTTGCCAGCTGCTCACAGCTAAGTAGGTCAATCCTGGTCAAATACATGAATGGAAGGGAAAAAACACGCATCTGTGTGAACAGGTGCTGGTGATTTTCTTGGTGGCATCTTTTTTACCTTCTAATTCAGCATTGAACATGTGGGCCAGCACAAGTGTTCAAGGATGCTGGGCTGTAGCTACCACGTAAAATACAAGTCCTAGGTGTGACTATTTAATCTTACGAAGTTCTTTTCCCAAGAATGGGGATTAACTCTGAAGTACCAGTTAAGATTTTATTTAAACGGTTGTATTCAGGTAAAATTAGCCTCCTCTTTTGTTTCACTAAGGTGTGCCACCCTCTAACTGCTCCCTGTGCCACACCACCATGTTTTGCTGATGTGAACCACTTCAGAAGAGGCTGGGTGCTAGGAGGGATGCTATAATACAGTGCTTCATCTGCCTAGATTTTCTGACATGTTAAAGGGTGAAGTAGCTGTTCCTGGGATTATCAATGTCAGCGGTCATGTTTGCTAAAGCAGTGCCTAAAGACCATCCAAGTGGCCCATGATCTACTAGGCACTCAGAAGAGTAGATGGTCCCAGCCCAAAATGCTTCCAAACTAAATGGGCAGAGGCGTGGGGGTGGAGGTGAAATGCAGGAGCCGAAGGGAGGCGTGATAGCAGCACAGATCACCTTAGATCCATGATGTTTCTGGTGACTATTCCAGAGGAGAAAACTAAATAGGAAGACAGGTGAAAGGAAAGAAGAGAGGATGGAGCAGGGAAGAGAAAGCAAGAGAGATGGGTGAGATGTACACCAGGGCGCAAACGAGAAGGAAGGGGCTGCTCAGAGCTGGCACCCAGTGAGCCAAGGACCCAGTCAGACTGGAGGCCATCCCCACACTGCATCCCTTAGCAAGCATGTCCAGGCTATCTATCTACAATATGTGTTGGGTGCTTAAAACCATGTGACAGAGCAGGGCCATATGATTTACTTGAAATTCACCTTTGTTAAGAGTTGCAAGATGTTTGCTGGAAATATTCTTGTCTCTAGCTGAAGAAGTCATTACCCCACTCTACTCAGCGCTTGTTAGGCCACACCTGGAGTACTGCGTACAGTTCTGGTCCCCTCTATACAAAAAGGATGTGGACAGGCTGGAAGGGGTCCAGAGAAGGGCTGCCAAGATGATCAAAGGATTGGGAAGCCTGCCATGTGAGGATAGGCTGGGAGAACAGGATTTGTTCAGCCTTGAGAAAAGGAGGCTCAGAGGGGATCTCATCCCCATGTACCAGTACTTAAGGGGCAGCTACAAAGAAGATGGAGACTCCCTTTTTACAAGGAGTCCCATGGAGAGGACAAGGGGGAATGGACACAAGTTGCTCTTGGGGAGATTCCGACTGGACACGAGAGGGAAATTTTTCATAGTGAGGACAGTCACCATTGGAATAATCTCCCCAGGGAAGTGGTTGACTCGGCCACATTGGACACTTTCAAGAGTCGCCTGGACAGGGTGCTGCGCCATCTCATCTAGACTGTGCTCTTCCTAGAAAGGTCAAACTAGATGATCCCTGAGGTCCCTTCCAGCCTGTGATTCTGTGAGTCTGTGATTCTGTGTGAAGGCAAACAAGCACACTGAGCCTTTGCATGTAAGAAATGTGCAGCTGAACTGTACTTTGTGTGAGGGGATTGTTGCAAGGAATTGATAATAGCAGCCAGCCAGTAAAGAGTTGCGGCTGCCTGGGAGGGAGTGGAAGCAGCTTTCCCAGCTAAATTCATCCCTTCCCTGTGAGAGGAGCAATGACAGAAGGGGAGCAGAAACAACCACAGCGGGAAATGAGGGGAAGAGCAACTACATGAGGAAGGGAGAGCAGGCATCATCTACAGTACGTCCTTGGTAGAGCACTGTAGCTTTCCAGTGCTGCTAAGTATTTTCGCTTGCCTAGGAGATGGGTGCAAGTGCCTCCACCAAGGGCAGCTGTGGGAGTTGCTAGTGCTCCCCTGAGGTGGGGAAGGGTGCAAAGAGGCAGCCTGAGTCCATCTAATCTGGCTTGCGCAAACTAAGGCCTATATGGGATTTGGGCTGATGCTTCATAGCAGGGCAAGCTCCAGCCCAGGCACACCTCTGTGCTGCACAGAGGCCATTGCCGCACTGCTTGTGAGGGATGCCAAGCTGAGGAGACATTCCTAGGAGACCTGGGGTCTCCATGACCTGACACATTCCCTTGCTGGGAGGCAGAGCCTGGGTCAAGGTCTGGGTCCTCTGACTGTGCGGTGTAAAGCTGTGCAAGGAAATTGCAGCATCAGTGGACGTGCAGCTTTCCCCCAGGCTTGGCTGGAGCAAGGCTGTTGGGGATCCAGCTGAAAACCTGATCTGAATAAGCTGTTTAAAGTCTCCTCTGCAGCAGGAACAGGAAATATCCGTCACTAGATTAAGGGTAAAATGAGTTTGTGTCAGTTACCTCAGCACAAGAGCCATGGTATGCTTGTGAAAGTGTTACTAAAGCAGCAATCCAAAATGCAATGACCGCTCCTTGCTCCTGCCTGTGCTTTTTCAGAGTCCTTTTGAGTGACGTACCAGAGCTGGTTTGCTAATCTGCTGCTCGCCTTCGTTACAAAAAGAGTAACTCTTGGGAGAAATGGGGGCCAAGAAAACATCAAGCAGAAGAGGGAGAGAAAGGGGCATGGGACTGAAATAAGAAAAAAAAATCCTTCAAAATGTGTAGGAGACCAATTTTCTTTCTTTCAGGATGTCACCTTCCCACAGAAATGCTCACTGGCATTTTGCAGGGAGAGCTGCAAAGCCCACTGAAACGCCTCAGGGCATTGCTCCGAGGTTGACTTCCAGAAAAGAGGGGGCCAGGCTGACTAGACAAACAAAAACCATCGTGTTTATCTCTGGGGAACACTGGCAGCCAAAACTTGTTACAAAGGGGAGAGTTTGCAAAACAGCGCTGTTGCCTCTAAACCCATCAAATTTCCTGGACAGAAAAAAAACCCCAACCCTAAGGGTTGCTTTGGTTGTTGTGGGTTTTCTTTCCTGTGGCAAATTCCCTGCAGACCCTGGCACGCTCCCCGTGGTTTTGCTGCCTGTCAGAAGGCTGTGCTGGCTCAGTGGGAAACTTTTCATCCTCTCCTGACCCCAAGGGTGTCAGGTCTCAGTGGCCCCTGTGTCACCTGTGGGGCCGTCCTCTGTGATCTGCTGGGTGCTGAGGGAACTGCAGTGGTTATGGCAGTACCTTCCTTTTCAGGTCTACAGTGTGTTTGGATATAGGATGCCAGCTAGGCAGTTAGCTTAAAGTCACATTTAACAAAAAGCAGATTAAGATGTAAACAGAAGTATGTACTTGGAGTATCCAAAATGGTGAAACACCGTGATTATTTCTTACAGAAGGCAGAGGTAAAGAAATGCATGGAAAACTTCACTTGTTGGTACTAAGAGTTAATCTAGGAACTCCCTTCCCTGCCATGGTATTCATCTGATGACTTGTAGATGTTCTCCTGACACACCTTGCCAAGGAATCTGCCTGCCCTGAGTTTACGGTTGCATTAATCAGAACTGCTACCCTGAGGGGGTTGCTGGTTTGTTTTTTTTATTTTCCATTAGTCTTTCTTGGAGTCCTCAAGGAATCTGAACAGAGTAAATATCATTCCCTTATCCCCTCTCCTCTTCCCTCACCCTGACATAAAAAGGAAAACAAAACGAACCCCTAATTACTGAGGTTCATGCCTTAGCACTCATGCAACTAAAGGTGCATCCTGACATTAATGTCATAGTCATAGGTCAGAAATAAGTGATCCGTGTCAGATCAGGGAGCTGACGTGCCTTGCTCTGCAGCCGCACAGTGAGCAGCAGCTTGTGTGGCTGGGTGGGGGGTGGCCAGACAGCCTCTCTGGCCACAGCCTGGTTTCCCCACACTCCCTGACCCGAGGTGCCTTCGTGGCACTGGCAGCGCTCCCTGGCTAGTTCACAGCTCCTTATCTCTTTGACTTGGGTGGTGTTTCAGTTTAAAATGTCTCCACCTACCCTTGTATTCTATGTGACTAATTTAACATAGTGTCATTACTGGAATACTTGATAAAAGCATCTAAACATATTTAATACCTGCAAATCGTTGCTGGCTCCAGGCTGAGACCAGCTAGCCTGATAATAAGGTGCTTTGATCACTGGATTTGGGATGGATGACTCCCCAAAGCTGTCTTCTAAGACTGCTGTGATGTTCATCCTTAGCAATTGGAGAGAGTTGCTGATATGGATGGAGAGAACATAAGAGGACTAGAGAGATTAGAATCATAGAATCATAGAGTGGTTTGGGTTGGAAGGGACCTTTAGAGGTCACCTAGTCCAACCCCCCTGCAGTGAGCAGGGACAGCTTCAACCAGCCCAGGTTGCTCAGAGCCCCATCCAGCCTGGCCTTGAATGTTTCCAGGGATGGGGCATCTACCGCCTCTCTGGGCAACCTGTGCCAGTGTTTCACCACCCTCGTTGCAAAAAAAAATTTTAGGAGGTCCTGGGAGAAGGACAACAGCACCTAAAGGGACCCACACCAGAAAGCTGGTGACAGATGCAGAACAGGCATCTGTGTTTCACATTGGACAAAACAAAGTGTTTCTTGCCACGTTTATGTTCATAGCCAGAAGGATCTGATCACACCAGAGCCTCCCTCCTCCAAGGAAGGAGGACTGGCTGGGGTGAGCTGTGTTGCTGGCACCAAACCTTTGGGTCTAAGGCAAGCTCTTTAGCTGCTTTTTGCTACTCCTGTCTGAAAGGCAGTGTCTCTCCATTTCTCCCCACCATAACCACCCAGCAGGGTGGGTAGAAAGGAGGTGTTCTGAGGAGCGTACCTTGAAGAAGAGACTTGCCTTCTCCCATGAAATGGGCTCTCTGCTTTCTACCCCAGCCTTTCTCTGTGCCAGCTCCTGGGGTGCTAAGCTTGTCCAGAGAGCTAAGGCCTAGATTGTCAGGTAACCTCGTGGTATATGAGTGACCTAGACGATGTTTTCCATGTACAAATAAAACTAATGTGTGTACATTAATTGTCAGTCACAGAGAGATTTGACACTATCTCAAGACAACGCAGTGGTTTATATCTCTTACTGATAAATCTGAAAGGAAATGCCAAAAAAGAAAAAAAAATCCTGGCTGCTGCTTTCACCATTTGTCTGGCAACCACCATATTTTATTATTTCAGTAAAATGAAAATTCCATGCTCTCATGTGGAGGAATCTGCTAATAAAAACAAAGGAGAGAAAAGAAACCACTGGATTTGTCTTGCTTTGCAAAGCAGAGGGACATGAAAATCTTTTACAGATCTCTACTGTCCTTCACAAATGGTTATATAGCACAGGATTTTAGGGTTTAACACAAGCCCCCTTTCATGTTTAGCTTTTGCTTTTTGTTTTGGGTTTTTTTTCCCCCCAAGTTGTATTAGCAGGTTTAATATGAGCTATTACTCCTTCCTGCAAATGTCATCTCACATTACAGTTAAAAGACATACCAATAAAGCCACGGGATACGATGAAGGAATTTATGCAGTAGGAACAATATATGCACGTGGCGGGTACTAATGGACAGCCAGCAGCAAACTCCATTTCACAAGTGAGAGGGAGCTGTGAAAGAAGAGCAGGTGGTCTGGAAAGGGAGATCTTTGTAGATCTGTGTAGGAAAGTGGAGAGAAAAGACATGAGGGCATCAGGTAGTTGCTATTGGAAAGAGTCTGCAGCAAATTGCAAAGGACTGGGTGTTTGGTGCTGGAGTGAGTAAGAGGTGGTCAAAGCTGTAGGCTCTGCTCTTCAGGGTGTCTTGGGTCTGGAGTCCTGCCAGTGCTTCTGTAACTGGTGCTAGGGAAGCACCAGCAGTCTTTCCAAGGGAAGAAGATTAAAATAGCTGTGCTTTTTCTGGTCAAAAAATTCATTCCAGATATCCCTTCTCTCATTCTGTCTGCTTGATTTTTTGTAGTACTGGTATTGTGCTGGAAAACAGAAAGTTGTTAAATTGCCTGTTTGCTTGTGTTAGGACCAGTTCCTGCTCCAGCCCCCTCTGCGCTGTGCTGATATATTCTTGTCTTCTGTGCTCAACAGGTACCTCTGTCCCAAATTGCTTTCAGTGCTGCATCTCCTCCTCAGATCCTGTACAATCCTGCCCAGCAGATCCTGACATACGCTGGGTTCTGTCCTTCTGCAGCAACTATTTCTACGTATCCATCCTACCCGTTACCTCTTCAGGTACAGTACAAAACCAGCACCCATCTTAGTCCATCAGAAAAGCATAAGCTGCTACTCAGGACAAACTCTGCAGTGGTAGATCTTGGCTCCAGGGGGTTTGAAACAAAGCAAGGAAGAGTATAAATAAGGGGTTAGGAACATCAACTGCTGTTACATACAGGGATTCATGTGCCACTTGCAGCCCAGCAAGTCCTCAAATGGCTGCCTGCCACAAGAACCTACAGGGCCTCATCAGAAGATGCAGCCTTTTTCTTTTAGCTTCCTGTAAGCATCTGCTGCAGGCCACCACTGGGAGACGAGTGCTGCTATGGCAGTTGGCAGAGGTTGGTGAGCCTTAAGGACCAGAGGCAGCTGGCCTGGAGATGTAGCTTTGTCCCCTTGTGCGAGGGAATACAACATGACCTGAGTCAACACTGCTTGGTCTCCTTCAGAAGGATGAAGTGCACGTCGTGCTCCAAGCCTGTGCTGCATCCAGCCAGAGCTGGCCTGGAAAGTGCAGGGAGTGTTGCTGAGGATGGTGTTTGTTTTCTTTTTTTTCTGCCCCAGAGTGAGGTGAAGACCACAGGGTGAGCTGCTAAATAACTGAATGTACCAAGACCCTGGAGCAATCATAGGAGTTTTTAGAGTTTTTTAAAGCACAGTGAGACTGTTTTGTTTCATCCAGTGGCTTGTTATACTTTGGCTGTGTAGTGGTAGACCAGTGGGTACCGCAAGTTTTGCAATACTTCTTAATTGAAAACACTGCATGTTTAGCATGAACTAGCCGTGGACTGGCTCCCCACTGCCTCCTGAGCTACATCTATTCAGGGCCAATAAGCTACCAGCCACAAGTACTGGGGCATGATGATCATCTACACCACTGAATTGTTAGCATGCTCCTGGTATGGGTTTGGCCCAGACCACCTAACAGTTTCCCAACAACGCTCAGGAAGGGGCCAGAAGATAGCAAGGGCAGTGGACCATTCCTAGTAGGTACTGTGCATACAGACAGTCACACTGGTTTGGTGGCAAGAGTTCAGCTGTAGGGATGTGATACATGCTGTGCCAGTTGGCTTCACAGCCAGAGAACAGTCCTTGGCACGTCTTATTTATTAACATAAATGGGGCCAGGCACTTTTGGAGGCCATGGGTTGAGAGGAAAAAAAGAACATCTCTTTTTGTTTGCTTTTAGCTGAAAAGCTGTGCTGTTCTGCAGAGTTCAGTTAGCACGTAGCCAAGAGTAGAGAGAGAAGGGGATAAAAACAGACGAAAGAAAGCAATTAAGCTGAAAAGATGCATGTAAGTAGTCATGAGGGTCAGTTGTAACTGTTCACTCCTCTGTCCACTGAGAAACAGAAATACATCATATTTACCCCAAATTCTTAACTGCATTCCAAAATAAACACAATTCTTCTCCTCGATGTCTACTTTTTATAAGTGTATTCGTCTTCTCTCCCCTTCATAACATTCAGAGGCAGACACCACCAGCTGTCCCAAAGCCAGGAGAGGTTAGCAAGAAGCACTGGGGTCCAAAAGGGAAAGTGCTTAATCCTTTTCCTGGAAAAAATGGAAAAAAAGAAGCAAGGCGCCTTCCTGCATGTATGAGCTTATTATGTTGTAGTTTGGTGAGAAGTGATTTCTGCATCAGTATATGAGTTAAAAATCATAATAAACTTACTTAAAGCTACAAATGGTGAATGTTAGAAGCAGGCCTAATTAGGAACAGCCAGAAGCTTGACCATCATCCACTCCCATTACTTGAGAGCTGTGGGCTGAATCCTTGAGGCTTCATGGAGATCTTCATGACCCATCTAAGTGCTCTGAGCAGTGTCCAGCTGCTGGATTCAGGCCTTCACAAGCCCTGCTCAGCTGGTCCTAGTTCTTAAGGGAACTACAGGCCCTGTGGCTGGGATTCATCTGGCCCAAGGCAGGGGCTGTTGGCATGCAGGGACCTAGTGCTGCCTGATAATAAGATCAGGTAGCCACTTGGCCCCTGCTACCACTCTGGGAGGGTCCAGGTCCTGTTGTCTCTGTGTCACAGCTGCGTGGATGTCTGGGCTATCCCATAGCATCCCAGAAGGGCTGGACACCTACATGTGGGCAACTGAATGGAGCTCTAGCTGTCCATAGTGTAGGAGACCCTGCCTGATCCGGTCTACCCTTTAGAGTGTGCAGAGAGAGCCACATATGGATTATCTCAGACTAAAGGCCTTTCCACTGACTAGTGGGTGGGATTCAGTTGCTACATGTCACTGTACTGTGTGCTTAGATATCTATGTTCTTGAGCCTTCAACTGAGACATCAAAATCTGAGATTGAACCCTGTATCCTAGGGCTGTAAGTCCATTGCCTAAAGATATGGCATCTGAGATGGCCTAATGTTCTCAAGACATCCATACAGGGCTGGCTGATGTGGGCCAAGGTCTACGTGAGACTTGCACATATTTCTGGAGCAGCTGGCAGAGGGTGCCTTTGGGCATCTCAAAAGGCATAATGTCTCTGCTTCCACATAGACCAAGCTCCACATAAGGGCCCCAAGACGCACCTCTCTTCTCAGTGTTCCCTTTGGCTCACCAAAGCTTTGGCTAAACACTGTTTCTAAGCCCTTGCATGGCACATTGCCTTGCACCTGCCACCCGTTGAGGCAGGGTCACACACGGTGGTTCAGTACAACAAAAGGAACAAGACCCTCTTCAGCTAAGAGTTTGGGGGGGGGGAATTGAATTGATGCCAGTTAATGAAGTAAAGGAGTTAGCAATAAATTACCAACTCATAACTCTAGTTTGAACTCTCACCTCAACCAGAGGAAATCCACAGCCATTAGCTCAAAGGCTATGGACCTGAGTTCACCTGTGGCTCCCACCATTGAGCAGATTCATTCCTAGTCCTCTGCTGAATCCAGTATCTCACTGAATATCTGCTTGCTGGAGGGGCAGACAAAGTCTTTATAAAAAAAAATCACAACCTGAGCCGGTGGTAAATGCTCCTCAGTTCACCTCATCCTTCCTTGTCCGCAGGCAGAAATCAGCCAAATGCAAAAAAGAAAGGAATGCATTTTGACAAGGATGTAACCAGTATTTTTTTTTTGTTTACTGTGGCATGTGCTAACAAAATCATTCATCCCTTACTGGTACAGTTCAGTCACAACTAGTCTTGGTAACAGGCCTGCCAACTGGTCAGGTAAATGATGAGCTGTGCAGGGACTGGTGGTGATGACAGCAGTAAGGGTTGTGCCAGTCATTCCTGCCAGAGGAGAACTCATTACAGAAGCAATTCCAGGCATCCAGATGGAAACATTTGCTGCAGTTTGAGCAGGGAGGGAAGCAACAACTCCAAAATAAATAAATAATTTTAAAAACCCAAAACCAAAAACCAAACCACCCAAAACCCCAACAACTATGTTTGGAGCTGATCTAGCTACCAGGTCTGTCACTATACCTGCACTGCGTCCTGGAGAGTTAAAGGGCATAATCAACCTTCCCATCAGGACAGCCCCATTCGCACTCACTAAGTCACCCTGTGGTACAAATGCAGGATAACTTCCTCCTTGCCATGGGGGTTTGATGCAGGGCAGCAGTCCCCACTGACCCAAAGCCCCACGGAGAAGGCAGGCACCATGGCATGGGGTCTGCCAGCCCTGGCCGGCTCTGAGATGCCATTATCCACGTGCCAGCCCTGGTATTGGCCTTCTAGATGGCAACTATTAATTTTTTTAGCAAGCAGCAGAGAGCAGCGTTTGCTTGTGCGGCTGTTTGATTTCCCTAGAAAAAGAGCCCCGATTACTACTTTTTGTTTTGTTTTGTTTTTTACATTCTGGGTACTTTAGGTCTGAACCTGAGGAGAGCTGAGCACAACTCTTCTGATGAAGCCCATGGACTGGCATGTGTTGGCATATGAGAGGAGGAGTGAAATCCTGACCCTCTTGAAATCAATCAGTGGCAAGACTTGGTTTAAAATAGTGGTAGCATTTAATCCAGAGCATTAGTCCCTACGTGCATTCTTTTGTTTTAACAAACTCTGCTTGTTCCCGAACATGGGCTGCTTCCTAAGCTCTATCTATTTTTCCTGCCTCTTTCGGCCAAAGCCCCGTTACGGCCGAGACAGCCAAAGCAAAAGACCTACAGGAGACACATGCCTACCTGTAAAATTTTCTCTTAAGAGGAGCCTGCATTTGACACAGGAATAAGACCTTGCATTTATGCAAGTATTATAACTGAGATTAATTACATCCGAGATAATTTAAATTTCACAGTGATGCCTGGAAACAAGCAGCTACATGTAACCAAATCAGCCAGTCAGGTGCAGTGCCTCACCCCAGAAGCCAGAGCGTCTTTTCCTGCAGAAATTCCTGTTTTGCTCTATTGCCCAGCTGCACGTGCAGTGTCTGTTAAAAATTACTTGGGTTACAGATGGAATCTGCCTTGTCTCACTAGGCACCATCATTGTGACACTTCAGCAAGTGCTTTAAAACTGAAGCGATGGTGCTGTAATCCATTAGAAATTTAATCATGGGGCTTATTATATAACACTTACATGGCAAACACTTAATGCAGAGCTGCAAATGGGGTTGTAATCCTTTACTGAAGATAGTATTTTTCTTTGTCTATATACAGCCTGCCAGCAATTTTCCAGGAACATCATCAACTGACATTTCTTTATCAGAAGAAACTCAGCCTCCATCTCAGTCCAGCTCCAGCTATGGTCTTCCCCCCAATGCTCCAGCCCTCTATACACCGACTTACTTCTTGCCTGGAGAAAAGCCTCCGCCATATGCACCATAGAACAAAGAATTTATTTTAGGTAGCTGGTCATTCTTTATTTTGTTTTTAAGAAACGTCTGGAAACCGTGCTGTGCAGGCACTAGACTTCCCAAGGAAACCACCACAGAGTGTGTTATGGCCACTCTGCTTTTACCCACATCTCACTGTGAGCAGCGCAGAACCCTGGAAATGCAAGGGCAGGCACAGCACCAGCGGGGTGACCAGCCCCACCAGTTTGCCTGCAGTCAAATGCAGTGTTGCTTTCTGGCTACCACAAGCATGAGTTTTTTTCCTTCTCCAGCTAATGGAGAATTATTTTTCTTCAAGAGGAGAAATGAAGAAGGCACCCTGGTTACACGTTCTGCTCTCATAGACCAGTATAGACGAGTTTTACCCTGTGTTGTCTGAGTGGGTAGTCTGGAGCTCCAAGTCAATCATTTTGGGTAGGAAGAAACCAGGTGTTTGTTTGCTTGTAGTATTTATTTAATAACCCTTTTTGGTCAAAGTGTTGTACCAATTAAAAAAGTGTGGCAATTATTTTACAATAAAATTGACTGTGTATATTTATACTGTAGCTAAGGCTGTGTATATTTGTAAGGACAGGAAAGCAAAAAGAACAGAGGAAAAAGTACCCTACTGAACAGTTTTCTCAAGTTTCAAACAGAAAGATTAATTTTATTGGGACTATTTTATCCAAATTTTATGCCAGTCTAGTCTGCACAGTGAAATGTCATGTCAGTGTGCTAAAGATGCAATTTCCAGGCAGGTATTTAAGCTGCACTTTAGTGTTCAAATTAATTTCTTTTTACTCACAAGAGGACCACAACCGAAACCACTCTATGTTATACCCCAGTTATTTTTAAACTGACCAAGACTTGATCCAGGTGTTTTACAACACCTGAAACAGAAGAGATGAAGGGTCAGAATTAATTTATTTTTTATTTTCTCCTATTGTATAGAGACAAAAATATGTTGACAAGGCTAAGCAGCAATGCCTGTAGCAGTGCCGTCAACAGGAACAAAGTCTTGTCCCTGTCGTGTGCACCCTGCCCTCTTGCTGTGCATCACATTATCTTGGATTCCTCTTAGCACACTGCTGCCATATTTCAGCACAGGAATAGCTATACCAGCATGAAAACCCATCAGACCGCTTCATCCCTTCACTGCTTTTTGCTCCTGCAGGAAGGGTGGTGGTGCTGCTTGCTCTATAGATCTTGCAGTCTAGACAGCTATGAAGCTATAGAAATTTCCTGTAAGGCCAAAGAGCAAAGCAGGGAAAGGAAGGTATTTCTCATTAACTTTTTAAGCAGCTGCTTCATATTATGAAAGTATTAAAAAAAACCCTATATAAACAAAACCAGCCTACTTGACAGTTTCCTTTGAAAGGAAGTGACACCACCAGACCAGCTGAAAATAGAACAAAGAATGATCAGCCTTTTACATAAAAATTTCCACCTTTGAAGCAATTTGTTAATTTATGTGTTGTACCTCTACGTATAAAAAGCAGATTCAGTACTAATACACGTAAGATCAGAGGCTAATTTATATGGACAGTAAAAACCATGTTTTGTTCATTTAAGAAGAATTTTCTGAGATGCAAAGTTTTAGGCCAGCGATGTTAACATCAGTGACAAGGTGCCTTACGTGTATTGTTGACAGGGTGAGTTATATGAACCTGGCTAAGAGAAACAGAAGTCAGAGAGCAGACCATTATTTTTCCTTTAAACATGAACTTAACATGCCCAAAATACTTAGTTCTTGTGCAAGGCATGCTGCGAAGAGCACAATTACCCTGATCACAAAATGAGTGGAACTACAAATTTGCTTCTTTTTACTCACTGTGAATACTACCAGCGGGACCACCAGGGTTAATTCTGGGGACTCAAAGCCCAGAACAAACTTGCTGCCTATGAGCTGAGCACCTAGACTGCTAAGAGAACAAAAATTAAACCAATATTTATCTTGGGTTGGGTCGAAGCACAGCGACTGAGGAGGAATGAAGGAATGCTTATCCCTTTTTTCCTCTGTTCGATGGTATATAGAAGCAGCTGCCTCTTCCTGCAGCATGGTACTGCGGCAGGGTATTAAAAACAATCAGCTTGACACAAAAGACCCCCACTTTCTGTAATTCTCCAGACTTACAAACTCTGGCTTTGTCTTCTAAGCCACATTTTGGATTTGGGGGCATTGTGGGCTATGCAAAGTATCTTTGCATACATGCACACATATGCACAGTCTGGAAGAAATTTTTGCCCTGAATTAGATTGGTTTAGAAAATGGAATTCCAATCTTTTCTCACAAAATAGTAAGTCTGAAACTGCAGCGTGCCACACTGTACCACAGGATTCACGTTTCCAGGATCCAAAATAATTCTGGCCTCATAAATAGTACCACTTACATTATCACAAAAGTCAGCCATGTTTGTGATTCATTTATGCCACATGGTAGTTATTTGGAAACTACCACAGAAATTATACAAAAATGCCAGACAGAAGACTATTTTGCTACCATGCTTCCTTTGAAAAGAACAAAGTAAAACAGGGTTTGTTTCATCTACTTGGTTCAAAAAATAGTAGGTGTCTTCCAAGTTTGTACTGTTTTCATTAGAGATACTCCAAGTTAAAAAGGTGGGAGATGTATTTTGCCAAAGGACTAAAATAACCGTGAAAAACACACAGGAAACAAAACACTGCAGTGTGGAAGTGCTATTAACTGCAGTATCTTCAGGATTCCCGGCTCTCACTGGAGATACTAATCTAATATTTCTTGGGTTCTCCATCATATCACAAGTTGATCCACAGTCATCAACTCTAACAAAAAACACTCTCAGGAATAATGTCATTTCCCTTGCTCAATAAAAAAGCAAAAACATAGAACTACTGGTTTTTCCTATCCATGCACACTCCACCAATAAGTTATTACTGTCTAGTGAACAACTAGCCTTTCAAACTTGCATCTGGTCACACCTGAGTGTAAAGAGTCTTTTGAGAGGTCCTTCTGCAAGTGTGAGTGAGTAGGCTGGCTGAAAGCGATAAAGCTCTGGCCTTTTCTGCCCTACTGCATTACTGCTGACTGATTTGGCCATGATAAGGAGCTAAGATGTCATGCTGTCTAATGGCTGAGAGAATACCTTCCTCGTCTCTGCTAAATAAAGCAGGGATCCTTACCAGCAAATATTTTTGGGATAGTCTTCCCCCTCTTCCATCCTTTCCTCTGCGACAGCTGCATCTCCATACCTTGGTCACAGATGTTGTCACACGTGTGGACTATTAGGCTGAGCTATCATCTCAGTATTTGACTAGGCAAAACATGACATAGAATGACCAGGGACAATTTATGAAAGACCTTGTAGGATTAGACATTTCCCGTGTTAATCCTCTGAAGCATGGGGTTACCTTAGCCACCCAGTATTCAGATTTCCACCACAGCACATACCTACCTTTCTCAGTTCATTAATCTGATGCAAGAAAAGGACCAAATAAAGCAAGATTTAAGTGCCTCAAAGTAGGCTAGGCAAAGCCCACCCCAACTTCACAAGGAGAGCTTAAAAGCTGAGTGCACTTTATGGCTCTGCAACCTCTCCCGAGTAAACCCCCATGCATCTTCTCACCACACTGCAATTCGGCTTGGCTAACTCTCACAGCCTCAAGTCTCTGCTCCTACTAGGCTCACAGTGAATGAGCCAACCTAAAAATTAAGCAGCAAAAATGTGTCATTGCCAGCTAATATGCTCCAATTCTTGACACCTCATCATTTGCTTCAGTGGTTATTGACACAAAAGCCATATGGCTTTCAGCTTATTGAGTCTTTTCATCTAATTGTTTCCTGCTGACCCAATTTTGTTTTCCATTTTCTGTTGACCAAGAGTTTTTGTAAAGGTCACAGTTGAGTCTTCTATCTGTGGTACCAGAAACGGAAACTCTAGCAATAAGAATAGCAGCAACCATTTGCTCTCCAGCCCAGGAGATATATAATACTGACCTAAGCACTTAAAAACCCCACCCTCCAAACAAAAAAACCAACAAAACAAAAAAACCCCACTAGTGTAGTCTCTACATCAGGAATAGCCTGAGTCGTCACCTCCAAACAACAGAATACAGAATAATCTCAGTACAGATAAATTAAAAACTTGTATGTAAATATTTTATTCTCTCATATTTTGCAAATCAGAAAGCAGTGTTTGGTAATAAAAAATAATTCAGAATCATTATTTTTCTTCCAGTCCACACTCATATATTACCAGGTTTTCCACATTACAGATAAAACTGTCTCTTACAGTCTGAAGATAACATTCACTTTAGGTATATTCTGTACTTTTGGCTTATTTAATATTAGTCTTCTGAACTATTTACAAATATATTACAACCTTTAAACCTCAAAGCAAAGGAGTATTTCAATAATCAATCTGACATAAGGATCAGTAGCTCCTACGTAACTTCAGTGTTTAAGAGAAACTATACACGCAGTGCGGTAGGTCTGAATAATTTATATCTTTAAAAAAAAAGAAAAGCATTGAAAGTTTCTGAATATAAAACTTTCGCCTTGCAGTGGTACCTACTGACCCGCCTCAACTGGAGGACAGGAATGTGAGGTGATGTCACTGTGCTTGTAGAGAGCCTCATCTAAGTCCAGTGCCTTGTTGCTCAGCTTGATGGTCATGCAGCCGTGGTAGGACGCGGTGACTGGAGTGGAAGTCACAGGAACTTCTGTGTGAAAGGGGAGACAAACACCTCTGATGGCCAGTTTTGAATAAATATATGCCCTACCTATGCTCAGATGAACATCACTTCAATGAATTCAAACTCTCCTCTTTTCCGCTCTGATCTCTACCTCCTCCCTGGCCCTCTCATCAGAAGCCAAGAGCACAATCCCAGATTTGGGGAAAACACCATCTGCCCTTCTCCCAGGCTGAACCCTTCCTCAGTTGCTCTGTGTCTCTGCAAGGCCTCCACTCCTGATGAAACTGTGCTACACAACAGCAAGGCTTCACTTCAGTTGCATACTGTAGTCACTCTGCTTTCCACCTCAATGCTTCCCCCCCTTCATCTCTGAACCCTCCACTTTGTCTTTAGTGCAGTTGTTACACGTTCCTCTAACGCTCTCTCTCCCTCTCTTCAAAATGTATGACAAAAGGTTATAGAAAGAACTTCATGACAGGAAGGCTCCTCCTATACGCAGCCTCTACCACTTGCTGCACTTGTCTTTACTGTTCTCTGATTATGCACAAGGAATTTGCTGGCATTCATCAGAAAGGTGCTGGAACACATCACCTGAGTTAGTAAGACTAATTTTTTCTACAGAGATCCACTAGTGACATACTTTTGACCAGTTTACCAGAGGCAGAAAACAAATAGCAAGGAAGAAGACACTAAGTACAGTCCAACAGACTACAGAAAACTAGTCAATCTTATTACTAACTTCTGTAACATCATATAAAAATTGACTTTAAATAAACAAAAAAACCCGCATGTAATAAAGTAATAACATGAAAATTTTGATGATCTGTGTCCCCTACCCTTCCCCAAAGGTTATTAGTTTATTCACAACCCAAAGCTGACCCAATCAAGCTGATTGTGCAATGGAAAGCAATGAACCTCAAAGTCTCAAAGATTATTTAACTTCACAGTGATGCAGGTAGCTAAGTAAACCCCTTATCTTTACACTGAAACAAGGACAACTTGAACAATAGGTTGTCCTGATGACCTGAGATTATATGCAACTCAAGGGATTCTGCCTGAAGGGCCAAAATTGAGGCTGATGTGATCAAACACAGCTCAGACTGAGGACAGACTCTAGGACTGAGAGAAAGAATATTTGTGCCACAAAGAGATACTCTAAATTTTTCAGCTTCCTTGCTGAAGAGCACCATTGCTTGGTAGTCGCTTAAACTAACCATTTTGGCTATTTCTTATTCCTCCCCATTTATCTGTGAGGTCTGCTTAAGAGAAGGAGGCATCTGTGTTGTAGTACCTCATGTGAATGTAAACTAAATTTTGACTCGGAAGAATCTGACAGTGTTGGCTTAATGGCTTGAACACTTGTCTAAGGAATCATGCAGATTGCTGCTACGTGTGCCACAGGGCTGACTGAAGAATAGTGTGGGCTTTGAGATTAATTTGTAAGATGCTATAAAAAATCAATTAAAACCAAATTTTCTTCGTGTTATAATTGCACATCAGGTCAAATATTTAATTTTCTGCTTTCACTAGAAGTGGATCCATCTGAAATGTGGTCCTGGTAAAGACTCCGAAGTCTTCTTTAAAAGCTCCTTCACCTGGAGCCTTTATACAACATACAATGTTGTATAAATATTCTGCCACTATACATTGCCTGGAAAACCACCTATGCAGCGTATAAATTACATAGTTTAGGATTTAGCAGAACTGAAAATACCATAGAAAAGGTAATAAGTGCCTTTATGTTCCCTTTTATCTCTTGAAACTCTAAATAATATTTCTTCCACATCTGCAATATTAGCTGCACTTAGGACGGAACATACTACACATTTTAACCCAGAATTCTTTCTTTAATTGTGGCAAATGGAATAAAGACATTAAGTGTGACCACTATACTTTGTTTTTTTCCAGAGTATGGAAGCAGGGAAAAAAAAAAACCAAGACCCACGTAATGTTTTCAAAATTTAAATGAGCCAAGCACAGATCTGACCATTTGGTATAGTTATTTAACCCAGAGTGATGAATCCAACCAAAGTGCTGAGATGTTTATTCGTTTGGCAAATAACAAGCTTTCTTGATGCAAGTGCTGGGTTCATTTCAATGGCAAAAGCAGACCACAGACAGAAGTTACTGTTGCTGAGCAGAACAGATCAAAGGGGGGAAAGTAGTTAACCTACAGAAGCCAGCTGGGTCTAAAAAGCCATAGCTATGATATCTCGCACTTAGCTCTGGCTAATTAAAAACTGTGCTTCACCCAGCACGGTTAGTCTAAGCTAATCACAGAGAACTTGGGACAGTGACAGAACGTGACTGTTTCCTGAGCTGTGAAAGTCTCTGCTGTGCATGTGAGAGCTACCTGAAAGAAAGCAGGTTACCTGTCTTCCTTGTGCAATGGCCAGCTCGGACAATTCAATCTGACACCAGAAAATGCCACATTTGGGGATTCAGCCTTGTTCCTGCCAGTGTGTGAATATCCCAGAGTGTGTGGCCTCTCCCTTTTAGGTGCAGCTAGGAGCCATTTACATCATCGGCATAAATACTCTGTGAACTCTTCTTCATGGTGGGAACAGTCACAACGCAAGTCCTGGCACACATGGCACCTCAGCCACCCTCTTCCAGCCTCACTGCTTCAGCACATACCAAGAGGCCAACATTGCTGCCCCTCTCTTGTTTGGGCAAGTAAGGGCAAGATTTTGCTTAGCTGCTGGCAATAAAATAAGATGTACTGCTTTTCATCAGAGACATGTTTCCTTAATTGCATTGCTCAGCAGCAGGGACTGATAAACCAGTTCAGCCAGAACAAGAAACGAACCCCCAAACTTGGCCAAAATTCATGATTCAGACGAAAAGTTTGATCTTCCAGGTTCAGAACAGAGGAGCAAACTGACGTCCCACAAGAAGCCCTGTTGTTTCTGCAAAGCCAGCCAAGTATAAAAGGTGGTAGCCCCTTGGTTGTGCCCTAAGTACCCTCTGCTGGGAGAATATCTGATAATTGCATAGTGTTGTGATCAGTTCAAAGAGAACATCAGCCAGGGAGAATCACCACACTGGGCTTCCCAAGCTTCAGTCAAAACAATGTAAGACCTTGGTACTCCCTTCAAGGGGTGCTCACACATGTTCATCACATTAATGAAGCACTGCACGAGCCTGTGGTCCAGCCTCTATGGATTTTACCAGGTCTAGGATAATGACCCTGCTTATAGCTATCCTTCAGATAACGCATTCCTATTGCTGACCAAGCAAAACCTCCTCTTCCTATTTTTGCCTCCAGCTGTCCTCAGAAGGACACAATCATTCCAGAAAAAAAAAATAATTGTCAAGCACACCCTCACATCTGTTGAGATCACATGCCTGCGTTGCAGGCAAAGCCTGCTCAAGCAGAAGCAGAGAAGGCGGCTCCCAGCTTGAATGAACAGAGACAATTTTCCTGACTGCCAGCTCAGCAAGGTGAGTTGGGAGTCTGTAGCCCATGCTACAAAACTGGATGCTCACCTGGCAATCCTCCCACGTACGTCTTCACCATTGACTGCAAAGAGCTCTCCAAGACAGACAGACCGTCCTCTAACTCCGAGGTGCTTAGTTCACTCTCTCCCGCTATTCCATCTACCCTCAGGGATAAGTGATCTTTCTTGAGGAGGATGTCCACAGAGTGTTCCTTCTTATCGCAGAGGTTTATTGCCAGTCTGGACACAACCGTGTTCTCCAAGGCCACAATGATAAACTGGACAGCAGAACAAAGAAGAAAAAAGAGGCAATGAGCAGAAATATACCTAGCCACGCTTATCCAAGACCAGGATGACCCCACTGTGGCCTTGTTTACAAAGATTTTGCAGCGTTACCAGAGAATTAGCCTTATGACGATTGCTGATCGTGTTCTGGGCTCATGTGCATAGATGAAAACCCAATGAACCAGTGGGACTAATTGTTAGTCATTATCACTGTCTTCTCAGAGAGAATTCTTAGTGGGTCTTACAGAAGTTGTTATATTGCACTGGAAATAGACTAGAGCTGCTGTACTATAAATGAAAAGTTGGCTTGTGGGTTTTAGTGAAATCATTCCTGATTCATGCTCATGTAATGCCAGAACCCAGAACTTTATTATGAGTACCATTAAATCAGTCGCTTCAACACTCCATCATAACTGGCCTTTCACAGCACCTGGAGTGACACCTAAGCCTGTCTCTGCTACCTCAGGACTATTACTGATGAGCTCCAGAGAATGGAAACTATTTGCTTATGGCATTAAATAGCTTCTGTGCCAGAAAAATATAACGAAATATGCCTGCATTCAAGAGACCAGTTCCATCTTTTACCTAGACAACATTGGCAAAGAGCTCCCTAGTAGCGTCTGACACATACCCGTAAGAGGCAGAACTTTGGTGTCAGCCAAGCACCTCAGTCTCAGACCATGTTCTGAACTGGTGGGTGCAAATAAGGGGGCAGGAAGCAAACCTGACAACTGTTTTTGAGAATGACTTTCAGTGCCTAGGAAACAGCAAGGAACCTTCTCTAGAAAAATGCTTAAGTCTGTACCTGTTGTTTCAGTTTCTTTGTGGAGTGATAGTCAATCAGGGATAGTGATAAAGGGACAGACGCTTCTTCTGTTACGAGAGCAAACAGCACACCAGTATCTGTCGCTGGCTGAATTGCAGCGTTTACTTCAATTTCCCAGCTTGTCTTGGTGTCATTTCCAGAAGAAGGGTGCACTACAGAAAAAGAAACGCGTAGCATGACAAACGTAGAACTAATAGTACAAAGGGGTAGGCTGTGCAATTTCTGCCCTGAGAACAGAATAGATGGATGAGAATCTGGAGGGACTGCCACAATTCTTTTACTCAAAAAATATTCCAAAGCACCTGAACATAAAATCAGACAAAAAAATGGCATCGGTTTCCTCTTGTTACCTTCTGCATTCTGCTGCCTTTCAGAATGTCAAAGGACAAGGTTAAGCTTTTTTATCACAAAGAGAGATTCAGATTCCTATGGCTCTCAATGCAACCTATTCAAAGAACTGCTGCAAGATAGGGCACCCAATTTTTGCATCGTTCTTGACTGTCCGAAGATTATTGAGGAATCTAAGTCCAAATCTGACATACTGTAAACATTTCTATGAAAGCTTCTGTTAAAGTGAAAAAGGATATAAACAAACTACACCGATCATCTACCTAAATACTTCCTGATCACCAACCTCTCAGAAGCATGGGATGTTTTATCTCACCTGCTGACTGCTGAATTAACCTCCTTGGCATCTTTCTTACTGACCCAGTGCCCCTGTAATTTAAAAGGTGATGTGCTGGCTACAAAGAAAGATTTCAATACTGTTTCTGCAACTTCCCTACACAGTAGTATTAGCTGTGCTGGTTCACCACATCTTGGAATACAATAAATAAGTTCTTTATAAAGCTTACCATTACAAAGCCAAAAAAGGAAGATTTTTGTTTGTAGAGAAAAGAATATAAAAACGCAGGAGCTGAGGACTCATCTCTGCTGAGTGCTGTCATCTGCACTCCAGATGCTGCACTGTCTCCCCTTGGCAGCTTTTGAACCCATGTGGTAAACGAGACAACAGACACCTGATACTCCCTAATTTAAAATGGCACAGCAGAAAAATCCACATAATGGTGCACAGAAGGCTTCTGCAGAGGAGGAATTGCACACAAAACTAAAATAGATGGTTGGCATTTGTATAGGTTTAAAAATACTGACAGTTGATCTCTCATACAAACAAACAGAATAATCCAGAATAAAGAAAAGGTGTCTTTCTGAGTGCTAAATTAGTACGGACAAGTTTGGTTTGAAACTTGTTATTACTGTATCTAGGCCAATTTCATCCAGTTTGTATCAGGGGTATGCTTAGTGTGTTTGTCCCAAGTGTAAAGAATACCACCCAATGATTAAAAGTGAATCCGATCTTGGACATTTTGCTACAGACAATATTGATTTTCTGTCCATCATAAACTCAAGGTATAGCACTATGGCTTGCAGCTCTCCCTGCTTAGCAGAAAACAGTGGATAGTGCTGGAACCACCTATGCCACTGGCAGAGGGACAAGAAGCCTCTAATGCTGAGGGTGAGCTGGAAAGAGCCTGGATGTGAAATCCATTACTCCAAGCTACACAGAGACAACCTAATCCATCCTGGTCATATTCATACTGGCTCTAGCCATCATAAGTAGGCCTTCCTTTGATATGAACCACAAATTTAGCTATTCCTTCTCCATCTGCAATTGCATTGCAGCTGTTGATCTGCATCGATCAACACTGAGTCTGGCACATGTGTAAGTTTTAAACTGTTTATTAACCAAGTATGGTTAATGACAGGACAACAGGTCAGAAACAAAAAACCTAAAGTACTTACTGTAAGTAAGATTAAACACAGCAAAACCTCGTCCAGGATAGAAAGACCCTCGTCCTGCCACAGAAAAGCACTGCATCTTTTCATTCATCTTTATGGTCTCTTGGATAGTGGTGTCCTCCCCATTCAGCCAGTTCCACGCCCGCATGCAACCATCCAGCCGAGGGTTTATCTAGGAAGATAACGCAGTATCTCATGCCTCAAACTACTATTCAGTGAAGAATAACTGATTTCGGGTGCAGAGGAATCCCGAGTTATATTATGATATCAAATAGGGGAGATAATTCTGACGTGTTAAGAACATGCAAAACAATTGGCAGCAACCCCAATCCCACAACCCCAAGCAAATAAGTGGTCAGTATTCCCCAGGAAACTCACCTGAGCTCAGCTTGTCTCCACAGGACAGAAGGGCACTAGCTAATGCAGGTGCTGATTTGGTCGTATTGATTCTGTTAGCTGCTTCTACGTGCTGCACACCATGAGTGCAATTTACTTCTAAAGCTCTGTAGCCAAAGCTTTGTAAGTCCCGTAATTCTGCATTGCAAATGCTGGAGGCCAACTTGAAGTTAAAAAAAAATACCCTTTGTGTCATTGCAAACAGCCTTCATGACACACAAGAGGTTGGACCTGATCATGGTATAGGTTGTTGGGTTCTGGCTTAAGGGAGGGGTGCCAGAGCCACAAGACGGGCACCAGGCTCTGTACACGCCTTGTTCCTTCCAGCTTCTAGTTATGTTACCCCGTACCAAATGTCAGCATTAAAATGTGAGACAGTATGTAAAGAGAAGGGTCCTTGCAAAGCATCTAATCAGCACCATTACGCCCAATTAACGGAGGCAGGGAGAGAATTAAGTGTCTGAGCCAAGACAAAAACCTCAGGAGTTTTTGGCTCTCAATCCTATATTCAGACCACGCCCCGAGCTTAATGTTTCAGACAAGCAGTGGCCCTGAATGGCGTCTTGTGAAGAACAGGAGCCTTCCTCAGCTGCTGCACTCCCAGTCACAGAGCCGCAAGCTTGTCACCCCATTCAGAAATAGAGAGATGCCAATTTGGGTTTCAAGGTGCCAACTCTGTGTGTGGTGGACATTCAAAACATCCCGAGCAGCAGCTATTTCAGAAACACAGCAATCATCCAATCTCACCCAAAGAGTGCCTTAACTTTTATTCATATGCCCTATCTGCTTGAATTAGGAGAAAATAAAGAAAAATAAGCTGTTTTCCCTTGGGTCTTACGAAACTGAAACAGCAAACGCAAGCAGCAAAACTGTGGTACAATATACATGAAGCACAAACTAAGTCAGTGCCCCCAATGTTGTTTCCAGACCTAGTGGGCACAGTGGTACCCTAACACAGCAGTCTTCTCACTGACGCATCATGGCCACTCATGGTCTCCAAGCCAACACAATCACCATTAATTCTGAAGGCTTTGCCCCATGCTCCAGTTTTGCTCTGTCCTAATTCTGCAGGCCAAGGGTGGGCTACATCTCACCCAAACTTACCAATCAAAAAATCAGGAGTCTCACCTTTGCTACTGGCTTAGGCTCCCTCTATAGCCAATGGAGAGAAAGCTGTATCCAGAAGGTGATAATTCCACCTGTTTCAGGGCAGGTTGAACTGCTCTCAGGAAGGACCTACATTACCCCAAGAGAAGAGGAAATCAAGCCCTTCAGGCATGCAAAACAACATGAGCGATCATGCAATACTTACTGGTAGAATAAGGTCCTTTGCTTTGAAAGGAATGCCTCCTACAGTCAAATTCAGCTGATACAGTCCTTTGTCTAGAGTAAACAGATCCCCTGAGACAGCTATTTTCATAACTGCATCCCTGTTGACCTTTATAACCAAACTTCTTTCGAGTTCTTCAACAGAGATCTGAAAAAGTAAAATTGCAAATAAAATAATTCAGTATAAAAAGACTTAATATCTGCAGCCTCAACTAAAGGACAGACACTGCTAGTGAAATCCCCAAGATGAAGAAATATTTTCTGTCCCCAAGCCTCTTTGGATACCTTTTAAGTTACATTCCACCTTGATATGTAAATCTTTACTCTAGACAGCAACCTGGGGTTGCCCCAATGGCGAAGACAGACCAGCTACTTCAAAACAGCTACACAAAAATATGAGTGGATTAACTACATGACATTTGTAGATTGCTCTATGCAAAGCGTAAATGCAATAACGAGTTATTAATGAGAAACTTCCTATTGCAACTGCATGTGAAAGGAAAAGCTGGAAAGACAGATAAGAGGTGTCTTTTGTTAGGCCAATGGAAGAGAAAGCGGAAGCCTTCCAGCCACATTAAGTCTAGTCTTTGAATACTTACCCCTGAAAAAAGAACAATAGAAGATGTCATATTTGAGAGGGTAATAAAAATTTGTAATAGGCAATAGTTTTTCTCTCAAAAGGTATCTGCAAGTTTTACCTCCATGACTCCGAAGAGCTACTTCTAGGAAGATTCTATCACCACTGAAATTTCAAAAAATAAACTCATAATTTTAATTATGACCAGGCTGCACAGAGAAGCATTATAAAGCAGCCAGCTCTGAGGAGGGAGAGGAGGGGGCAAAGCACAAAGCTGACACGTAGCGGGCTGCTGAACAGCAGCACGGATGCTGCGCCTTGCGACCCGGGTCCTGCTACCAACACGGCATTCTGTGGCCATAGCGGAAGACAAGCCCTTTCTTCCTGCAGAGAAGAAAGGAGCACACCTCCTCTATTTCATTATCTTCAACGCAGCACTCCTTCCCACCCTATGACAGATACCCCACCTACCCACCCTTCATCCATAGAGCTCTGTTCCCTGGGACACTCAGATGCTGCCTCCATCAGTGAGCTGCTGTATAGAACCAAATATCTATTTCAGCAGCTGTTTAGACTTGTTCTTCCCTCTCCCTGCTAGTAGGCCATGTCATCAGCATCTTTCTCTTTGCATTTCAAGAGTAGCTGCCCCAAAACGGTTTCCATCGGCAACAGTGAGCTCTCTTTCTGTGGTTGTAAATTAAAGGGTGACAGGGTTGAGCAGGTTTATTCCTGGACACACCATTTGGATTGCAGTCTTCAGTAATGAACACTGAGTGAATTTGATAATTGAAAACATTATTCACGGAATATCAAGCTTTTTTCTTCTCCTGTGGATTCCAGTCCAGTCTGGTTTATATTGCTAAAACACTGTTTACACCTGGTGTGTTGCTCCATGCTGTATCCCACAGGACATGAATTTACTTGTCTGAAGCTTGTTTGTTTATAGTGGCATTCACACCTGCCCACCGTGTTCCACGCAGACACACAAGCCAGTCTCAAACAGGCTTTTTTGGGCACTGGCAGGCTGCAAAGTCCACTCAGTGGGTGGGAACATTAGCCCACAGGTCCTGGCAGCCACAGCCCAACTGGCGTAGCTACACAGGCTATCGAGCTAAAACTCACTTGGATGCCGCTACTCAGGCCAGCAGTCACCGCGGCCCTAACGCACCGGGGTGCAGAGTGCCACAAGGAGCTGGCACAGACCATCTCCCTGCTCCTAGCACAGATCATGGGCAGCCATGGAGCGAACGGGGAAAAGCCAGCTGCAGCGACTCCCATGCTGGTCTTCCTCAGTGAAGAAATCCAGCAGCTTGCAGAGCCACAAAAATTCAGGGCCTTCTAATATTTTATTAGATTTTATAGTAAGTAATAACTTATAAATTTTTAAAAATTAGTCGGAGTTCTTAGCTGGTTGTGATCATTAATGTAAACAAACCCAAATGAGTGCCAACTTCCATAGGAGAAGGGGTTAAAACCCCATGGCAGCTATTAAATTTCAGTTTAAGAAATTACATTCTGCCTATTCCACGATGCCCTCTGGCAGTTTCAACTTCAGTTCCGTATATTCAAAGCTTAATTGCTGGTGCACCACCATCACCTACAAACCAAAAAGGGAAGCATCTCGGTAGTTAGCAGACTGCTCTAATTTACTCCTCCTGTTGCAAGGAGTAGCTCGCTGCTGCCTGCCATAGTGTGCTCGGGGACGATCAGGCAGGCGGTTCTCATAGCTAAGGGTTCCCATATGGTTAGCCATAAGGGCAGTCAGCTTTGTGTTTTGGATTCATGCCCTGGATAACTCATAGTGCAGAGCCAGCCTGTCTGCTCTTTGTTGAAAAGCAAGCGGACAGCACTGAAAAGGGACGGGACTATAGGCAGCTGCAGGGTTAAAGTCAAATATGAATCTGCTTGTGATTGCTTAACCTTCAGGTCTGACATTTAACAGCGCAGGTAGGTTATTATTTTTGCTAACCATACTGTCCTCATGCCAGTACTAAACTAAACATCGAAAATAAGACAAAATGATGACTTTTATTGGAAATGCAAGACAAACAGAAGGCGGGTGTGTTCTCCGCTATCATCAGTTCATACATGCCTCTTCATCCAGCTGAACTGCAGACAAATACCTACGTTAGAAGTTTTTTCCTGAGGCTTGCTTGTTTGTGTTTTCAGTGCTGGGAATGATCATTTAAAAATAGATTAGGAGGGATCAACATCAGAGAAAATACCTAGGCAGAAATACTGGCCTGAAGTTTTGAAAATGCCTTCATGTTTCCATAAAAGTATGCAACTTTTGCTCAAGAGACCAAAAGACATACACTGCTGGTGCTTTTTCTCATGTTTTACTATTAAATAGCCATTGTTTTTTCATTTGCTGAAGGTTAAATGGTAAAATTACTATATTCTCATAACCCCTATAGCGTTCCCACCAGTATCCAAACTCCACCGTTCTAGGTCTAACCAAAACTCTGGGCTTGATCCAGCGCACACTGAAGTCCAGAGTAAAGCTCCCAAATGGCATTTGAGTCTGGACTGTGACCTTGTGACCTCTGAGGATTTTTGGGGTTGTGCTTCACAGCAGGTGAGGCTAAAAAGTGCACACAAGTCTATATTTAAAATTAAATGTGTGGCTACATGTTTTATAAAATGAGACAGATAGAAAGGAATAACCCCTCCTCAGCAGGATTTCCCAAACTAAAAACCACGTCAGACAGAGGAAAAAAGAGAAATGAGGGAGGGGATAAAATGGAAGAACTGATTTACCGTTGTATTGCTCAGCCATATAGATTAAATGGCATTTAGAGAGCCGGGTGACACTGAATGTTAAGCAGAAGGGAGCAAAGCACCTGTAGGGTGGAGGCAAGGGATAAGAAAATTGAGCAGAGAGAAGAGAAATCAACAGCAGTGCAGCAACACAAGCAGCATGCCAAGTCTCAGAGGTGAGTCAACCATGAAGCCAAGAGACTAAAGGCTGCTTCCTCCTGCTGCCATTCATCTGTGGGTAAATCCTTCTGCCTTTGGCCAGTATCAGGCACAGGATTAACTTTGGGAGACAGTCACCAGAACTATGGCCATCCGCCTGCTCCAGGCAAGCAATCCTGTGGCAGCACTGCATGATGCTCTCTCCTCCGCTCATGCTGTACTATGTCTCTGGCAGCTGCCAGGCCCTGCTCAGCCTACGTGCAGGGCAGCACTGCTGGCTGCAGGGGCACCTCTGCCCCCCCTTTGGCGTGGGTCCTGTCTGCCTGCATCACACAGCACCCACAGCTCACTCTGCAATGTCCCAGAAAGTCTTGGGGAAGGGTTTCCAGGGAATTTATACAATCTCTCAGAAAACGCGCAAGGAGTGTGTTGCTGCAGCAACTCAGACAGGCAGTTTCTTGGTTATGATAGTACCTGGGGATAAGAGCCCTGACACTGATGGCTGGCAGGAGACCAATAATTCTTGCCTAAAAATGACACTTTTACCATACTACCTTCTCTCCCTGCAAAAAGCAAGCACAGCCTTTGTTTACCCTGTAACTCCTATGTGTTTGATCATTTTTGTGTTACTTGAAGAAAAAAATACATTTGAGCTGTCTCCCCCCAAAACTAACACGGGAAAGTGTGTAATTACTTCATAATGAGGTCTGGCACTTAACAAGTATGCTCCCATGTTGAATGGTTTAGCTTGATAATGATTGCTTTTTGTGACACCCGGGTCACCCCAGCGGCATCAACTCTGCTTTTCACGTCACCATCCTCTCTGTGCAGGCAATTACAATTGCCTTATTTCAATTTAGCAGAACAGATATTACAGCAAATTCAGTAAGAACCAGTTTCAGGCTATTCCTACCTGTAAAGATACAGTATGTCAGACATTTTAGCTACAGCTTTGCTGAACCTCTACAGCTTTCCATTTGGAATCTAAAATTGTTTCAGTGACAGTAAAGGAACTGAATTAAACATCACCTTATCCGCTGGAAACATTACCAAATGTCAGTAGTTGACAATGAATGCACAGAAGGACTTCTTTATTTATTCATTAAAAAGAATATTTTTCCCACCTTGCTTTTTTCTTTAATGTATAATTCTGAATTTTTTATACTAAAAAAATTTAAAACAGAAATTATTCAGTTACGAGTATCTGTAATTGTCTCATAAGCGAGTTAGCTGAGAACTTCCCACCCACTCCCCAAGAGACACATCAACTTAAAAGTCAAAAGATCTAATTAAGTAAGAAAAAATGAAAGGAAAGGAAAAGGCAGAAGTAAGAAGACATATATAAATTGCTAATGTACTGTAGATCATACTACAGAATGCTTATCACAACCCTTTCACAAACAGTAATACCCATGATGCTTCCAGAATCACCAGGAGATGCTCTGTGAGAGTGTCAAGAACACGAATCCTTATAAGCTCCAAGATGCGGTCATTGCTGGGATTATGTTGTTAGTAAACAATGAGGTTCTAATAGATCCCAATGTCTTTACAAGGGAAATGGTCTATTTTGTCTATAAATAAACCTGAAGACTCTAAAAAAAGGGATACTGTGGCATAAGAGATTTGTCAAGGGCTCAGACAATCTGAGCCCTGTGACTAAACAAACAGATGAATAAACAAAAGCAACCACACACGCACCCCATACACCAAACACCCTTCTAAGAACAGCTAAGAACATTCCCTCTGACTCCCTTCCAACCCTCACCTCGAACTGAGGTGAATTCAGCTTAGCACTGCTGCATCTCAAAGGCACTGCGTCTGCCCTGGTTGTGCAAATTAGTGATGCACTCTAGTTTACAATTGATATAAAGCATAATGCAATTTGTTTGGAAAAATATCCCATTCTCACCTTAGGATGTATAATATACTGGCATGCATTGAATGGATAGATAGGTTGGAAAAGCATCTTCTCAAGAGTACAGGAAGTCTAGCTGCACTTGGCAGAGCCCATCAGGAGCAAGCCAAGAAAGGCTAAGATCTCAGCAGTGGTCTGGACTCACCATTTGCCACATGCCATGGTTGATAAGCGGTCCACTGCTGGTCACGCGGCCTATTCCGTTGTATTTCAGCTGCAGCTCTAGCCGTCCTTTGCGCAAAGCCAAGACTACCCATGTGCTGTCTTGATGGCCTCCAGCAAAGAAAAGGATACCTTCAGGATCAAAGGTTCTAAAGTCGAACTCAGCCACAAGTCTGACCGCACAGGTGCCAAGAAATAAATTAGTTATGCAGAGTTCAAAAACCACAGAGTACTTTCCATACAGATAGCATCAGTTCTAACAGTTATAAAGCTCTGTTAAAACATACTAGCTTTTAATGCACTCCTGAAAGACTTAAGCTGTGAAGATGGATTTTAAAATAGCGTCACGAATAAAGAATACATGACTGTAGTTCAGTAATTGTCCTAGGGGCTCTGTGGTCAAGGCTGCCTTTCTCAGTTACTGGTTTGAATAATGTTTCGCCTTACAGGACTCCATAATCCAAACAATTAAGGATGATCATAGGAATAATTGTTATTGTAACGACTTAAGTCCATCGCATGCATTAAAGCTGGACAGCACATTTGGCTGTCATTCTAAATTGTCCTCACCTTGTTGGTTGTTTCCTTTTGAAGCGCAGCCTGATAACAGGAGTGCCGCTGAACATCCTCCCCAGGTACAAGGATCTAATACTTTTTCCAACAGCAAAAGGCACACATGGTATTATGTTCTATAACCAAAACACATTTTTGAGAGCTTATTCTCTTCACACAGCAGAAAGAGAATCAGAGATTATGCCTCCTCTTCTTTTCTCATGTAGTTGCTATACATATAGCAGACTAGGGCACTTTAAAGTTTATACTCTCAAAATACAGTTGTTTTGGTACTGAGAACATTTCCTCTTTCCTTCCCTCCTCTCTCCTATCTGCCTCAGAGGAATGTTTTCCTGTTGCAAAATGAAATCATGCTCATAAGGTACAGCATAAGGTTTTCTACTGCAACATCGTGCCTGCAACAAAAGATGTGCTAAGAACTTGCTGTTGGTCGGTTGCTGCAGAGGCAGCCGGTGCCACTGAAGCCCATCCACCTCAAATGCCTGGAGGAAGAAAGTGTCAAGTGCCAGTGCTGGTTGTAACTGACACCATACACCCTGAGACCTTCACACCGTCCTACTGGGTCTAACTCAGAAAGCTTGTGCAGCCAGAGGTAACTCATAGCCAAACAGAGGGCTGGCAGGGCTATCACTGGCATGCTCTTTTTGGAACGGGAACAGGAGCATGAGAAGAGAGACTCTGAGTGAACTTCCTCCCAAAAAGGCTAACGAGACCCCTCTTTTCAGGAGGGCTACTGTCCTCAGCTCACGTGGCCTTGCCAATATGATTCTCTCCTGCTGGTCACTCAGCTCAAATGGCTTTGGTTTGGAGCTTCATCAGTTATTCTTAACTGAAATGTAAAATAAAGGCCTGTTCTGCAGTTATGGCAATGTAGACTAACATACCTCACACGTATTCATGTCCCGGGAAAGCTTTACTCCCCCTCTGCCATCACAGTGACAGGTATAACTCCCTGGTGAGTTGACACAGGTCTGTTCACAGAGCTTTTCTTCACATTCATTTATATCTACACAAAATCAGCAGAGAGGAGAAAACAGCAACGGAGTTTGTTTAAACATGCATCATCTTGGGGAAAAAAATGTTATCAGTGCTATTTTGTAGTACCTTTCATCTGAGTGTGGCCAAGTGCTCTGTAGCCAGTACTTACCCTATGCCACATCTTTACAGGAGAGAAGAGTTAGGATTAGTATCTGCACTAATCTATTTTCACAGACAGATTCCAGCTGCTCAAAGATACACAGCAAGTCAGTGGGAAGGCTGGAGGCAGAGCTCCTTGTCTGCTGGTTCAGAGCCCTGGGCTTTAACTTCTAGACAAGACTTCCTCCCTTCAGGCCCCTTCTGCTACACCTGTGATGTCTGACTCCTGCTTGCTTCATTGCTACTCAGCACCTGGATCCTCAACACGCAAGTAAAGGCCGAGTTTCTCATTCATTTTCCTTTTTTTTTTTTTTTCCCTTCAGCTTGTTTTTATCCGCTTTGCAAACAAATGCAGGAAAACAAATTGTGATGGCCTACAGGGATCTCTTCAGGCAGAGATAAACACTTAAAGCCCAGTAGGAGTGCTTGCCGTGTGATTCAAGTCATTATGTTAACTTACACAAAAGGCAGGGAACAGTGCTACTTTTGGAATACTTTCAAAACTTACTCTGTTGAGAAAGCTTGCAGGCAGTGTAGCCAGCAGAACTGTGCATGGTTCCAATGCATATTAAGCTCCTAGTTCAGAGTAATACCACAAGACAGGTTTTGAAAGAACAACAGCTACTGCTCTGTAACTTTTCTTGTCCTACAAAGAGAGACAGCAACATGCAGAGGTGCTTCCGCCAGATCTCGTACTTGTCATAAATTCAAGAAATCTCAGCGCTTTGGTTCGTACAGCTTGATTCAAGTCAAAGATGACTGCAAACTCAGTGAACTCAAAGATGACTGCAAACTGCAAACTCACTCATAACTAGGGAAAGGAAACAGAAGTCCAGTGTGTAAGAAAGAGTAAAACAAACCTTTTACTGAAGCCTGAAATTAAATTTGGGTTTTTTTATAGCTTTAAGTCATGTAATAAATGCTAACAGGAGCTTACCCTGACAAGTCTTTCTCACGTCATCGTATTTGTAGCCTGCATCACAAACACATTCGTATGAGCTTATTAAATTTTTACAGTGAGCTTCTCCACAGATGTCTGCTGATGCTGTGCATTCATCTATGTCTGCAAAACAAGCAATTAAACACCATGACTTCAGATGAGGATAATCACTTCACTGTTCGCACTTTGGAGTGGGCTCAGGGTCAAGAGATCCCTCTATTATTTTGGTAACTGGAAAAATAGTGTCTGCAAGAATCTACCTTCAGGGTTAGCTAGCTATAAGAAGTGACTTCAGGCTTTTAAAACCAGCTGTTGTTTCTTTCTTTAAGCCATTAACCACTACTGGGGAAAAAAAAACAACCGACCAACCAAAAAAAAAAACCAAAAGCAAAGTGAGCCAGGAGGAAAACTGTAAAACAAAACAATTCCCACAAAACCAAAAAGCCCCACTCCACTCAGGGGGCTGAAACTGCGGGTTAAAAAGCGGGAACTGAGGAACAGCACTATGAGAGGAACAGAGCACTATGAACTTTATCAAAACGCAAAAGGAACACGCAGCCTGTGGAGCACCACAGTTTTCTGTTCTCATTCCACAGAGGGGCAAACAATAATTTTTCACGCATTCACAAAACTAAGATCTAAACCTCCTGCTCTGTAGTGGTAAAGGGGAATCGAGGCAGCCCAATTTGTCACAAAGAACAAGCCATGTCTGAGAGATGTTGTGGGGTTTCATCATGAAGGCAGGCAATAGACTGTAACTGAAGGTCCATAAAAACAAACAGGTGTTTTTCTAACATGTTAACTAATACTCAGCAAAATCCTGGTGTTGGCAAAATATTTGCAGTACACTGAGGGTTTAATATTTACTTTTGCTTTCTAGTACATGTTAAAACTGCAACTACAGGTTACACTTTGTGATTTCACCACATATGAGTGAACTGACCCATGTTTATACGCGACATTGACGCTGCTCTGACAGTGTTACGGTATTGTACAAATATACATACATACGAAAACAAATGTCATTGTGAGCCCATTCGCTGTCCACCTGTCCATGCCAACTGGCACCAGAAGACAATTCAAAAGGGAAGTTGGCTCTTCTAAGAAGCTGCTCCCATTAGAAAGGGAGACCATGTCACCTCCATAGTCATCACTAAACAGTGGAAGCGACACAGAAATAAAATCCCGCTCTTTGTCTTTTTGCTGGTAGCATTAATATGTTGTTCAGATCAGGTATGCAAACTGTTTAGAAATCGGTTGTTACATCCATCTGTAAGAGGTATATACACAGACTTGCCTGTTTTTTCATGAGATAGTCATAACTTTAACAGCCACCTGAGATCATTAACGAGTCTGTGCCTCAGCATGCAGTTTCTTAACACTTTTAAAATCTCAGTTGCTTAAGTTTTGGTATGTATAAATTCATTCCGCAGTTTCAGTCAGATACTTTCTGTTCTCAGCTACTGTGTAAAACAGTTGCCAGCCTTCACTAGGGCCTTTCTGCAGCTATTAATATTCAGTTGCAGTGAATTTATCCGTGTCTAGCTGAATTCACTGCACATATCCAAATTTAGAAAAATAAATTAAAATAAGAAACGCACAAAAGAAAAAACGAACGGCTCATATACTACAACACCATGAGACTGGAAAGAATCGCAGCAACGCATCTGGCCAGCCCTTCCTCCTCTCAACGTCAGGCTATGAGGACTGATCAGCTAAACCAATTTAGCACAATCCAAGCCACAAACCCTCTGTGAATCATGCCTGTGTTATGATACTGGAGAGTAGCACGGTGTGACCGCTGACAAGCCCAGGCACGTAGTGCTGGCTGGAGCGCCCCGCACAACCGCAGCAGAGTGCAGCTAACAGGAGCTACCACCAAGCCTCTGCTGCGCTAGGGAATAGGCACGGGCTGCTCATGCAACACAGCTCTGAAATACAGTCACAAGTCACTAAGCATCCGCTGAAGCAAACGGAGAGGCCCAGCACAGCTTACCTTCACACGTTCTGCTGTCTTTAAGAGCGTAACCACTGTAGCATGAGCAACGGTAGCTGCCTAGCTTGTTGAGACAGAGTTGGTTACAGCCGCCATTCTGCGCTCTGCATTCGTTAATATCTACATCAAAAGAAAGTGTTACAGTCGGCTTTTCACCTCTGTAAATAATCTGGAGCGTGAGAGTGGGATAGGTGTTGGAAAACCAAACAAGAAACACTATTACAGCTGCAACACAATGATTACAAAAAGCACAAAGATTTCATTCAAACACTTCAAGTACATTAGCTCAAGTTCATTTAATAAAAAAAAAAAAGACGGAGGAGGAACTGTAACTGAGTGTCTCCTTCACAGCTCTGAGAATGCAGAGGAATATCTTCAGTCACTGTGGAGGTGAAGAAGTTTGTTTGCAGAAGCAAACTAATTATAACTGATGTATGTTGTATCACAACTAACTTTTAAAATTATACTATGACCAGTAAGTTCAGGACGAAAACTTTAAATAAAACAAGAACAATACATCCTTACTGTTACAGAACTCATGAGAGAATACAAAAAAGCTTTAAGTTCACAGCTATTGAGCACTGTGAGCTAAAGAGTGCTCCACTGAAGTTAGCCGCAAAGACTATTAAATTCAGCAGAGCCTGGATTTCACCCTCAATGTGCCCTACCTGGTCATTATGTCCTGCTTGTCTATGGGACTCTGGAGTTAGCTGATGGGTCGAACAGCACATTTCATAGCATTTTATAAGAGAAAGAGGGGATATGCTTCAGACTGATCAGTTGCTGAGCTCTCAAAGCTGATTGTATACTGAGCAGACAACTGTCTCAAATGCTTAAATAAGCTGCTTGTGAGTGATCCTATAATCTCCCCACAATATTTACATCAGAAGGAGAGGCTTTGGCTCTCCTGCTGTCTTGGTTGTCACAACTCTGGACTGGCTGAAGGTGATTTCTGGCAGTTACTTCATATTGGCAGGAAGAAAAGCAGTGGCCCTGACAGGAAGCCTTGCAGGCAGAAAAAAAACAAGAAACCAGAAAACAAGAGGAGGGAAGATAACTTCAGTGTTTCATAAAGGAATACAGAAAGCCCTCTTGCGGCCTGGAACTTCTTGCACAAATAATTTCTGCCTGAATATTGTCTTTGGAGATGGTGGAAATACACAGTGGAATGTAAGTGGACGTGGAATAAGGTCCTACTAGTGAGGAAGCTTTAACAGACTAATTTCATCAGCTTTTACACCATCAGAGTCAGACCCCATCTGCCTGCTGAAACTCACGGTTCCCATTGCAGGGGTGCTAGAAAGGAAGATGGGACAAATTCTCAGGCTCTGCAATCCGTGACCTGTTACACTGGGTTAACAGCAAGACTTGAGGCAGTTCTGCTTGGAAAGCCACTACAACTCTATTTCTGCTGCCCTTTTCGGAGGGGTGGGACAGAAAGTTGGAGTGTAACTTCTTAGATTACCTTCCCACGACCAAGCTAAGATCCATTAAAGGCATATAAAAAGTACCGAAGTGACAGAGTTGTATGATTCACAGAAGGGTAAAAACATGAGCAGTGTGCAATCCAGATTCAATTCTGTGACTTTTGAATTGTGCAGCCCCGTATCAGTGACTGTTTGAGAATATAGCAAAACCCAATGCATCTTTATGTTATAGTTATAAAAGATAACAAAACCCAATTACCTTTTTCACATGTTTTTCCCTGCCAGCCACGCTTGCATTCACAATAGAAGTCCCCCTTTAGATCTTCACATTTGACAGTTCCCTCTTTGTGACAAGGATCAGGAGAACACTGGTTTGGCAAATCTGATTTATATAAGGAATAAAAAAAAACCAAAACAAAGCAGAACATACATTGAAGTCAGTGGCAACCAGATGTTTCACTCTTGTTAAAAGTCAAGAAGCTTAAACAGTAATGGGGAATCATTATCAGAAATACTCACACCTGGCAAAACTGGAAGCTAATTCTTAGTGCTCACGTGGTGAACAAGCTGTGCCAGGAATTTTGCAGAGCACATGCAGTGAAATTAATTTCATTGCAAAAGGGAGTGAGCTACCACCCCCGCATCTGAAGGGCAAGTCCTGAAAGAAACAGCTCAAAGTAGCTCATTTTGAAGAAAGTTAATTCTACTCTCCCTAGTTTTGAGAAAACAGAAAGCAGGCAGCAACTAAACATTCCAGGAAGGATGGATTCTCTTTTCAATTACTTTTGATAGTTCAACTGAGGATCTCACCAGGGTTGATAGTTTTATGGCTAACAAAGGTTTGTATCTGAAATTTTTGTCAGAGCTGTCCATCTTAGGCTTTTCTACTATGTAGAATGAGAATAAAAAAAGAAATACCAATGAGTTAACAGCATAAGAATCACAACCCACTAATCCAGTGTACAGACAGCACAATGTTCCTATCGGGCCAACACAGAGTGAAGTCTGCCACAGATTTTTAAGCCAAGTTCCAATAGTTGGCAATGGATTTTCTCCATAGGATTGTAGCAAGGACTACTGACCATACTTTGGGGAGGATGGGGGGAACAAATTTCAAACTACCATGTAACTGCTCAATGAATGGAAGTCACCTGTCCAAATTCACCTACTCACCTACCTGCAAAACACTCGGGGACTGTGTTTGCAGAGATAGCTAAAGGGAGGATCAGAGAATACCCTTGTCCTCACAAAAAAAAAAAAAAAAAAAAAAAAAGAACTGGTAGTTATCATATAGCAGTAATGTGTTACTCAGGTGTTCTATATCAGTGATATTCAAAAAACATAAATATATTAACCATTTCCACAACCTTAACCAGAAGGAGCAGTGCAGAAGCTCATTCTGTAGACTGCAAAGCTCACCTAGTCAGAGGGCCGTTCTGTTTATATACCACCTCCCAGCAGTGGGCTTCAGGAGAGACAGGGCACTTCTGCAGACCTTGTATGTTTGGGTGAACTTCAGTCACACTCCAGTCTGCCATGGATGCCACCTGCTACAGAGAGCATTTGAACCTGACCAGAGCCATAGAAAACCTGAAGGAATGTATATTCACAATGGGACCAACCTACACTGCGGCAGTTAAACGGTCAGTCCCACTGTCCTCTGTGCTCTCCAGCACAGGGAATGCATTGGAAAAGGAAGTCCTGTGACATGAAGGCATGATGTCTAGGCTTCTCTTCTGATGAGCGTACATGGCAGTTTCTTACACCTGACCAGCTATGCCAGATGGGGGGGTGGCAAAGCTACAAAGCAATGAATCTACCCAACCCTTTTGGTGCACGATACAGGAACTGTTGGCAACTGCTGCAGCTATCAGGCTTTAAAGGAAGAACTACTATCATTAACACTGCCTTCTGCAATCCTACAGTCTTGGCAGCACATCCTTACTACTCAGCAGAAACCCAGTTCGGTCCAGACAAAAGGAAGAGTTTATGAAAAGCGAAAAGCGGACAAGACAGATACATTTAGAGCACCTGTTTAGCAACATCCTTCTGAAGACCAAGTTTGGTCTGTGGTACTAGATTTGCGGTGCAAAAAGTGCTCAGTGGGTACACATTAAGCAAGCAGCAGCAAAGACCCCTTTTCATACACTGGTTCTCCTGAGACCAATGTTCAGTAGACCAACATCCCATTCAGACTCTTCATGACATTCTGAAACATGACCTGTGAATTGATGGGCATACGGGGTGGGAGGGAGGCATGCAAGGAGACAAATTGTAGCCCCATCAGGCTTCTCAAATTGAGAAAAGTTAAGAATTGGATTAACTCCTACTTTTGTCAGGATTATACTTCTTCTACATTTGTCTTCTTAACATCCTCATTGTGACCCTAAAAGTCACCTTCATGACAGGCTGCTTTGAAATAACTTTAACATTTCTGTGAGTGCAGGCAGAAGCAACTCCCTTTGATGCCTTACAAAATGCTGAACGGCATTTTTATTTGCATGGACTGCTGTAGATTTGGATCTCAGTAATCACAGACTGGCTGATGTTGGCAGGCACCTCTGGAGGTCATCTGGTCCACCCCGCTGCTCAGGCAGGGCCACTGAAAGCCAGTTGCCCAGGACCGTGCCCAGATGGCTTCTGAGTATCTCCAAGGATGGAGACTCCACAACCTCTTTGGACAACCTCTGTCAGTGTTCAGTCACCCTCACTGTGAAAAAGTGTTTCCTGACGATCAGGCAGAACCTCCTGTGTTTCAGGCTATGCCCACTGCCTTTTAGACTTCCAGTTTGCCTTTTAGACAGCCATTAAGATTGGTGCTATGTTAGGCATTAAAATTAGGCAAAAGAATACATTACAATGTTGGATAGCATTTGTTTTACAGTCATCAAGAAAAAATAGTCAGATTCTTGGGCTGCACTGCACACCGAATTACCTGAAGACTGAAATTAGCTGCACACAATGTTGCAGTTTATCCAGATTACCATGGAGTACTAATTTAATATTTGCTTTCTATCTATCACATTGTGCAACAGAAAAGTTTTCACCGCTCCTTTCTCTGTAGGGTATTTGATTGAGCTTTGGACATAAGGACTGTCTAGTGCAAGTTCAACAACTATGACAAACATACCTGTCTGCTATGCATATGTTTATAATGAAGATTCCACTGTTCTTCTGAAGCAGACTAACAGACGCTAGAAATCAGCAGATGATTGGTAATGGCTGTCATTAAATATAGTGGGCTGAATCAAGCAGGACAAAATAGATGAAGCGAAGGAAAGAGCTCTATAAAAGGCGGTAAGGGACCACAACTGAATAAATTTGCATTTCAAGTTGTGATTTCATCCCCTTCTACCAAAACGCAGTGGTTCCATCTACTCTCTGACTTCAGGCCCTCCCCTGCAACCAGCACAGCTTCAACCTCTAGCTAGGTCTATGCCATTGAACAGATAAGAATTTATCCTGAGCCTCAGCAAGTTGTTCTATCATGGACAAGGGAGCAGAGAGCCAGAGGACTGACCAGGAACAGAGTGTGACTTGGCCAAAGAAATGCCAATTTCCAGTATATCATCTTGATGCTCAGAAGCTAGTACCTGGGAAAACTCTACAGGAAAAGCACACAAATTGCGTACAAAAAGTACACAATCCTAAGAGCCTCACAGAAATAACCATTCACTCACTGCAAACAAGGCCTAATTATCTTTCTTCCTCACCACTCCAGCTCGGCAGAGCTGGGGCAAAGCCACAGCCAAGGTAGAGGCCAGGCCACGCAAAAGAAAAACAGCCACACAGGCTGTCTGCCACATCCACCCACCAGAATACCTCCCGATAAATCACTGCTGAGCCGAAACACTGCTGGAGGTGGAGGAGTCAGGGAAGAAGAGGCCAGGTTAAGGAAGAGATGAGCCATGGCAGAGCAGTCCTGATCAGCATGTTTCTTTTCCTTGGCAGACCGACCAGAATTTGTATACAGTAAACAGAACGGTTTAGGTAGAGTAAGCCAAGCCTGATTTTTTGAAGTGGCACAAACTAAGCCTCCTGGACACGGCAGTGTTTTCAAAGTGACTTGTTAAGCAAAACAAGTCAAAAGGGTTATGTGTGACTTCTCTGGTGTATCCTCTAGCTTCTGGTTCTTTCCCTCAAAATGGAATCTGATGTGCGTTGCAGAGCCAGATGGAAATAGCACTGCCCAGCAGAATACCACCCTATCAATAGCAACCCATGGTAAGTAGCAGGAACAACCATGGACATTGCTACCACATCAGCACTGTGCTGAAGGTTTGCTCCTCTTATCCTGAGAGTTTGAGAACACGAGACACAGTATTATACTCTCCTGGTGGCTTCACAGTAGGAAGAGAAAATGGAGCTTTTGTTTCTAATTCATTTACATGACAGATTTTAGTAAAGCTTTTAGCAGTAATGAAGAGCATGACCTTTTTGTGTGCTTTGAGCTACGTCTGATAGCACATAAATAGCTCATAAATGCAGACAGAGAATAGAACTACCAGTTCCATTTTTGAAGGCCATATGGAAACAAGACTTTACCTAAGTACACTGACTGATGCTTCTAGTTCATTACTCTGTACGGTGAATTTATTTTTTGATATTCATAAAACGGTGTGAATTAAAACGTCATTGGGAAAATGCTCACTATTAAAAAGCAGACTCACACAACCTAACAAAAATCCCATTGTGTTTTTTAAGGCCACATGCAGCTGCATTTCAAGAAAAACCAATAGAGTTTTCCAAACTCTTGTAGAACCAAATCCCTAATTCCTAGGTGATCTACAGGATCTCTTTTAGAAAAAGATCCAGATCTGCAGACAAAAGCACAGGTATCTATGTGTAAAGCAAGCATCTATCTGCAAAGCAATTATCTTAAATGCTCATCACAGTCAGTGGAGATCTAGTCAGTACAACAAACAGAGTCTGTAGAGTGATTCAGCACTCCCCAGAGCAAGAGGCAGTTTGGGCAGTCGAACCTCTCTAGAACCACTGATGGCAGATTAACTCTCCACTGTGCTGGGAATACTGCTCATGTAGGCACCTATGCTGGAAACACCTGCATCTACCTCGCTGAATCCAGAGCTGAACCCTACCTGTATCCCTGATCTAAAGATCTTATGAAACTGAGAATCCTCAAATGCCCCCCTCTGCTGTCCAACTACTTTCACAGTTAAAATTTGCACCTTATTTCCAGTATAAACTAGTGTAGTTAATCACCCTCCGGTCCTTCGGTTGTGCAATGTCTTTGTATGCCAGATTAAAGGAGCCTTCCACTACCTTGTTTTGAGAGGAGAAAGGCTGTTGAGAAACAAAATTTAAATGCATTTTGCAGGCACAACCCCACAGAGCTACGTCGGCTTTTGGCAGTATCTGTGAAAAATTAAGAGGCACATTGGAATTGGCCAAGCACAAAGCCTGTCATCCTTCCAAGCGCATTTCAGGCTCCCTCTCCCTTACTTCTTCTGTGAATTGACAATGGCTAGCCAAAACTCAGCCATTTAAAAATATTTTAATATTTTAATGGAGGAAAATATTATAATTTTATTTCCAAACCACTGCCTCTGCAATGGGCAAAAATCCCTAAAAACAATTATTCACCTTTTTTTTTTTTTCAGATTTTTTCATCACTACCCTTTAGACTTGCATTTCTACAACACTATTAGCTGTTTGGAACAGGTGTTCCCAGTTGATACTACCATTTTCAGCAGGAACTCCCACCTCTTTGCTGTGCCACACACGTGAGCAAAAGGAAGCGTTCAGCCTCATGTCCCACTTTCAACCAGCTGGCACACTGCAGCGGACATGGGTACCACAGGTAGGAGAACTCCCAGTTCAGAGGACTCCAACACCCGAAGCGATACTGCTGCATTATATCAGGGCACATCTTGACATACTGCCTCTTAACTTTGGAATTCACCCTTCAAAAAAGGTTGCTGTAATGCAATTTATAAACATGAAAGCTCGACTAAATCCTGATCCTGCTTTGGTAGCACTGGTATGAACTCATGACTAATCAAACTTGATCACAGTAGGAGACTGAATCACAGGGGGGAAAATGAAAATAAATATACACACACACACGTGATTTTCTCTCCATTTGGACTGATCTGCTCCCAGAACATATTTAGAATATTTATGCAGCTTTATATCTTTAGCACTGCTAAGCTTCAAGAGGGTACTGGAAAGGTATTAGAAGAGTTAATTAAATTCTGATCTCTAGTGTTAGGGGTGAACAAATACCCCTTCCCCTCCTACACAGATATTGGGTTGACTGCCAAGTCAATTTAAATTTTTAGAGGTTGCAATATTTAAAGCACGGTCACGCGATGAGTGAAACTGATCTTAACGTAAAGAAGTCCGACAGAAGTCTGAGTTTGACTATAAGCTTTTTTAAGGTCCCCTAACAGGGGCAAGCCAAAGTTAGCATTCAAGAAAAAAAAATAAAAGGCCAAGCATAGCGTACAACCTTCTGGTAAATCCTATTTCTCATCCCCCTTGCTTCTCAGATTATTCAGACCTTGGGAAACTGGTGGGAAAGAAATGGCTTGCATCATAAAATACCAGAGCACTGAAAGACAACAGCAAGATGGCAATAGGTGATAAAAGGGAAAAGGCCTTGTTTTGTTGCTCAGATACGACAAGCGATATGGAGTCTCAAGCCTAGAGAATAGGAAGGCCAGTACTAAAATGCTATAAAAAAATGGAGACGGCTGAGCTGGTTCCATTCCGTCAGGTAGCATGAGAGACATTTAACTACAATATACAAAACAAAAATGCTTACTATGAACGCATGTAAGGAAATCTGGACTTCTTGTATACGGCGACCCATATTTCTGAATACAAGCTGAAGAACAGAAAATGAAATTGTTATTATTACAATGATGACATGGCAGATATTCAAAGCATGTAAAATCATACCTGGCCTACTGATTCATTAAGCAATGATCTGGAGGGTGGATGCAAAATCTATGCAATATTATAACCTCCCAGATGCCTTAAAATTTTTAAGTTCATCAAAATTTTTTTGCTCTGATGTACAGTAAAGTTATAAGCCATCTGAAGAGGATGATCACTTTACCAGATGCTACCATGACTCTAAAAGCATGTTAGTAGCTACTCAGATTTGCCCTACTAAATCTTTTTTAAAAATCTAAAAAGCACATGGAGTTTTGTAAAACCATTGGCATTTGTGATCTTAAGAAGGACATATTAAACACCAACAGAAAATAATATGATGCCATAACTATGATACAGTCAATATAATAAGCCAGTGGATCAATCAATAAAGGCACTTTTATTTTTTTAATAAGGAAATTAGTTAATAGCTAAATTAATTAAGAAGGGGGAAATTACACAACACCAAAGATACACAACACCAACATTTTAACATGCAGAAAATACATTAAAGGATCTCTATATGTAAATCTATACATAAGTAAAAGACAAAATCACATAAGGAATGTACAGTCTATCTTAAAAGTTAGAAACGCATATTTACTGCAATCAGATTTCCATCACTTTCCTTAGCAGAGACTTCAGCTGTGACAAGCTCCAGTGTTAGGCACCACACACCAGCACTGCCACTAAGTAAAGGTAAAAGCTGCGACTCACCCAAGTATTTCGGGTAAAAATATTCCTGTATGAGGGGGAGGAAAAAAAAAATCATCAAAGATTTATTAAGTAATATTTGCTTCTATTGTCATACTATTTAAGAGCTGCTGTTAGCTTGGTGATCTTGCACAGCAGTTGATTAACAAGGTTGAAACAGAAACATCCTCATTTCTTCTTATTCAGAGCCAGAAGCAGCACTGTGTCATACATGCATTTTGTTCTTTTGAAAAGGAAAGAAACATTAGCTCCAGTCTCAATGGTTTTTTTGACAACAGCTGACCTGGTAAGTGGCAGTGACTGAGCATGAAGCCACTTACCCACTATCCAAGAGGTAAAGGTGCTGATGGTGGCATGAAGTAGGGGAAGGAAGAAGAATCTAGGGACAAAACCCCAGATGGAAAGTATAGAAACATTTGGTCACCCAGTGCCTCCTCGGAGGCGCTCTCCCGATGCAGAACTCTGGCAGCACCCTAACACCACAGCCGCTAAAATAAAAGGGCACCTTTTGCTCTTAGAACAATGAGGACCGTACCCCTCCAACAGCACCCATTGCCATATGGCCAACTCCATCACATAGTGGAGACTGTCCACTCAAAGAAGGGAATGCTGCCAGTTTGCAAGGGAGGGCAAAATTGACTTTCATTGACCTAAAACTGGACGGCAAAAAGCATTCCCACTCCTCTCATAATATATGGCCATGCGTCACTGTTCCCTACCTTGTGTCAACAAAGTGTAGCCATACGGTGAGAGCAGCAGTTTGCTGATGTGATGTGGATCTAACTTTGCATGTTAGAAAAAATTCAGTCTGGTGAGACCTTGCCAGTTGCACGATTGCTTACACCAACACAGAGAAACAGCAGGAAAATACAGCTGTGCTGCATGGAAGAGCGGGAGATTGGCCTAAACTGATCATTAAACCACATTCTTAAAAAAATACAAAAATTCATGGCCAGGAAAAAAGGATTTCTTTCCAACATCACTTCATACTGGATTTCATAATGTGTATGTCACTAGTTCAAGTGCTGTTAAAATTGTAATTAGGGTGTGCAATGCGGATTATATCAGTGCTTAACTTTTTTATTAAAATAAACCATTTCTCATCTAATTATGAAAGTATATGCACAGTACAATTCTCTTTCATACAACAGGAGGAATTTTCATATAAAACTGCATCTGCAGTGAGATAGGGACAGTAAATATCCTGCATTTGACAAAATTAATTTGGTCTATACAATGTGCAAGATTAGAAACTATTTTCTGCTTGTATTACAGATGTTTGGATAAACTCATGGATATATACAGGCATGTACATACAAAAGAGACAGGCACGCACCATGATTCTAGTTGACCTGTCTAATGCAATGAATTCACTGACAAGGTCATGTAAACTCAAAGTTTTGTGTTGCTGTCATTCACCAGAAAAATCAATTGCTTCTGGCAAATGTGCCCCAGTTCCTGAAATGCACCATGTAAATATTCAGCCTAAATAATGACAGCATCAGTAAAGAAGTAGAAAAGCAGCTTACACTTATTCCCATTTTCAATTCTGACATGAGGGTAATAGGTTTGGCACCTTTTGGGGTTGAGCTTTGCAATATCTCTTTGGGTTAACAAACTGAGTGAGGAGCTCAGAATTCAATACAGTCCCCTCTCCCTCTTTTTTTTTTTTTTTAAGGTTTACTTTTGGAAATTACAAGTCAAACAAATACAGTCAAAATAAAAGTAAAGTAAAGATGAGTGCCCAGCTGTGCTATAACCACAAACTGAACTTCAGCCAGCACTTGAGGAGAAAAAGGTAGCAGCATGTGATGAAATACTCCAATCATTTTTTTTCGTTATTTCCCCTTTAGTCAATACACGTTACAAGAATGTGCATCTGTATGTTACCACCAACAGGATAATCCAGACACTGGCAAAAGCAACAATTTCTGCACTCAGAGGACAAGAAACGGGAGCTTTCATATTCATGGCCACCAGCCTAATTGCTCCAAGTCAGTGATGGCAAAGGCATAAAACTTCACTTTCTCCTTGACCTCTGATGAATGAGCTGAGTGCTAGAGAAGTTGTACAGAGTTTACTTTTGAATGAAAGATTAAGGTAACTAGTTCCTTTCATTGCACAGATAACCCTCCCAATGAAAACTGACTGTATATTGATTCAATGCCAGTTGAACAGCAGAAGAGTGAAACTCCAAGACACTGTACCACAAGCTTCATTTCACGAGGTACATAATGGGGTTAAGTGATTTAAACAGGAGGCTATTAATAGAAAATTAACCCTTCTTTCCCTGTCTTCCTCATTTGCTTATGTTATACAAAACTACTTGCTGATGAATAGTGCTGCTCCAGGTCTACAGGATCTGCTGATAAAATCATTCTAAACTAAAGCAAGGTGATTGCAGGTTCTAACGTTACTTATTCTTGTATGATTCTTTTCCTTTTTCTCCATAATCAATTTTCCTTACAACAGGCTTCTGGAAATACAGTGACAATCTCAATTCAGCCAAAAGATTAATCAAGAACGTTGGACAAATGATCTTCCACCTTGAGAAAGGGAACTTGCTTAAAGTGAAAGTAGCGGTCCCTTTTCAAAAAACACTGATGAGAAATTTTCCCAGTTAAAAATTCAAGTTGTTCCTAACCTGCACAGAAAGGCAGCCAGACATGAATTATTTCTAGTGTGAGTGCTCAACTCTACAATGCCTTTTCAGTCTTCTGCACTGTACTAAGTCTTAATGACCCACAGATTTCAGGGAAGATGACAGCCCTGTACAGGGTCTGCCTGTATAGTATAGTCCTATAACAGCCCTACCCTGTTAAAAGTCTGAGACTCATCTTCCCTCCACCAGAAGTCTTCAACTGTATTTTCAGGATCCAACAAAAATGCCGGGAGAGGTGCTTTGAGGCTTGCTAACAAGGAATTAGCAGAGATTCTCTGTTACTATTTTGCTGATTTCTCAGCTAGTCACCTTAAATTTCAGCCTCACCAAATATCTCACCATCCAGAAAGCCACCGAGTATTCACTGGTTCAGGATCAAAAAGTATGGGGGTTATTTAACTGTGACCACCGTGGTAACAAAAGTCACCATAGAATTAGTGTTAAATTTTCAGCCTGGACTCTGGTAAAAGGTTAACATCTAAATGTTGTCAGTACTTCCCCTTTGGATTTGCTTTCCTAACTACTGCTGAAAATAAAAGCAGGAGCAATGGGCTTTTTTACATAAAAAGGTATAAACAAATGCATATTGGACATAAGCATCCTCTTGATAGGCTGCTGTACAGACACTGACTCAGCAGGCTTTCTAACTAATCTGTCCAGTAGTAATGTCCCCATACATGCAAGAGGAAGACAATACCTTGCAGAATCACCAATCTCTACAAGAGACCAACCTTCACAAACCTGGTTTCAACAGTTCCAACTTCTGCGTCTGCTCCTACCAAGAAAACCTTTATGTATTTCCAACCATCCTTCTTGTGACCAAACACACTTTCTGTCTGCCTGGTTCCCACGTATCAACCAGTACAACCAGGACACCAGAAGCTTCAATAGTCAAGGGCCTGGCACCAGGGCACCGCAGCCTGCAGACCAGCATGTAGTATGAGCTACACACCACGTGTCATGTGCCACCAGAAGTACAGCTCAGCAGAAAACTCAGGTAAAGAGCGAGAAATATGAGACTGGGAAGACCCTCAGATCTACAAATCTCCACCCTTTCAGTGAAGTGAAAAGTACGGCATAAGGCCAATCCCTCTAGGTAGGTCCTGGCTTGGTTACTTCAGCTCAGTTCAAGAGACCTCCTTCTTGCTGTCCACAAGACAGAGCTGTGCTTTGACAGAAAAGATTTACGCTCTCCAGCCCTCGCCCCTTCCACACAAACACATATACATGCTAGAAGAAAGTCTTTCAATGTATTAAACACAATTATTGCTTTCTACAACAGTAGTGCAAGACCTGAGTGTATGCTTTTATCTCAGGGTAGAGTGACACTAAACACTTTTCCATGGGGTTAGGAAGTTGCTTTCCCACCTACATCCAGAGCTTATTCCTACCCTTATAACATAGCCAATACAACACTTAGTGTGGGTATCTAAAATGAAAAGAGACTGTAAGTTTAAGAGCGTCCTCAGAATAACCCAACCCAAACCACACTTGCCAAACTCCAGGTTGTTCATTTTTCCATTTGGTTTTTTTCTTCCAAATGTTAATGGTTGCAGTGAAATAGGTAAGAATAGTCTCTGTGAAGCCACCCCCACAATACCCTGCATTGAAACGACTGAGGAGAACAGCAACATGAAGGTAAGAATTCATAGCAGGGCTGTGGAGTCAAAGGTGCAGAAGTACTTACATTAGCTTCCCTGCCAAAGGAAGCCTACAATGTGACTGGGGTGACCTCTATTTTCACCTCTATGGCCAAACTCTCCCTTAGTGGTAAAACCCAGAAGTTAGTGAAATTATACTGGGTATGCATTAGTCCCGCTGCATTTTTAGAGAAGATGGAAGAACACCAAATCAGAACAGGCGTTAACATGAGTCACTGTACAAAAATAGCCCTTCTGAAAACATAACAATGACCCTGTCTACACCAGGAAAATGTTCTCACTGTTGCTTAAAGTAATTGGCAACACTGGAAACCTCAGCCAAAAGGGCCTGCCAAATGCTTCTGTTTGTTTTGCTTGAGCTCTAGGTCAGGTAAGCCTGATCAGCACCGAATCTAATCAAAATCATGCTAGAGCTCTAGTGGCAGCAGATAAAAGACAGTCTACAGAAGGACTGTTTGTGTTCCTGGGCAACTGGCTCTTGGTGGCCCTGCCTGAGCAGGGGGGTTGGACCAGATCACCTTCAGGGGTGCTCTCCAAACTCAACCACCCTGCGATTCTGTGACTGCAACACTGCTAACACTGAAAGACCTCACAGACTTGTATTAGCAATGGTAATTTCTAAAAAAGCACTTTCTTAGTTACCTAGTTACCTCTTAGAGAGCAGTGACAGCTCCCACATTATGCCCTTTTCTCTTTTCCGTATAATGACTCTCCCTTTGCCTATTTCTATCAGGACTGAATGTTTGTCTTGGGCATGGCCGGACCTCCTTGTTTATAAATGTACTTCATGTTTCCACACCGCAGGCGTGCACTACCCTTGCAAAGAAATGGCCACTACCAACCATGATTAGCTATAATTCAGTGTTTGACTTGAGTTTGCTTTTATACCGACAGCTGTTTAACTGTTATAACCTGAGAATGCAAACCTCATTAATGCTCAAGAGCTCTCTGCATTTTTTTAAACTCAGCCCTAGGCTTTTGATGCATAGCAAATCTCATGCTGAATGATGAGGCCTTCCTCCCACCCAATGTAATTAAACAGTCCTACAGTTTAGATTTTTAAATATATAGAACCTATAGTTGTAGATTTACACTCAAATCAGTGCCACGTCACCTGCACAAGCTTTTCTTCTCTTTGTGAGGAACCCTACACTCAGCCAGGTTAGTTTGCTTCCTACTTTGCTTTGGGGCAACATGCATTCTCTGTGCAAGGAGCAAAGAGAACTTCTCTCCAGAATTTGGCAAGTGAGGCTTTAGAGAAGCAAGCAGGTCTTGTTACAATCCAAAACCAGCCTCGAGGTCTCATCTCCTACCACCAGAGTTACTGTTGTTTAGGGTAGCTTTTAGATTTTGCCTTCGTTTGCAGAGTATCCGTTTCACTGTCCAGCTAGTCTGCTGCACAAAGACTACAACTGCCCCTTTGACCAATTTGTTCATCTTTCCAAACAAGAAGCATTCAGGACCACCATTTTTTGCATCACCTGTTGCATAGAGACTAGGCATCTCTGCAGAATCCTGGAGACTGGAAACAAAAAACATCTATTGTCATAGCTTCCCCCACCCTCTTCTGAGAGGCAGGACTATTTCCCAACAGTGTACTGAGGTGCCACTTCAGCAAAAGATGTTGCTCTGCAATGAGGAAAAACCCACCAATGATTAGAATGCACAATTACAGGGAAAAAAATAATGAAAGGAAAGGAAAGAAAAGAAGGAGAAAAAAGAAGTTCCTGTATGTCACAGCTAAGCAAAACACAGATACTTCACATTTCTGGAGATAAAGGGGGCACAGCGACATGATTTCTATATGCAGCCTGAGGCAGGGTTTGATTGGACAGCAACGGTGTGAAATGGATGCAACTGATGCCAAGGGCCAAATATTCCAACAAAAATAATTTGTAGAGTGATTCCAATGAGTTGGTTGCATGTGCTTTTAAGTTACTCTTAATGCAATCCAATCACAAATGCCTTGAGGATGCTTCAGGATTGAAAGGGTGCTTTCCCTCCAGTTCTTATTTGAAAAGAGGATCCCAATTTGATAACAGATCTTCACTGGGTGTTACTTGTTTGAATCCTTACTTGTTGCAATAGCTGCAGTATCTGTACGTGTGGTTAAACTAACACTAAGAAACGTAAGACAAATTAAGCAAACAAGGATCTGACAAAACACCTAGCATATGTAAAAGGCTGCCTACTTTCAACATCCTATATTGTGCCACCTCTCCGCAATTATTTAAGCCTACTTAAAATAGAACACATTATATATCGCACCCAACACGATACAAAAGTTTGCGATTTCTTTTATAGGCTCTGTAACATTTTAACCACTGAAGTGAAAAAATACTGTATTTTTCCCCCTCCTGTAATCTAATTATATTGTTTCTTAGGATTTTGCCTACCTGCAGAGGTTGCAACTCACAGTTACAGCCACTTTAAGGCATCACTGGATTTAGCCTCAGAGGGGACAGGCAAGTGAGGAATAGGGAAGTGACATCTGAGACAACACTAGGGCCTTGTGACAGAATCTGATCTCATACTTCCCTGTTCATTTTACTGAACATTTATTCCCTTATACATTTATTATTTTAATAACTAAGTAACTTCTGCTTTTTTGTTCCTGTCCTAATTGTTTTCTGGAATTGAACTAGAACTCCCTGTTCCAGAAGTCGGTCAAATGCGGTAGCTCTCCAGATGCACATGATTTTGTACAGTGCAAGCACAACCCATTCTCCTTTTATCTCTTCATTTATGCACCCTTCTGGTGTGCAGAGTGACGACAACACCAGCACTTCACTCCCTTCCTGGGTATCCTCCTTGCTTTCCACCCTTGCTCTGCTCTTCCTCTGGGTCCCACTGCTGATGCTCAAAGAATCAGGAAGAAAACCCAAATCAATAAATAAGGAAACTCCCCCACAGACACGTGCATGTGTGGAGAGCCTCTAGAACAGCAGGTCATAACAAAACTGTGATGAAGGTACAGATATGGAAAGGAGACCTGCTGAAAAGCTTACATCAGATTCTCCAAGACCTGGTTATTCATCCCCTTCTTTGACAGCATGAGCTGTGATCACCCTTTCTGCTTCTCCTCTTGCACCTGGCCTTCCCATCCTAAACCTACACTGTCATTTGCAATGTGTTGGTGCAACCCTTTGTGAAGCTGCACGGTGAACTGGAGCAGAGAACTGATCCAGCTGCAAAATGATCATTTTTCTCTGCAGGCTGCTTTTCTTTAGATCAGTTCCCTAAATCGGTCCATGCAGTTGCACAAATTGCTGTGCAGGCAGTGTAAACAGAATAAGCAAAGGGTTTGCTTACACCAACTAGATCAGCTGAGCTCCCAAATGTGAAACCAAAGTCTAGCCTAAAAATATTGTAAGTGGAGGCGAAGTAAACCTCCCTACTATATTTCTTGTCAGTTTCTTCTAAATCTCTGATGCTGTTTCCTTGATCTTCATACTTATTGGAAAGTAATTGCTTGTAATTCATTAAGTTCACTTAGAGTTTGGAGCACACATGAACCACAATTGCAATTTTTACAGATTCAATGCTTCTCTTACCCGATTCTCATGCAGCTGTACTAACAAACTGTATTAATTCCCAGTAGGCTGCTCCTCTTTTTTTTTTTTAATTTAAAAAGAACATGAATGAGCCCATAGCCACAAAACTGTTTTCTTATGTTTAATTGGCTTTTTCCCCTCTCATCTATTTGTTAAAACCTATTGCGTTCCTCTAAAAAACTGACTTAACCTACCTTTATCTGCTTTTTCCATTATCTTCCATCCTGACGCAAACAGTATAATCCCCCTGTTTCAATTTACCATTCTCAACATCTTTTTCCATCCTATCTTCAAACAGCCCCTCAGTATAATATTCACCACTTTTGTTTTCTCTTGTTCCTCCCCTCCTGCTGCACCGGAGATTTAACAAGTAGTATTTTCATGATGTGCTGTTTCAATATTTCCAGGTCTATTCTAAACTTCTGGGCTAAACCCACACGAGGAGAAACAGATAAAGATCAAGTGTGCCTGAGTCCAGCAGAGTTGATGGAGCTGTGTCTGTTTCCACCAACAGCAAACTTTGCCCACCCTTCTCAATAACTTTTGATAAAGCAGCATTTAGCTAATAAATGTATGACTTGCCTTCTAAGGCAGGCGGGAGTATTTTTGTCACCCTCCTGCTACTGAACTCCACCACCAGAAACAAATTCCCTGTCTGTACCGCCAAGTAGATAGATGCATCCTCCTCCCCAGTCCCAATCTGTTTACCTCCCAGATCAGTTAGACTCACTGGATTTTGGTCCAACGGCCTCTCATCCTGTGTTTCCTTTATAAGAAACTAGAGGGAGAAGGAAGAAAAGGAAGGGAGAAAGCTGGTGCTTACCCAGATCTCATTCCAACAGAGAGTGGGGATACTACCGTGGCATATATCATAGAATCAGAGAATCATAGAATCATTTAGGTTGGAAAAGACCTTTAAGATCATGAAGCCCAACTGTTAACCCAGCACTGCCAAGGCCACCACTAAACCATGCCCCTAAGCACCACATCCAAATGTCTTTTAAATACCTCCAGGGATGGTGACTCAGCCACTTCCTTAGGCAGCCTGGTCCACTGCTTGACAACCCTTTCTGTGAAGGCATTTTTCCTAATTTCCAATGAAACCTCCCCTGACGAAACTTGAGGCCATTTCCTCTCATCCTGTTGCTTGTTACTTGGGAGAAGAGACTGACACCCACCTCACTACAACCTCCTTTCAGGTAGTTGCAGAGAGCAGTAAGGTGGCACTCAAAATTTTCTACTTCCTTCTTCTCTCCTTCAAGCCATTCCTGGACAAAAGTCTAAATCTCCCTGTATTCTCTTTCATGAAATCTATTGAGCAGGTACCACTGTGCCTGGGAATCCAATTCTTCCATATACTCAGTCCAAGCAGGTTAAATCATCAGCACAGAGCTCTCCAGTAACTCTTTCCTCTCTCAGATGAATTCTGCACCAAGAAGAGATACAGAAATTTATGCCAGCTATAGATCTAGCCCTTGTTCAACGCTGCCAAAATGACATAACAAATGGGTATATTAAGAATTTTCATAGCAAGTAAATCTATATTTTTGCCTGGATCTAGAAAGGAATATTCTATACAGGGTTGATGACATCTGTGTTTAAAGAGTATATCAGTATTTTTAATGTCTAGACTACATAACATGCACTAAATTACTCAAAGAAATTTTATACCGCTTAACTCTCCCAGCAACTCCTCTTATCCCCCTACATGCCTTCGTACTTTTCTGATTAGTATTTACAAATACGTATCTACCTTGCTATTCTTAGAAATAAGACCTAAATATTGTCTGCCAAGGACCCCTCCTAAAATCTCAGAGTAAAGTTTGGATGACTCTAGTCCAGGCATTCACCTCATCTTTGTTATCACAACAATCTCATGTAATGGAAGAAATAAAGAAATTAAACCAATGAGCCAGTAACACTGTGAAACACAACCAAACTGACCATTGTCACACCCTATTTATTACTTCATCTGCATTTCAGCTTCTCGATAAGCCCAGCCTAGCAAAAAGAATGCTGACGTTGCTGGATGTTTTGTTAGGATCAGTAATTTTCAAGACATGACTGCAAAAAGCCCCGAAAAGCCTGGTCAGGTCTCCCTGCTGCCCTTGCTATGAGTTGACTAGAGACCTCCTGAGTCCCTCTCAGCCTGAGTTACCCTGTGATTCTCTGCCAGTGTTTGTGTATCTGAGAAGCCATAGATTTTAACAGGAGTTTGGATCCAAGGTGCTCAAAAAGCAAGAGAACCCTTCGTGTGCATCCTGTGAATCAGATGTTCCTTCTGCACATGTCTGAAAAAAAGCTGGCTTTCCATGGTTCTCTATTGAGGGATGAATCCATAAACAGTAAACACAGGTGGCCAGGCTGACCGACGTCAGCGTTTTTGGTGGGCCTAACACCTTTCAAAGTATTCAGCATGGCAATTTCAACGGTGACCTGCAGGAAGACCAGTAATTCTTCAACCACAACAACAGCAAGCAAGATGTGCAGTGCCAGATGCTGCACTGATAAACTATGGTGCCAAATGATGAGGTTGCATCCAAACACCTTCCCTATGCTGAGCCTTTCAAAATAGAGAAGCTCCTTGCACAAGGACACATTTTTGCTGTATTTATTCTTTAGTGAAATCCAATGTTTCCAAGAGCACCAGAAACCACGGTCCTTTCTGCCCTCTAATTTACATGCTTGAATGACCACATTTTAGAACAGGTCAACCAAATTCCAGAGCAGTTTATCAGTCAGTTAACAAGCTGTAATACCTTGACGGCATACCAAGGTCAAATATTTCTGCAGTGCTGCTTTTTATAAGGCCTCATCAACATTTTAAATAAGATAATGTTCTTATCTTTATATCCAAGGTATTTTGCAACTTCATCCCTTCTATCACACCTACCATATCTTTTTAATAGATCATATTTAGAAACAGTCCTTATACCTCCCATGAACATGTTTTCCATCCTTATTTTTTTCCCACCATATTATCTTTTCATTTTTCTGTTTGGTACCTCTCACATAAATGTAATTATAAAACAGGAACCACCCCAGAACTCTGCAGTAATATCTAATGATGTTATAATCAGCTTCATAAAAAAAGATAGGCCGCGGCTCACACTTGTTTTTACCATGTATAGTCATACAAATAGCACAAACTGAGTTTTGGTCCGCCTCCTAAAAAAAAAAGAAACAATCTAAAAATGTTTCAATTGATCTTCCTTCCTCCAGTCTGGGCGAGCTGATATTTATATTTTCCGTAACATAAAAGACAAAAGCTGCAGTGGCCTGCAAATGAATGGCTATTTAGCCCTGCCTAATACACTATTCTTAGCAGTTGATGTAAGTAATCACACATGTGGCAACACCCGCATTCAGGTTTCAGAGAATGTGTATCTTCTGCTGATGGCTTGCAGGTGTTGCTTTGGAAAGCTGATCACCGAAGCAAGGGAAGGCACAGAAAAAGGGTATAGACCAGTCAATAGGAATGAAAAGTCACTTACCTATACCAGAGCGCTCTTTTTCCGTGCCTTCCATTGCTGCAGTAGGTATCTTTCCGTGAAATGTTATTCTTGGCTAGCTGTTGTAATTGGCCGGATCAAGCTATGTTTTAACCTGGGAAGCATCATGTAACCTACACTGCAGCCTTGCTTCATTCTACCTGAACTTCTGAGGCTGCCTGATTGAACAAGTTAATGTGATTTCATATGACAGCTTTAAGTCATAGGTTTTGAAATTAGGCCGTGAAACTCTTCACACAACTGCAAAAGAATTAAGAATGGCAAGGTTTGTAAGGAAGACTCATACATTTCATTAGATCATCTGATGGGGGACAGGGAAGAGAGACAACGCTTTTGTGCTCCCATAGCAAGCCTTTCTTGAGGTCGAACAGAGAAGCAGCAAGCTATTAACTAAGCTCATATTAACTTTCAGTTGTCAAGGCCGCAAGACCATTGCTCCCATGGGACAGTAAACAGCCAAATGCCTACATTCGTGCTCATCCGGTGCTTTAAAGCATGAAACCCAGGAGATGTGGACAGACCTGAAAGGCCAGATCAGCAGCACGCTTGCCTACGACAAGGTTAGCCATGGGGCTCAACGCAGGGCAAAAAGTGCCGTAGCTATTCTTTCTGCTATGACCTAAGTAGTACCAGGTTCAGCAGGCAGAGACAAAAATGCCAGCCTTCCTCAACTGCAAGGAAACATCAGCTGTCAACAATAATACGTACGTTTCCCAAGTCAATAAGAAGTCCTCACTTTACTAGCATGGACCAGCTGCAGCCTGACAATACGCTGAAGCGTGACTGCAGTTACTGTAATTCTTCAAACTGCTAGGTGTTCTTTATCAACAGTTTTCATCTTTCCTGTCTCAGCGAGCTTCCTTCTTCTGTCAGTCACCAAGACAGGACATACTAGGCAGCATCAGTGAAATGACAGCATGATAACTCCCTGGTGTTTAAGAAACACGTCCATAACCTCAGGTGCGTATTAGAGAGAAATGAAAAGATCAAGTCAGATGGAAATGCAGATGAGGAAAATACTCTGCCCATCAAATCTGCAGATACTGCCAGAGGAGTAGTCTCTTACGCCTTACAAAGCACTGAAGGCTTCCAATGTGTCGAGTAATAACAGCCCACATACATGACCTCTGTCACCATGCATTAGAAAACTGCTACTGAACAGCAGCTGCTGCTTTCCTGTCACCCACTGACTGCAAAATGGATAGGAAGGGCCATAAAGCTCCCTGACAGGCGGTGGCACACTTGCTTCCCAGTCAAATTGAAGCAAAGTAACAGCAAGGAGCAGGACATACTGCATGTAACAAGCAAGTTCACAACTCTTGGGAGTTTTGTGCCTCAGAAAAGGTCCGATCTTATGTCACTGCAGACCTAAAGGTATAAAATATAGTACTTTGGTGTAGAAGCACATGTAAAATAAGCAAGGGGGCACAGACACGAGAAGCTTGTCTAGCCTTAGGGATATTTCTTCAGGCGTTTTCAGAACTAGACAGAGACCTAGCAGCAGTAAGGAAGGGAATGCAGCAAAAATATCAAAATCATTTGCAATGACAGAAAGTTTACATTGTCCTGCAAAACACGCTTAAATGGCATGACTGGATCTTATAGAATTTCTATTACAAATGAAAAGATTTTAAAATAAAATTATTTCACTATTTTCATTACAGTAGAACTGTATTTTTTTTTCAATATACGAAATAAGTACCGAATATTGTTAAAAACTCCTGACACATTTACACAGTCTACCACACTCTAAACTGATCTATTAATGCATCACCGTTGACTGCTTTCTTGGCCAGAAGCCAGATAGCCAAACGGGTGGCCTCAGGTCACCAATTCCATTTGGGATATTTTTCCTGCATATGCTGCTATATAGTGAATTTTCATAATGTGCTTGAAGTTATGTTATTCAACGTGAATATGGAAATAGTTGTGCCAGCCACTCCCACCACTTTACAGTTATTCATATGCTGTATTAGCTCAGTTCTACAGAACAGAAGCAAAGGCTGCTGCAAGCAGATGTGACTACATGCACGCATAAGAGGTGTACCGTTAAACGCTGCCTGGGCAAGCGCTCCACATTAAGCTCTAAATTAAAGGGTGTCAAAAAGAAAAGCCAGCATCACAATGGCTTTGCCATACTTACTGCTGCCTTGTGACAACAAGCTACCGCGCTGTATATCCAGTGCTAATGAAGCACACATGTCAAGACTTGTCTGACTGAAACATAAAACATCTCCTCAGATGAGTCCCTCCCTTGCCTGTGGTGTGTGTGTCTCTGTGTGTACACACTGTCTCTTTCTCCCTCTCTCTCTCTGTCCTATCTTCTCCCTAGAGCATCATACAATTAACAGGAACACACTGTGCAATATCAACCTTCAGTCTGAACACTGAGAAAATCCACTTCCCAGTGCTAAATCAATGCCAGAAAATCTCTGCAACGAGAACAGCCTATCCAAAACAGTGTAGAGAGGAGGTGTAAAGTAATTGAAAGAGAAAGCCAAGCTTAGTAAAGCAACGCAACTGATCCACATACTGTCCAAAGTGAGAAGAGGACTGAAGTGAAAGTCAGCCTTGAGAAGACTCTCAAGAAAAGTCAGCTCTGTGTGCGGTGCGCAGGCTGCAACCCTGTGAATCCACGCTTCGTGTTGGAAGCACAGCAGTACCATGTACCCACACACGTGCTCTCCTGCTGTCTGCATGTAGTGACAGGTCCTGAACCTACTGATTCCAAAACACTAACCAAGCTGAATATGGCCCAAAAAGGATAAAGTGTGTTTATGACATACTATTTCTGAGAAGCCTCTATTCTGACACATGCCACAACATCAAGGGAATTATAAATACAGCTGGGATGGGAGGGTGAAGGAAAGAGGGACAATGGGGTGTCCAGACGGAGAAGCCACAGCATTATGGCGCACTGGTCTTGCTTCAAGGATTTACACCACAGGTGAATAGGGCCCTTCCACTCTTCGGTGACAGCAGCCGTGCCGGCAGGCACCAGGCTGGGCGCTCACCCAGACCATCCCCACTGAGGCATTTCTAACTGGATGCGGCCCTTGTGCAGGCTGAGCGCTAGTTATGCCATGTGGCTTCGGGTCTTTCACCTAATGGTTCTGGTACCTCCTCCTCCTCCTCCTCCCAAGGGCTTCCCCAGCTGTGCAGGCAGCTGGCATCCAGCTGCAGATGGATGGAGGGCGACCAGGAGGGGAGAGCCGCACAACCCACCGAAATCTCTCTGCGGCGGCTTTGCCCCCTTACCGTCTCGGGGTCGTTCTCAAACACCTCCCGGGCCTCTTCCTTGCTGCAGTGCTCCTCCACGCACTCCCTCTCCAGGTGCCCTTGCTTGGTCTCCTCGAAGATCTGGTAGGCTCGCCGATGCCTCTGCCGCAGGAACTGGGCAGCCTCCGGGGCGCGCAGCAGCACGGCTGGGCCGCCGGTCGCCGGCGGGGGTGGGCGAGGAGGAGGAGGAGGAGAGGAGCAGGAGGAAGGGGAGGCAGCGGTGAACAGCTGAGCCCGCCTGGCCGCTATGTACCGACCCCCCCCCCCAAACACACAAACACCCCCCGCACACCAAACCGCCCCGCCGGGGGGCACCAAGCGCCCTCCCTGCCCGGCGCCCCGCCCGTGGGTCCGGGCGGCCTCGGCGCGGCCCCTCCGCAGCGGCGACCCCGCCGCCGCCACCGCCGCACCGGCATCCCCCGCTGCTACCGCCGCCGCCGCCGCCTTTCCCCACCGCAGCCCGGCCGTGAAGCTGCGCATCCCGCACCCCGTTCCAACCCAGCAGCTCCGCACCGCCCCCCCCCCCCCCACCTCCGGCCCCCCTCAGACACACACGGGGCGGTGGGGGATGCTCGGCGGCGTGTGCGGGCGGAACGGACCCCCGCCACCCCCGCGGTACTCACTCTGCGAGGTGTCCGCCGCCAGCAGGACGAGCAGCAGGGCGGCCCCGAGGGGAGCCGCGGGATGCGGCATGATGCGGCGGCGGCGGCGGCGGCGGCTGGGGCCGTGCCGTGCCGTGCCGGGCCGGGCCGGGGGGTGGGGGGGCCGGGGGGCCGGGCGCTGGCGGAGCGGAGCGGGGCGGGCGGGCGGGGAGCGGCGCTGCTACTGCGGGAGCGCGGCGCCGGGGAGCCCAGCGGGGGAGCCGCGGAGCCGCTCGCCAGCCCTACCCAAAGGCTCGCCAAGTCACAGCGCCGGGCCGCGGCCGGGGGACGCACATCGCGGCGGGGCACCTGCGGGAAAGGCCGTGCCGAGCTGCGGAGAGGGGGGTGTTGGGGGGTGGGCTGGGGGGTCGGGCCGGTGGGCGGACAGCGGGGCCCGGGGAGCTGGTGGGAAGGCTGCTCCCCCCCCCCTCCCCCGGCCGGCCGCCCCCCACCGCGGGCGCATCTCTGTAACAGCTCCGGGGCTCATCGTGAGGGAGAAGCTGGCACGAAACCCAGCCCAGCCCTGCCTTGAATTAGAAACCTGGGTTCTCCCCACACCCCAAGACGTTTTTCACAAAAAAAAACCCCGTTCTTTTCACATTTTCTTAGCAACCAAACTTGCAGTCGATAGCAGTATTTTAGGATAAACTCCTCGGGAAAGAGATGAATGGGGTTTGTAGCGATACGTTGCGTGCTGTCCCTTACTGTCCCTCGCCGTCCGTAGTTACACAGGGCACGTCTGATGTAGGAAACGCTGTTAGCTGCAACCCAGAGCTGTAGGGCCAGAGCGCAGAGCTGCACTTTGGACTGCCTATTGCCACTGCTTTAAAACCACCCCTGTTATCTCACCGCCCTGCAGATGGGTAAATGGGACAGATAACACCAAACCTATACATTCTTCAAGATACCCCTAATGGTATAACTTGTGTGGAAACAATAACTTGTCTAATGTAATCTTAGTATTTAGGTGTCTCCACAGTGAATTACTGCAAATACAATGTAATTCATGTAAACTATGGGTTTACATTACATATAGCTGAAGTGAAGTACAGGAAAACATAAAAGCCAGCTTACTCCTTCAAAGCAAGCATTCCCAGGCAGGTATCTTCTGCCTGATAATAGCCAGTAGTCAACATAAGGTTAAAAGTTATAAAAATATATAAACCACCATGGCATGGTCTTTTCTTTCTGTTTTCAGCTTCTGAAGTGCGGAGGAAGAGCTCTCTAATGTCAGAACTGTGTCCACTATCACACTAACAGCCACAAATGTACCTCTTCTCCATGAATTTGTCTAATACTTTTTTGACCCATTGGTACTTTTGGCCTCCAGCAGAGGCGGCAAGGTCCCAGAAGTGCACAAAGGCTAGAAAAGAACTTTTTCCGACCAGTTTTAAATCCAGTGCTTAATAATTTTATAGGGTACCTTGAATTTCTGTCTTCCAAGAAACAGTTTTCACCATGTCATTTTATAGACCTCTCTCACATACTTTCAGAACCATCCCTTTTCCTAAGCTGTGGAGCTTTGGTCTCTTACTTGTTTCCAAAACCCTTTAAGCCAGTATTGCTCGAAGAAGCAGTCCCACCAGTCCCCGTTGCTTGTTCCTGTCCCTTGGTCACGTCTGCATCTTGTGCTGGCATGCAACAAACCTGATCAGAGTAACCCAACAAAAATGATTAATTTTAATTCAGATCAGTTCCCCCACTGGCTTGCTGCACAGCTGCACAAACACCAAAAGGGAGAGGCTTTCAGAGGTGGCAGTGAGTAGCCACAAGCGAAGGGAGCATGGGCCTGCTAATTTCAGCAGCAGAGCCGGCCAAAATCGCTTGTGAAGCTACAGCTGCAGGCAGAGGTTTCCTAGGATCAGCTGCCACATTCCTCCCTCCATCATGTGTCCCCCTGCCGGTGTGTGGAGGTGTGGCTGTGCTGAACACTCACCTGGCAGGAAACTCTTCGCTTTTTTCAGTGCATGTATGTTTTCTACCAGATTACTGTGCTGACCCAGCTCAGTGACGGGGCGAAGAAGCGTAAGATGAGGAGTGGGACTGCAGCAGCAAGTCCGTAGGCTGCTGTGGGACTGCAGCCTGTGCCCCTCATGTAGAAGCTGTTCCCCATCTTTGTTTTCATCCTTCTCTGTATCTTTTCTGTTTATACTTCTTTTCAGATGAAGTGGACAAAACTACATGCAGTATTCAAGGTGTGGGTTTGCAGTGGCACTGTCCTGCTTTTTTCTTTTATCTTTTTCTTACTATTTCCAAACATTGAATGGGTTCCTTTTGACTTCCTGGCCTGTTATTTTCAAAAAGCTTGGAACAAAAGGTCTGAGACCTGTTTCCTGAGTGGAGTTGCTATTTTACCAGTGGATACATATGGTGAGGGTTGCCTTCCATGGGTGCATCTCTTTGCATGTCCGTATGTTAAATTTCACTTGTCGTTTATCACCCTGTCACACTAAAAGTGCTATCAAGCAATACAACTGAGCTTATCTAACAGCTTCTTGCTACCAAAAGAGGTGGTCCCACTCTTCCCTCCCTCTATGCTTTTACCCCATCCCTGGATGCACAATTCTCCCTCCTCAATTTTTGTATGGTTTTGACACTGATATGACCTCTCAGCAAGATAATTCAGCTTACTAGGCCAACAAAAAAGTTTTTCTTTTTTCTAAACATCTTCTGAAATTCTCAATTGCCAGTTTAAGATTTGACTGTTCAGACAAATTTTTGTATTACCCGCAACCTGTTCTCATGTCATTAAACTTCTTCAAAAAATTTCTAAGGATGTTGAACAGCAGAGGTTGTTGTGGGTTCTGGAAACTGTTTTATATTGTGTGATCTAATGATGAGTTTTGGGCTGGTTTAGACAACTTTTTGTCCTTTTCCTTTTATTCCATACAAGTACGCTTTGAGAGCCTATGGTGAAAGACCAGGTCAAAAGCTTTTTGAAAATTCAGGTATGTAATATTATCAGAACCATACTTATCTACATAAAACTCGCTCCTTGAACATCTAAGGGGTTTGCAAAACATTACATCCTACTTGATATACAATGCTGATTCTTCTCCAACATGTCATTCTGTCTACTAATTCTGTTCTTTATTATAGTTTCCAGTAAGTTGCCTGGCACAGACATCAAACACTGATTTGGGTGAGCCCGGAAGTCCTTTCAACTGTCACATTTTCCACCTTCCCATTCTTCTGGCACTGTAGCATTTAAGGCAGGTTTAAGCAATGAGCTGCATAAAGCAAGAGTTTCATTTTATTCAAAATTCATGGCTTTGTACCATCTGATCTCACCTATCCCAGTGAGGTCTTAGGGAACATAAAAAACAGGACAGAAAAAAATGCAGAAAATATTAAAACAACATTATATGAACTGCTTGTACTCTCAGTATGTCCTATTTTAGGCTCCCTTTGGACTTTAAAGTAGTCTAGGCACAGAGATTTCCAGATGTAAATATGAACTTGTAGGGTTAGATTCCATCGGTTACCAGACTTTAACCAAAAATATGCACCAAATGTAACAAATTTTGAGAGAAGTGATTAAAAATACCTCTAGATGCTTTTTATTAAAGACCAGAAAGGGAAAAATGGTTTGCCAGGTTAACAGAGCCTGAGCCAGTTATTTGGAATTCTGATGGGTATCAATTAGTCCATCTTCCTTACCTAGTCCCAAAACAAAAACCGAGGTTGCATTTGCCTTTCAGTGCAAACCAGTGCATAGCATGTAGCCAAGCTGCAGAAATGTAGTGGAAGCAGGTACAACTGAGCAAAGTTCCTTTAGGTTCCTGTAACTAATTACATTTTAGGTACCAAACGTAGAATGAAACTACAATGTCCCAAAAAGAGTAAATAGGCCTCACAACTTTAGAGTCGAAGATAGTGAATTATGGAGAAGAGGAAGGGATTCCCAAGGGTGCCCTTCCTTCTTTCCATCCATCATCCCCTCAGCCAGGGGCACCACAGGCCAGGGGTGGTTCTTGTTGAATTCTGAAGGACGATCTTTTCCATGTAATGTGCTTGTTTGACCTCAAGGAAAAATTGGTTAGGCTTATGTCCTATGGGTTGTCCCATACTGCCACAGGGTCTCAGATTTTAGGGACAAGTGACTGTTTCACATACTAATTCCATGCTCATTTCCTGTTCACTTTTTTCCTTCAAAAGTGCTCCAAAGGTGACATTCCTATATTTTTTTTCTACTCTACCAGGAGGGAGGAGTAAAAGGATGTGAGATTACATCAGAATATTTAAAAAATTAAATAATTGTGGAAGGCAGCGTACTTCAGCAAATCCCGGTGAGAGTAAGCAAGCTGATTCCACAATCCTTGACCTAAATGCACTACAGGCTGGGCACATGCCAAATATGCTCAGCACATTAAGATCTGGAACTTGCTGCTTAGTTGTGTGAACTGTGATTTGCAGCCTGATGCCAGGAAATAAACTGGAGGTTTCAAGGACAGGAAGCTCTGAACTGTCATCGTCCCCTCCGCGCCTGTCTTGGTTCCAGGTCAATGGGATTTCCTTTCATTAGAGGTCAAAATGGTGACTGAAAATGGCTTTAGGCACCAGCAAAAACAAATTGCTCATCTGGGCAGCAGCACTTCCTCTGCGGCAAGCAAGGCAATGTGCAAATTCCTGGGCAGAGCACGCCACTGTCCTCCGTGGATGACCTCAGGCTAAATGGCACTGAGCGAAAATACCAGATCTCCTGTCCCAACCTTCAGTACATCGCAGCTCCCTGTTTGCTAAATACTGCTGCAGGTCATAGAAAGGATGAAGTGGGGATGGGGGACCAGAGGGTCTGTTTTCTGAGCAATCTGAGTCACCACGATGCATTTAGCACCGAGTGCCTGGGAGGCGGGAAGCCCAGGGAGGCTGTTGTATTTGCCATGGCAGGAAGAGGTTGCAGACAAGAAGGAGAAACTGGAAGAGCTCCTTACATAACCAACTCTGCTTTTTAATTCTTAGTCCCTTTGCAAAGAATAGCTTTGCAAAGAATAGCTTTGCTTTCCTCCATTTTGGAAAAGACCTCTGGATCTCTGGCATCCAAGCATTAAATTGGGGAGTTAACTGCTTTGGTGAGGAAGCCCAGTTCCTTTGCCACATGCCTGCCTTTGCATGGCTGCTATCCAGTTAAGGATATTACGTTCAGGTGTAATAGATTTCTTGCTTGAGGATAAAGTGCCCATCATACCATTGGTAAATGCTTCTATCATATCTCCTTATGTTGCTATTTGGCATTAAAAGTCCGCAGAGGTTGGAAAATGTCTTGATTTTCACCCACGTATAAGCAGACAGACAAGGAAGCTCACAAACTGGAACTACTGTGGGCAGACAGACTATAAATAGCTCTAGGAAGTCCCTGACAGGTAATTTACATCCAAAAAACAGCACCTCAAATATCCTACCGTCTTCACTGTCATGCACTTTCCTTTTTAGAAACAACAATAGTTTGAAACACATCAGTTTTACTTAATGCCTGGCTGTGAAATGAATCAAAATAAACCAAAATTATAAAGTGTTTGTATTAACGAGAAGAGAAAGCTGGAAGGGTAAAAAAAAAAATGTAAGCCTTCTAAGATTTCAAGGCACTTAGCGTAACAATGCGTGAGCAAGCAGCTCCCCTGAAAGAGCTTACTAATGCATGTGTGAAACCTTATTCAAAGGTACAAACTGATGTAGGATGAGAATGGTGATGAAAAAGGATCTGTCAGAAAGACAAGAAACTGCAACTAATAACAATTAGAAGCCACACTTTCATTCAGGCTCTTTTCAGATCCCTGGATAAATACAAAAAATTTAAAAATGACTCTTCCTTCCCCTCTTCCAAATATAAATCCTTCCTGGAGCCACACAAACATGTATCTTGGTTTAGATCAGGCCAATATTTTTGTGAGAGGATGTGAAGTTTCATCAGGAGGTCTCCGATAATACTAATGTCATAAGATTCCTCTTATCCAGTATGTTCAAATTAAACATTTTCTAATAAAACAAACACTTTTCTGTCCCATTATACTCTTTAACTGTCCTGAGCAGTTAGCAGGTATTAACTTAAGAAGAAATGGGTTAACTTTCGAAATATGCTTAATTTTAGTGGAGGAAGAAGTGGATGAGGATAAGCAAATGTAGACTTGAGAGCGAAAAGGAGACTTGGATAAAGAAATGGAGCTGGACGCATGGAGAGAGATGTAGAACAGTGGTTATTTGTCCTTCACACCTAATTTACTCAAAAAGAAATTTAATATAAGGCTTCCTAACTAATATCTCTTTTCAGTAAAGGACTCAAACTCCATTTTCTGATAATGATGCTTTATGTTGGAGGGAGAAAAAGAGAAAGGCTCCTTTTCCTGCAGGTGCTCGTCATGCCCATGCCCATATGCTGGACTGAATGACTGGAGGAGTAACCTTTGCAAGGGACCAATTTGTCACCAGGGCCATTGGTTTGCCTGCTGAATGCTCCTCTGCAGCTGAGACCACTGAATCTTGCATCGAAGCATTGCACCAGTGTGGCAGGAGCTGCTTCCTCTTCTCTCTTCCCTGCTGTCTTCATCCCAGTGGAAGTGTGCCAAGTTAAAACATGGGGCATCCTGGTGATGAAGAAACTATGGCGACCGGTCCGATTGCGGGGAAAGAGTCAATAGAAAAGGCAGTGTCAACACATGGAGCCAATTTCTGACTTCACTGAGGACAAGAGTTCAATAAGCCTGAATCCCAAACCAGCTTCTCTGAATATGAATGAACTTTTGAGTGATGTAAGCTATTTCATAAATATTCCTAGTGGATGTGATTTGTGTTTTATTAGGCCAGCTGTATATTAATACACTATGTATGAGGTCATGATGGTTTCTACTCCTATGCATTCCACATGTGCTTGTTTTCTAGGGGATTTTCAGTTGCTTGAATAAAGCCTAAAATAAATATAATTGAATTCAAGGGTGACATGAGGAGTAAAGGAAGATTGCAGCAAAACAGAAAGAACAAATATAAGCCCGTACAATGTGTTATGCCCTACAAAACTGCACCAGGGATAACATAAACACTGACTTGGCAAAAGGACTAACTGGGAGATTACATGAGTGCGAACTCTCTCTTGGAGACAGGAGGGAGTGTACGGATACCCATCACTATCTTTGAATCAAGCTTCTTATCGGAAGAGCACAATGTATTCTTTATTGTGCTTGTTAACTCAAAGCAATAAACTTGTAACTTAAAAATTTCTCGTATACAGAAAAAAGTTGGCTATTGGAAGTCAGTGGCTAAACTCCTGGCTATATAATGCAATACAGTGGGACAATGGAAGACGAAGCCATAGTTTTCATGAGATGTAGCTCTTGCAAATGCTCTGAGCTCTTAGAGGGGACCCCACACGGAAGCAGCCTCCGTGGATCCGTCTGGGTTTGGAAGAAGGGAGAAGACCTGTCACTGCACAGCAGCTCCCAGGCCCTGGTCCCTGGGGCAGCTGCTGGTAGTTGGGGAGAGTTGCCTGGTAACACGGAGCTGCCGCGTTCTCATTTCCAGCTGTTAAATTGCATGGAAAGGAGCTGAATAATACCAGAATAGAAACCTAGCTTATCATATGTCAGGTTTAATATAACAAAATAGAAGTCATTTAATGGCATCTCTAAATTGTTTACCAGGCTAACATAGGTCCTCACTGGCAAAGTAAGCAAAACTATTTCAACCTTTCACCACAAGGCCCATTTCTCCTGTGGATGCGTTTTATTTTAAGCAGGAGGAAAACCCGGTAAGTCATCAGTAAGCGCCTGTGCTGATCAGGGCGGCAATGCTTTGGCTTTGTCACTCATCTTTTCCTTATTAGCAGCAGGAAACACTGACCTCCTTGCTGAAGCCAAGTGCATCCATTCTTTTTTTGTTCCTAATCAAAAGGCAAACAAAAGGGGTGACATAAGTAAAAATTCCACAGATGTGAAGAGCCTTTAAACAGAAGCCAGTTTTCCATATTATGTGCACACACACCCCTGGCCTCCTGTTTGTCTGTATATAGACATCTACATTCAGTGGCTGAAAATATGTTTACTAAATATGGTAAAGAAAATATTTTGCCCTCTGGACTACATCTTTATTATTTTTTATTTGAAGGAGATGAGTCTTTGCAGCAGAGCAGGTCCATGTTGCAAAATGAAACCAGGGCTTTCTGTAATCTCTTATTGATTAGCTCCTTGTTCCAACCAGGTTTGTCAGAGGGAGGCTGTAACCTCTGGTGTGTGTGAAGGATGAAGAAAGGGTAATAGCAGAGGGGATTGCACCAGAGCAGGACAAGAAATAGACATAACGGAGACACAGAAAGGTCATTTTTGGAAAGTGCATTCAAAGATAAGTACTAAAATATAAAAATTTAGTTCTATTTTTTGAATGAAAAATAGAATATCTGATGTGCTTGTTTCTCCATCCAAATGGAAATCTGTGTGTTTATCTTTTCAATAATAACAATAACAACAATAATAATGATCATAATAATAATAATAATAGTAATAATAGAAGATTTCTACAGGCTAAATAAAGCAAGGGTTCTGAGTTTAATGCTAAACCAGAATGTATTCTGGTTTGGGTTTTCTTTTGTTTTTTTTCTGGAAGGTAAATTCTAGCTGTCTGGTTTGGGAGGGAATGAAAAGTGAAGCAAGCCTTTTAATGTCTTTGTGGGAGACAAAGAAAAATGGAAGTGGTGGTCAGGCCAGAGCAGATGGTTATCCTGCTGTAAGCCTGCCATCAGTGAGGGAAGGAGTTTCCAGATGTCATGTTGTTGAGCAGCCTGTGATTGACTGCCATGAAATTTCCATCTCCCAGAGCTGGAGGAAAGAAGAACGCCTGCAAAAACCCAAAGCTGCAAACCAAAAGGAGGTGTGAAATACAAAGGAGGGCTCACAAGTCCTGGGAACAAAAGGTGGCATTGATGTGGGCTTGGGTGTGGGAGGCAGCCCAACAAAAAGCTGCTCATGGAGCCTTGAGAGCCTTGACCAGCTCTTTCAGAGGGTGCTGACAACAGGAGGAAAAAAAAAAAAAAAAAAAAAAAGATCTGTTTTGGTTTAAATAAAAAAATCATAGTTCAGCAACTTGTTATTTAAACCAGGAAAATTAGGGAGAGAGAGGCACATCTACATGAAATATTGCTTCCCCTTTCAACTATAGATTGCTCTGAAAGATATGATGATGTGACAGTACATTGCTAGTGAGAGCTGGTTTTGAGCCTGTGTTCTGCTACATTTACCAAATATCAAAACTTTCTAACATTGGCACTTAAAATGGGCAAGAAGTATATGTCGAGAAAACACAATGTTTCATTCATGTGCAAGCTGGTCTCTTCAGTGTCTGTAAGAAAGCTTTGGATTTTAGGAAGATGGAGCTACTGTCAAGGGAAAAATCAGGAGGCATACACAAAAATAAAACCAGTCTGTACTTCCATCCATAGATATGTAAAAATATGCACACATACGTGTATCTCCATATGCACATATGTATTGCCATGTCCCAGCACCCTACAAACATGAATCAGTTAAGCTCCTTACACCACTCCTCTGAGACAGGAAGGTATTATTCCTGTTTACCGACTAGAAAGCTGAAGCCTCGAGATGAGGAAGTCCAAATGCAAAACCCAGGAAGAGCTGGAACTGACTATTTTTTTAAGTCCAAGTTGGGTTTTTTTAATGTCCAAGGTCTACAATACCATCTTTTCTTTCCAGTGTTTGATTGATTTCAAAATTTCTATGGCAAAGAGAGAAAAATCATGGGATAGAAGAGCGTGCAAATAAAAGGAGAGAATTATTGTTTCCTTTTAAGTTGAGACAGAGATTCTTTTCCCCATCTTAACCTGTAATTTAAAAATGAAGGTCTGATTCTTCAATAAGCAATGTATTTTTACTATCATTGATGCCAGTTGGGTCTGCAGCTCCACCACAGGAGAGGTGAATAAGCAGTTGAGAAAATTTTCTGAATGAATTATACTCAGCCCATGATAACTAAAGCCCTTCTTGGATCTTAAGGACTGGAACCAGAAAAACAATGTTCCAAAAGACCCAGTTCAAACGCCATTGCATTTTGGTGTGGGCAGACCAGCATGCAATACAAAACACAGCAGCAACACCCCTTTAGAAGGAATAAACCGGGCAAAGCAGGTCTGGAGGGACAGCAACCCCTTTTACAGACTGGTGCAAAGGACAGATGAATCCATCCTCACCGCAGGACACAGGCTGGGGCTTTCTTCAGCCTCTGGTGCTGACCCCTTGTCCCTGAGGAGCGAACCCTCACTTCCAATAGGCAACACTATGAAGCAGTGGAGGTGATGGAGGAGGGAACTGTGATACTGTGGTGTATGGAGAGGACACTCATCAGGGAATAGGGTATCTCCTATGTTAGCCTCTTTCAGTATTTTATCCAGGGGCTGTATGTTGTATACAGGATGCAGCCTAACACTGGATACTGGGCTCTGCTGCAGATTCTTTGCTAGATTTACTCATAAATTACTTGTATTGACTCTCTCCAAAGGAAACCCGACCACCCAGTGGTTGCCTTTTGTCTATAATCACTTTGCTTTCATCTATGGTTTGGCACCAGCTGCACCAGGAAAAGACACATAATTATAGTTTGTTTCTGAGTTATTTAACCAGAAATTCAAATTTTTAGGTCCCAGAAATTACACATTGGTTATAGCTAAGAAAAAAATTCACGCCTTCCTTTAAGGAGCCAGTGTTAAGCAGAATGTTCCTGAGTAAGTCAAACCTATCACAAGAAAAACACCTTATTATCTGAAAAAATAAAAACCACAAAACTTCAGTTGTTATCTGTCTGGAAAATTAAGTTCAGCTGTTTTCTTATAAAGCTTTCCAGTTCTTGTTTTTATTGTGTGTATTGTTTATACATTGTGCTCTAGAAATATTTTACTACATAAATGTTTGTACTGAGGGAGGGAGGAAAGGGTGGGGAAAAAAAACCCCACAAATAAATCCAGCCTATTTAAGGCTTTCAGTTCCTACATATGCTGCAAGGAAGTTCCTCACAGTGTGGCTCGATATATGCCAGGTGCATTGACTGCCTGGAAATGTAGCTCAGCTTTACATACTACTGGCAACTGTGTCAAAACTAGAAATCTTCAATAAGTCCATCACTTGCATGGACATCAGCTATTAGGGCAGGTGCAGTAAATGAACAGCCAATGCACATTTTGGGGGTGAAGCCCGCTAAATCCCACGCATAGTGCCCTGGAAGCAAGGGACTTGCTGCATGTGGGCTGTACAAGCTAGATACACTGTCAGCAGAGGATCTGCCCTTGCCATGCAGTGTGGAAGGGTTGTAGCAAGACCAGCCAGAGATTTTCAAGGCATTTGGTGGGAAATGAAGGGCAAAGATGCTGTACCAGCAGCACTGCTGCTGTCCCATGTCTCCTATGGGCAATGCCATGCTCTAGCCTTTGGGCAGAAAAGGGCTCATGAGGTCAAAGCTTTGTGTTAGGTGTGAAACATAAAGTTAAGAGGCCGTGGCAATGCCATTGCTGTGACTCCTGCATGCTGGTTAACCTCATAACTCATGAGTTCTTGTGTGTTCCCATATGCATACATCCTGCATAGCTATATATGTTCATTACACGTGGTGAAGGTAACTGCCTTCTGCAGTGCTTCAGGTCTCTTGACTCAAGGTGCTCAGCTGTGGCCACATCCAGAGCACGATGCAGGGAGTGATAAAAACCTGACCCCAGAACCACCCTAAGCGCCAGCACATGCTTACCTAGAGGGGCAGAGGTATCCATCCTCCAGCAGTCCTCTCCTTGCCTCTCTCCCCATGTGCCCAGGAATCTCCTGATGCCCACTGACGGAAGCCACAGAGAAGCTGCAGCACAAGCCATTCCCATGGGATACTCCCTGTTCCCCAATCCTCTCTCCCCATCCCTCACTGTGCCAGGGGAGCAGTGCCCTCATCCCACTCCCTGGGGCATGTGGGGGGCTCCCCTGGCGCCAGCCAGCTGCAAGGGGGATGCTCAGCTCCTCCTGCTGCTCCTGGGAAGGCTGCCTCCACCCCAAAAGGGCTCCCTCCAGACGCAGTCCCTTTTTCCGCTCCTGTGCTCAGCTGTAAATATATATTGCTATAGCATTGTGCAGCTTCCGATAGGGGCTGATAAGCAGACTGCAAAGGCTCATTTTTTCTGGAAAGGCAGAAAACTAATGCAAATGACATTCACTGTGGTTTTTGATATATGCATTGATTGATGCTTATCGGCCCAATTGTACACTAGGGAAAGAAATGGCAGGATTGTTCTCCTTGTCCTACATGGAGTTTAACAAGAAAAACTGTGAAACTCTTTGTGTTACAGTCAAGCGTAACTGGGGCTTTCACATTTCCAGAAGTAAAGCGGGTCCCCATGCCAAATTAAAGAAAGTGGAGAATTGCCAAAGAAAACATTTTTGTCCAGCTTAGCTTATCTGATGTTACCAGCATGTAGTGATACTTTATCATAGTGAGCTATTTCCTCTGTTAAACATAGAAGCAACAGCAAGTATGGATAAACAATGCGTGCAACGAAACCCCAAATGTTTTAACTATTTTAGCTTACCGTGGCAGGAAGCAGGGGCGGAGAGGAAGAGGTAAAATTAAGCATTCCTCAAAGAGCCCAACTACTGCTTTCTGTGCTGGAATTCTCTCAATTGGAGAAGAAAGCTTGAAGCACAGAGCATGGCTGTCCTGCAGCCAAACGTTCTCGCAGAGCCCAGGTCTGTTGTGAAAGACAGGTGCTCTGTGTGGGGTTGGGATGGGTGACTCAGGGAGACACATCTCAGATCTCATGGTCTGGGAGATGCACAGGAGGAAGCAAACATCTCACCTGCCTTTAGACACATCTGGAGCAGATGTTTGTATCTGCTCCGCTCACCCCAAGCTTTCCTCATGGCAAGCAGAAGGATGTAGACACCTTTAGGGGCATGGTTCATTTGAGCTATTTCAGGTGTCTGCCTTGGGATTAAATGATTCACACCCTAAATACATACTCATTGGTTAGAAAGAGATTACTCCGTGGTGGATGTCTGTGTTATCAACACTGATATTTCATCAGAAGAGCCCATAAGTCAGCACAAGAATTCCGTGTGGCGGTTGTCATCAGCCATCATCTTTGGCCACTGGGAGCCGTACCGCTTTGCCCACCTGAGTGGCAAAGGGAGGAACAGGAGACCACAAACCTTCTTTCTTATGAATAAGATCCTAATCCTCCAAAGCAGACGTGTAAAACTGCACTGCAACAAGGAGGATTGGCAAAGATTATCTCCCGAGATAATACAGTTGCACAGTTAGTTATCCCTACCTCCCTGAATCCTATGGTTGAAATATTTAGAAAATTCCAGTTCATCCCAGGCCAGGAGCCTCTGAGCAAAACAGCACCTAGAGAAAAATTTAGAAGAGAAAACATGGTACAATGTTACTCATTACCACTATAAAGCAGTCTTTAGCACAACAGTTTTGCTGCAGAGCTGTTTATTAGGAGCATAAAATTTTATTTTGCCAAGATCATATACAAAGGGCCAAAGGGATTTTCCAGGATGAAGGGCTGAAATAGGTTTGTGAGGCTAAGACAGGGTTTTTGTGTAGTAGCACCCCAATATCTCTATGGCTGGATGATGAGGAGCAGATCCAAGCGCCCTTTACACCTGAGGACACCAGGAGGTGATGAGCACTCTGGCATGAGGAGGGATGGCAAGAGTCTGATCCTGCCCACCAGGGAGGACATGGCCAGTCTCATTTGATTTGCGATCACTTGAAACTCTTGTTGGTTATGATTTAGTGTGATGCGTACATAGTGAATTATGTGGGGTTATGAAATAAATGCTTTGGCTGGGTGTCCAGAACAAGGTCTGGGTTGTGAAACCTCTGTGTGTCGGAGCAATGTTGGCTCAGCCAGCCTTCAGGGCTGGCTCAGGTAAGGCTGTGTCAGCACCCTGCCACCATTGTCTGGAGAGTGTGCTGTGACCTGGGACGTCATTTTCTCACTGATAATCCCTATGCCAATGGGCCTTTTTACACATAAAATGTGCTTTGACATGTTAAGTTCCAGCTTCTGTCTATAACTTTTCAGTTAAGTTGGGCAGGGTGAGACACAGCTTCTTCCGAAAGTATACACTGATTCACAAGCTAAAACGTTCATTGGCACAGAAGCAAAAAACGTGTTTGCTACCCCTTATGCACATCAAACAGGTGCTGATGGCAAAAACACATTCTGCAGAAGGTCCTAAGGAACGCCAAGGCTGAACAGAGCGCTGTAGAGTTGTCTCATTCCCTGCCAGCAATTCTTGGACATCATCCAAAATTACCTGTGGCTTCTTGAGTTTAGTTCAGTTGGAACTGAGAATTAGCAAGAGAAGCATGTGCAAACATCTATGTATGTAGAGGCAGAAAAAGCAACATATAGAAGGCTCTATCTTGCTAGCCTACATGTAAGTCTAAGGGAGCACTATAACGAATATATGTATTGAAGCATCTATATTCTTTCCAGTAGACACTTAAGAGCCACAGTTTAAATTCATGATGCTGAGAGTCTTGATTCAGAAAGAGATCAATCACCACTGAGTCTCTGGCAGGAGCCGGTGCTTTGCATTTCACTACATTGTCACACAGTGGTGTTGAGCTATATCTTATCAGGCTTTCTGAACTAGGCCCAGTCCAGAAAAGGTCTCAAGTGTGTGTTACTTCAGACATGCAAAAAGTCCTTTGTACATCTGTGATTTGAGCTGGGCTACTTACGTTCTTCTGTGGTGTGGATCTGTACATCTAGATTCATGAGTAGGATTCAGCTCCTAAACAAGAATTGAGAACGTCAATGACTTGGTGAAATTAAACCTCTCAGTCAAATCCTGGATATTTTCCTCTAGACAATCCCCAAAACTTAACATTAAAAAGAAAGAAACCAAACAAATCCTGACTCTAGATGCAGGCTTATGAGATTCAAGTCTACAACAAATACTCTTCTTTCATCAAGAAATGGAGAGTAGGGCGAAATCTGCAGAAAGTACCTATAATCCCAATTTTCTTAAAACTTATTCAAAAATATATTCAGCAACACAAAAGCCTAGTCTAAGCAATCTCTGGTTCTCTTGGGGGGAATTTCTTTAACTAATTAATAGAAATTGTTAGAATAAGCCCCTGCAGTATAAAAGGCTCAAAACCTCACGGGAATTTGTTGGTGGTTTGCAGTAGGCTGTGATGGGATTCATCTGAATAGGACAAGGTAGAATAAAGAGTACATGGATATCCAGCTGCATATTCATTTTCCTACTGTGCTTGCAGGCATGTCCATGTAACATCTAGAACTGAATCTTGTGAACACCAGCAATTCTGTGGGTGTGAGCAGAAGAGAAATAAAATTAAACCAACCAAGCCAACAGACAAATTGCGGTGTACAGGAGAAGCTATTCACCATTTCTATGGGACACAGAGGTTGCAACTACACTGAAACAACTTATCCCTACGTACCACACTCCACCCGCCAGGTATACTGTCCTGAGTGGCACATCAGAATATCAGTTCAGAGCTCATGTGGAGCAGGAAAGGGGCATGGAGACTCTTCTGATTTAAATGTATTTTGACATCAGCACAGTCAACTTCAATAGGTTGTTTTATGGATCCAGTTATAGTATCTGCAGGAAATCTTAGGACCAGGGAACCTGGGCTTGGTCAGTCAGCAATGCTGTGCCCAGCAATGCTTGACTGGTCTCATCCCTTAGCCTAAAATGACACAGGTGGCAATAGTAGAAAACCCAAACTGGGGCAGTCTTTGCTTTTATTTCTTCATCTGTGGGAAGTTTGCAGAGGACTGTGATTGGAATCAAAGGGTTTGCAGTGAGGAAAATAAAAAAGCCCAAGGGCTGCTGACTGGTTTGAAAGACTTCGGGTTTGTTTACATCCACTCCTTTTTTATTTTTCCTCATTATCTGGGACTTTGGGAGTACTGTAGCACAGAAACATCTTAAAGTGGAAAGGCTAGGACACTCATGGAAAGATACATGCTCATGGAAAGATACACACTGAATGAGGTTCCAGCATGAAATGAAGATCTTACAACCAACCACAGTAGCGTGCTCAGGGTTACTTTCATGTGTGGGCTTCAGACTTATACAGCCTGTCTTGACTTAAAGAACCTTATGGCTCCCTGCAATTATAAATGGGACTGGCGGAACTTTTCAGCAGCCCTGTTTATATTTACACATACTTGTCTGGTTAAAAATTGTGGTTTTTTATTTTTGTGGGTCCTTTCTGTTTTGTTTCTGTGACTGTAGCATACGTGAAATAAAAAACAACCCTAAAACATCAACTATATCAAGAGGAGATAACAGTGACTGTCTGGGATTACTCTAAGCACTTTCTTTCCTACAAAAGAAGAATCATAAATTAATATCTTCTTTTATACATAGGGCAATTTCTTAAGTCTTCTAGGAATTCTCTACTGTTTAGACAACTTTTGTTGTCATTGGGGGAAACAGCAAAGTTTGGTACATTGCTAAGAGGTGCTTGTATCTTCAGAGTGTCCTGAAGAGTCATATGCAGTAGCTGATCTCCCAGCTACTCCTTCCACCACAGCCATGAGCACCTTCACTACAAGGCTTTACTTTGGTATGGAAGTCACATGTTGGTGCAGTGGTCATGCTGTGAAATTTTGAGGGTGCTCTTATTTCTCAGACAGGCTATCACAACTCTCCCTCTTCCGTTGCCTCTGTGGCAGAGACCAGGGATATCTGGCACATCTTAGAGTAGTCACACGGTTTAGATCTACCTCTTCATTTTGAATAGTTGGGATTCTTCTTTGTTTTTTTGACTTGTTGTTTTAAAGTTGATTTGCTTTCCAAAAAAGCAACGTGACAGAATCATGTACTTCTTCCATTATAAAAAAAAAACATCTTCCCCCATAATAAAAGAAGAAAATGAACCTAAGATAGGTATTTAAGTAATGAAAAAGACCTTTCCTTTTTGCTATTTCAAACCATAATAGTTTGTATTCATTTTGGCTCCTTTGACAGCAGCTAGTGACAATGAAGTATCTGAAAAAGAGCATAAATCGCTGAATCAGAGCTTACTAAGTCATGTAATATTGTGACCTATATATTCCTATTTAGGTGACTTGCTACACTTGCATGGTTCCAAGTTGAAAAGAATGTGTGTTTCTTTAGGAACATATAGCTGGGTGGTTGGAAAAAAGCATATAGAGGGTAATAAGAAAAAAACATGCAGCTGAACCTGGAAAGACAGGGCTGAGTTACTGCCCTTGTACTTTTTCTCAAAATCCATCTGTTTATCATAAATTTTCATGTCTGTGCAAGCATATGAAGAGATATTCAGTGATGTGGTAGTTATTGGAATCATTACAAAGACAACAAACCTGAGGAGAAAGCCAGTTTTTCAGCATTTTATTTAACTACACAGGACAAGCCATAGAATGCACTTGTAAAATTTTGAAACTTCACGGTTACACTGAGCAAGCACTCGGTAAGAAAAGCCCAGTTTTGCAGCAGGTTTCAATTACATCTATAGCAGATTTCAGGGCAGTTACATCAGCTCCTATATGCCGGGAAAATTGAGAACCTGATTAGCGGTGGATGTATTGCGCAAATAGGCAGCCTGTGGTTCTTCATTTTCACCTCCATTTTCTTCTGCTAACACACAGGTTTCTCCAGAAGCAGTCAGTGTTTTCAAAATAGCCCTGTAATGAACAGTAGGCAGGATTTTGCCTGTTCAGAAATCAGGCTAATGATGAAAATGCCTTTTCTGAGAACCCAGGAGTCTATGAACATATTGGCTGTATATTCGCGTTGTCTATTCAGATTTATTTTAAATTCTTACCTTATGCAGGCACAATTTCTATTCCACTATTAAGCAGAAAAAATAGAATATTAGCAACTTGAACATTTTCCCAGTTTGATCATTAAGAAGCAGACTGTGGCATTTAGAGAACAGTTTTTTAATAAGAGGAGGGGGAGACTGCACAAAAGATTAAATGATTTGATAGTTGGTGATGTTTTAAAAGCAAACTGAGTGTTGGAAAAAACAGCTGTAGGCTAAATATGGCCTCTATGAGCTTTTAAAAAGCCCCAGTACAGAGTCCTGCCAGGCTTTTAGGAAGACAATTGCAAAATCAGCAAGCCAAACTCCATAATCAATTGCTTGTCTAGACATAGTCCTCCTGCCTCCTTTCCAGACCTCGTCTCTCTCCATGGCCATTCTTGAAATACCTCAGCAGTGACTGCCTGCGCATCCTTGCAGACAGGCAAGGAATCCCCCTGTGATGGTCCAAACGTCCCAGCGATTTATTTCTTCCTGCCATTTCACTCAGGGAACAAGTTTCCTCAGAGGCGAAAGTGAGGAGGAAGCATGATGTGCTGCCGATAGAAGAAGGTGAATGCAGCATGGGAGATGTTTTATGCAGACCTGAGAGACCTGGTGGGTGTGTGGCTGTGGTGGGGGGTGCCTGTGAAGATGGTGATCTTGCCAAGCTGTCCAAGGAGGGAATCGCTGTTGCCTCCACTAGTGCTCCCACGTGCAGCAATGGGGCTTCACGTGGATGTGGGAGCAGTGAAACACCTGCTAGGAGAAGGTGTGAGCAGCCATAGCAGGGCTTTTTGGCTGTACTCCCTTTTCCTGACCTTCCCCCTCTGCTTTCAGCAAACTTGGAGGCAAGAAGACTGCAGGAGCTGCAGCCCAATGATGTGGCTGAGATGGAGGTGTGTGGGGTGGCTCCTCCTGCCCATGGGAGTGTCTGACTATGGCCATGGGCTCTGGGGTTCACGGTGGAAGCAGCAGATCCCAGCTGTAGGGAAGGGGGGGGTGGGAGGAGGGCTGGTTCTCCAAAAGGGTCCCAGGGCTGGTGGACAGCATGTTCCTTGTGAGGGCACTGGGAGGCCAAGGGACTGGTGGAGGTACAGGGCTCTCGGTGGTCAAGGAGGCTGTGAGAAGAGGTTTGCTGGGGCAGAGGGATAGGGATACTGTAACCCACAGAGCCATCAAAGGAGAGCACACTGAAAGGGCTTCAGTTTGATTGAGGACTGCAGAGGTCTGGTGAAAAGAAGGACAGACTCCTGTCCTGTCATTGCATGGTTGGCCAATGACTTAAAAAGAGATTCAGTGCAATTTCCTTTCTAAAAGAAGATGTTGTTTTGAAGTAAGCCTGTACATTTCACAGATGTGCCAATATACTGGCTCACAGCTTCTATTTCAGAAGAATAATATATTATTTCTTCTTGATAGGAGGTCAAATAAAGAAGGGAATGGACTGAAACCACATTCCAGTATATTTGTTATTTCCAAGCTCCTAATTGAGAAAAAACAGAGTTGCACAATGTTTTTTGCGATTTCATCCATGATTGTTCTCCGAGGGATCAAACATTACAAGAAATACTCATGTGGACAGCCTGGGCAAATATCTCCTTAAAAATTCCAGCAGGATGAAGAACAAGATTTTCTGGAAATCAGTCTGTGCAAAACTGTCCAAATTCCATTTGAACAAAAAAGGCATGTCCACAAATGAAACACACGGACAGCTTTCAGGCTTCAATGGCGAGTCCTGTTTAGCTCAACCTCTGCTGTTAGGTGGGAAGAATCCTGTACTCTTAAAAATGCTGTAAGCACCAACACATCTTTTTTTCCCCTGACAGGGTCTTGTGTTTTTAGCTTCTCACTTTTGGAGTTTTCAGCATGAGATGTTATGGGAATAACATCTATTCTGCTCAAAAGAAAAGGGCTAGGGAGTCAGCTACAGCCCTGGACATCTGATTGCCTGCACACTTTGTGTTTAGCTGGGTTTTGGACTGCTCTGAACAGCTCTCTGTGGGGTGAGCCTGACCTAGAAGAGCCCTAAGCACCACAAACATGGTATGAGCCCTTCAGTGCTCCTTGACTTTGGTACATGGCCCTCATTAGTTTAGCTGTGAAGAACTATCCTCCAAATCCTGTTCATCTGGAAGAGCTGAGCATCCACAGTCTCCATAGCAATTGTTTTCATGGCATATTCATGGCATTTGGGGATCCAAACCCCTTTATTTCCTTTGAATGCTTTCATCTGGCTTTTTAAAGAGAACAGTGAGCTCTGCCATGTGCACGGAGGATGTTGGGTTAATGGACAAGTTTTCTTTTCACCCTGCAGTTCAGCACCTTGATGAAACATACAGTATTTAAGTTTTGGGAATCCAAGATAGTTCACTACTCTGTATTGCAATATTTGGCAAGACAGTGCCGGTGTTGGCCTGTGATGCCTGTGTGCCATGCATGTGTCTGAAGGGATGGATGGCTAATTTCATGATTATTTGCTGACATGGGAAGAGGAGCACACACATGCTTAGCCAGAGGGAAAGAAACTAAACCACTGATCCCACACAAACATGGTTCAGGATGACTTAACTGGGTATGTTAACAGAAATCACCTTCAGTCCTGGTGACAATGCTGTGATAGCAGAGGAATTTATAAACAGAAACTGTTTTATGCCTCCAAAAGAGTGGGACTGGCAACCCACATTTTGGCTGAAACTAGAACCATAAAATTAATATTCTGCAACTATCCTTCCATATAATGTTAGGACAGTAACTATAGGTCAGAAAGACCAGTCAGGCTCTCCTTCTGCCTGTCTTCCAGGCTAACACAGGATATTGCTCTGCTTTCAATTTCTTCAGCCATGGGGTTGTTGGGACAGTATCTTACCACCTGAAGGACTGCCCTGGGAGGAGTTTCACCTAACCCCTCTGGCTTTAGGTGTCAGACTCCATCTTGGAGGTGCAGTTGTACCTCATTATCAGACAGGAAACATAAAAAGACATCACTTTTCTTTGTGAGCATTTCCAGTGCCTAAACAGCAGCTGGTCCTCCCACTGCTCCCATTTAATCATGCTGCATATTATGATGATGATGTCCAGAAGTCATGCTGGCAAGCCTGGTCACCACAGGGACTCTTCTTAGCCACTTTTTCAGTCAACCCAGTCTAATTATTAAGTGCCTCAACTGGACCGGTTGCTGCAGAGTCATTTCACAGAGGAAGAAGGACTACATCCCAATTCTTGGACAAGTGTGTCTGAGGGACACCAGTGCCTGGCTAGTATTTCTCCTACTGCAGCACTTTAAAATATAGTATCTATGTCACTTGTTTCTTCACTGTGTCTAGATGCTCCTTGGCTTTGCTGCTTTCCAAAACTTCATGGCTTTCTACAGCTTCCCCAGGAGGTGAAGTGGAGAGGGAGGTGCTGAGCTCTTCTCCCAGGTATCCAGCGACAGGACGCATGGGAATGGTTCAAAGCTGCACCAGGGGAGGCTTAGACTGGACATCAGGAAGCATTTCTTTTCCAAGATAGTGGTCAAACACTGGAACAGGCCTCCTAGTGAGATGGTCGATGCCCCAAGCCTGTCAGTGTTTATGAGGCATTTGGACAATGCTCTTAATAATGTGCTTTAAATTTTGGTCAGCCCTGAAGTGGTCAGGCAGTTGGACTAGATGATCATTGTAGGTCCCTTCCAAATGAAATAGTCTATTCTATTCTAATTTTTTCTGGGGTTCATGCCTCTGGGATTTTGCCTTGTGTTAATGTTCAGTTTATAAGGCTGAGCACAGTTTTTGATGTCACAATCTGATCCTGTCCCACAGATTTCATAGCAGTTTAAGGGGAGATCTTTCCTCTCAGTCTGTGTCTGTCTTGGTGGTGCATCTGCAGCACAGAGTGTGATATTTACACTCTTTACTTCTCTGTGAAGAAAACAAATAAGTCATAGCCTCTCACTGGTCACCATTCTCCAGCTCAGATTGGACCACATTCACTCTGCAGGGACCACACAATCTAGATGGAAGTTGACGTAGGTTTGAATTGGCTTGTTGCATTTTCTGCTTTTGGCGTCAGATGTATAGCCCTGTACCAAAATGCTCTACAGAGAAATCTGACTTCTCTGAGTAAACCTGCAGCAGTCCAACTCTGCATGGATCCTACAGTTCAGCTCTTAATGATGAGAGAAGTTTACAGGTGAGGGATCATTGCTCATTCAATAGACAGTCATTTTGCAGCTAACTCAATCTCACATGCTTGAGGAAATCCAGCAAAGCACGGTAACTGAAGGAGTCAAACAAGGGGAAGAAAAATCTGCAACGCTATAATTAAAGCTGCCAAAGAAAACAGAGTTCTGGAACAGCAGTTATTTAAAGACAAAAGCTCTTATACACGCAAAAATTAAAGTACATATTAGCCTGATTTGCAAATGCAATGTCACTGTGCAGTCATAGTGCCTGTCTCTGTCTTTAACCTCCCTTTAAACAAACTGTGACACACATGCTCTCCTGCCAGTTTTGGGTAGGCAAGACTGCAGGTAGCAATTTCAATGATACCACATGCCTACAGAATCAGCAGCCACGTAGGGGAGGAAAATTCAGATAAAAACTACTGTGAAAGCAAAACCAGAGAGAGCTCTGTCCTTACCAGCCTCATTTTGCATCAGCCAGGGTATACATGGTGTCAGGCAGCACAGATGGCAGGGTGACATGAGCAGGTAAAGGTGACATGGGAAGGAACTGGAAAATGGTTGAGAGTCTTTGGAAAGACACAGGGATATTTCTGTGGCTGTTTTAATTTTAGAGTTATACTTCTCTTCCCTCTTCATGGGCTTTGTGTTGTGTTGGTTTTTTTTTTTTTGAAATAATGGCATATGAATTCAATTGTATATGGGATACATGATAAACATAGCCATTAAAATAAAACAAAATCAAAGACAAGCGAGTGCAGAGTCTGGAATAGTGGCTGAGGTTATTGCAGTAGGATGCAGAAGGTCACCAAACAGAAAAAAAAAAACCAAAAAACAAAACACAAGAAACCAGACTCTATTGGCTCTCCTGCTCCCAGAAAAGGCTTGCATTCTTTCTGGGATTTTTTTTCTCTTATTAATTCCCAGGCTGACTAAATTTCTCAGTAACCCCCCAAATTCAAAAGCAAACTGTGGCTACAGGAGCATGACTGTCTCAGCAATCACAGAATTGCACATTCTTGTTTTCCCTTCCACCACCACCAAGCAGTTCTAAGTCACAAAGTTTATGTCACTGCTTCAATTTTTTTGCATAGTTCAGGCTATGCAAACCTGGGGCTTTGTGATATGAGGATTTCAGCTGCAAAAAAATACCAGAACCAAATGGCTTGAGGCATCATTGTCTTGCATTGCAGGTAGTCATGAGCATCCCACAGAGTGAGGGCAAAAATGTTACCAAACAAGAACATCACCCCTCCACCCCAGGTGACGGGGAATTTGGCAGCCTCACAAGGTGTGAGGCAGCAGAAAAGCAACCTCCAGGGAGGCTGGGGCAGGACCTACACCTCTTCTGAGTAGCAGTCTTCTACTGTTACCACAAGCTGTCCTGAACTCACCTACTTTTAAACGAGTGTAAAAATTATCCTTAAATGACAGTGTTTATGGGGCTGCATTTACAGGGACCATTCACAAAAGTTTTAGTGAAGGAATGTGCAAGGAAGATTTAGGTCTGTGCTTCCCCCTGGGTGGCAGCTGCCAGCTACGCACAGCAGAACGTGCAAGAGTTCAGCTCCACTCTGCTTTCTCCTGAGGTTCCCAACCCTTATCTTTCAGTGACCCAGTAAAAAGCATGTTCAGCTTTACCTCAGGCTGCCTCAGTAGGTAATCTCAAACATCTTTATTCCCTCAGGCAGAAACCTTTGCAGCAGCAGACCCAGTTTACAGGAACTATCATCTCATGCGCTGAAGACTGCATCGTGCTGGGTGTCTGGTCCCCACATGTCCACCCCTGCGAACGCCACTGATATTTCTGTTTATGCAGTGCCACTGGTGGGGGCAAACCTATTCTCAGTGTGCACCCATTGATCTGTAGCTACAGCATCTGGGCTTCCACTCCCCGTTTCTCCGTGTCACACCAGGACCAAGTTTGTCTTATCCCAGCATGTAGGAGGAACAGTTATTTCTCTCCAAGACATACACTGAAAGAGTATTTCTAAATCACAGTTTGCCTCAATAAAGGGGAAAAAATGAAAAATTACAATATTACGTATTTCATCTCAGGGCAACTTCATCTTTGCCAGCTTCTCCTGGGAGAGGGCAGGCCTGCATGAGCGGGACACTGTGCCCAAAGAGCAGCAGAGTTGGTGAGAGCCCATCCTGACTGATTGCTGCTTCTGTAGCTGGCTGCCATTGTAGGTGTAGATGTGGCCTCATTTACCAGAACAAGAATCATCACAGTAAATGTTTACTGTGCAATAAAGCTTAATGAGCTCTTCTTTTCTCAGCATTTTCACATTTTCAAGGTGATCAGTAGGCAAAAGGCACTGCTGCCCAGCCACTCCTTTCTGTCAGACTGCTGTCAGATACGCGAGTCAGAGATTTCTGCTTCTTTGCAAGGAAAAGAATGATTATTGTTTCTGACTCAGCTCAGAAGATTTTGTCATGTCTGATTTTGCTGGAGGCTCCAGCCCTTCACGCCAAGTTATGGTATCACACAGCAAGAACAGCTAAACAGCCCCAGATGGCCTGGTTGCTTTGCGTTAGCCTCCTAGGTTTTTAGCAGCACTGTCATATACCCTGTTGCTCTTGGACAGCATAGAGGTTGCTTTTCCGAGCCAGGTTTGTCAACAGTCTAGGTGGATTCTCCAGGGCTCCGTTCTGGGTCTTGGCGCGCTTTGGCTTGGCGCATGTTTAAAGTAGACTCTGGTTTTGAATAAATCATATCCCCATGTACTACCATGAAGGAATGTGGATGATACTCTTGTGGTTATCCACAACATCTTTGTGGAGATTTTGGGAAGAAAAACAAATAGCACCCCTCCAGATATTTTGAAATGCTACCTCCAACTGTGAGGGAGAAAAAGTTTAAAGAGAAATTAAGCTGTCATGAGTTGTTTGGACTAATAACCACCAGTAGAAGAATAAGCTAACTTCTAAAAATATTGTCCGGCTGAAACCTCTGCGGCTGATTTATTTTACTGATCCATGCAGTAATGCACACACTATAAAGAAAGGCTAAATATTCAGTGACTTGATAGGGAGCTAGTGAGCTCTAAAATACAGTTTCATCACACAGACGTTGGCCTGCATAGACTGAAAGACATGACAAAGTTGGTACCAAGCGCTGTGGAGAAGCTTCATCATCCATCACCTTTTAAGGAGGCTCATTTTATTGGTAACAACTCCAGCTGGTCTCAGTCAAGATACTCTGCCTGCAAAGGCTGAACTAAAAAGATCTGCAGAGACTTCTCAGTGTGGTAGAGTATAACAAATTTGCTAGGTTTATTGAAGTGTTAGGTTTGGGATTTTCTATTCAAGCATTCCTTCATCAGGATGCAACAGATACTTTGACAACTTGTTCAAAAGAAAAATCTGGTCTCCATTATGTGCAAGTGCTATGTCATATTAAGCTGAAATAGGAAGACACCATTCTTTTAGCTCAGTTTGGGTCATTATGACTGTATCCTGCCATTGATCTATATCTGGGTCTCCAAGCTGTGTCCATTAAGAGGCCTGAAAAAGTATCAATGGCAGGATATAGCCCTTTGTTCTTTCATGTTACAATCACAAGGAATTAGAGTGGGCTCTGGCTCCCAGGACTCTGAGCTGGCCTGCAGCTATTAGCTTTATGAGAATGGCTTGCATCCCTCGATGAGAAAACCCTTTGGAAAAACAGGCCGTCATCTGATAGTTTCCAAGTCCGGTATTGCCAAGTAGCAACTACTTTCCCATTGTATGAGCATGCCAGTCCTTGCAGAGCTTTGGTGGTAGTGTGTGGTGCTTGCTTCAGCAGCACATATACTAAAATTGGAACAATACAGAGAAGGTTAGCATGGCATCTGCACGAGGATGACATGTAAATTCATTAAGTGTTCCAAAGTTTTTACCTGAAAGGAGGTTGTAGTGAGATGGGGGTTGGTCTCTTCTCCCAAGTAACAAGCGATAGGACGAGAGGAAATGGTCTCAAGCTGCACCAGGGGAAGTTTAGGTTGGATGTTAGGAAATATTACTTCAGGGATTGGGACAGGCTACCCTGGGAAGTGGCTGTGTCACCATCCCTGGAGGTATTTAAAAGACATTTGGATGTGTTGCTTAGGGACATGGTTTAGTGGTGAACTGGCAGTGTTAAGTTTACAGTTGGACTCAATGATCTTAAAGGTCTTTTCCAACCTATATGATTCTGTGATTCTGTATTTAATAACTGTGTTCTTGGGCCCTTCTGGTGACACTTTTCAACCTATGTCCATTTATTACGTTTTGATCCTCGTCAAACTGATGCTTGATTTCCCTAAATGCTCTAGCACACTGCATTAGTCCTGTATGTGCATGCTTGGCTGGAGAGCAGCAGAGAGGAGGGAGAGAAAAGCTCAGACCATGTCCCTCTTTGAGTGTCCAAAGTTGACTGGCTGCTAAAAGCTCCTCAGGGTCCTTTAATCCCCAATATCCTTGCCACAGACCCCATAACCTTGCATCTTCTGTGATTATACACTCTGCAAAGGACAGTGGTGGACATGCTCTTGCTGGTCCCAAGGAAAGCTCTTTCTCTTCAATGTCAGGTCCAGCCTCTTCCAGTGCCAGGAGAGGCTAGAAACACCTCAAACCCAAAACACTTCAAATATGTTCATTATAGCTAGATGGCACAGTGTCAGCTCAGTCAAGCAAGAGTTGATCTCATGTCATGAATGTCTCTGTAGAAGTAAATCTTGCCAATAATGAGCCAAAGAAAGGTAGCAACCTTGTAGTCAATGATCAAAACCTGTTCCACCAACTTCCATTCACAACCCATTTAATATTTTGCATTTAATGCCAACCAGAAACCCATCAAAGCTCTTAAAGTACTTGAGTAGGAATACTATTTTGGAATTTAACCCAAGTAAATCGGACCAATTCATTTGTCTAAATATTTTCCTTGCAGAAATTTATTTTCATCCAGAGCACTTTTGTGAAAATTATGTAGGCATTGTATCTGTTCTGAAAATAAAAAAAAGTTCTTCTGTAATTTTGCATCCTTTGTGGGTAATTTAATATTCAATACTATTAATAGCCCAGGTTAGGACAAGAGTGCCTTTCTTAAAACTAGCTCTTGCCACTAATGGAAGGAATCTAAATGAAGTCTTCTATTCATACAAGACACACAGAAACTCAGGACTGTATGTTTGTGAATATTATTTTATTAAAAGATTCATGATATACTTCTCAGCCTTTCCAGAAGTCCGTTTTACAATGAGATACTTGTTAGTGAAAGGATTATGATGATGATTTTATGGACAAATATTTTCTAATCACAGAAAATTTGCAATTTATTTCTGAACGGTAAATTGAAGCCTCTTTCTTCCATATATGTATGACATAAACAAATGTGAAGAACAGTGCAGTAAAGAAGTATCCAGAGCAAAATGTCTTTAAGCATAACATTATGTGATGCTCCAACTGATTGATAGGAGAAGGCTATTATTGTACTGTTCTAGTGATTTCTCACAGGGGCTTTGATTCCAGAGGATATATGACTGAGCAGCCTACCAACTCCCAGTTAACCAATACTAATGTGTTGGTCATGTATAACTGTTAATGTACCTATTTTTAAACATTTTGTAGTTTAAAACAACATTAAAGGGAAAAGATCTTGGTGTAACCCTTTAAAAACAGTCTGTTTCACTATGAGTCACAACACCTGCATATTAGAGTCACCGTCACTGTCAGGGTTACAGCGGTAATGTGCTGGCTGTAACATGTAGGAAGCCATTTCAAAGCTGTCTGCTTTGTCAGGTTCAAGGCCCAAAATCACTGGACAGGGCAATGAGAAGGGTACACCTGGAGGAGTTCAGGTGGGTTCACCACTTGCCCTGTCTCTTGACTCTTGCACGTTTGGTTCTGACAGCCCCAGATCTCTGGTTACTGCATAGTTTATGGGGTTTCCTTTTGCTCTTTCTTCCAACCAGTTGGCAAGGAAAAACATGCTGTCCCCAAGAGCTGAAGGCAGTGAGTCCTGAGCAGCACAGGCATGGGGCTGCAAGTTGGCTGGGAGCTTTGCAAGCTCAGCAGACAGCCCATGGCACGTCCTTCACCTCACACCCCTTTCAAGCCTTTCCCTTTTGGCTCATTGAAGGAACCTCTGAGGAGAGCAGGAACACTTTGAAATTTGAACATGAAGAGGCAATTGAGGGGTTCAGGGGAGGACACGAGCTTGATCAGTATAAAACACCATCACACTGAGCTTCTTCCCCTTGCAAATCTCCTCAAGTAAGCGAAGATGCAAAACAATGTCTCCTGCTGGCTCCAGCCTTCCCTGTGTAGGAGCACAGCTCTGAATTCAGTTTCCACAAGGGAGATTTCTTTTTCTTTTACTTGGAGAGTGGTTAAACACAATATTTGGGTTTTATGTTTCTGTCCTGCCTGAAGCAACGCCTCCCCTTCATGTCCCAGACTGCTGCTGTTATATGATGGAGAGGCAAAACACAGGCTTTTGGTTTGGACTGCTCATGGGTTTGGAGGCATTTCATGCCTCATCATAGCCAATGCTGGGATTCAAAGCTCTCCTATGTTGTACATGCTATTAACCAGCCAGCAATTTCGAAAATATTTTTATTGCTGCTAATTACCCTTCAGGGAGACTGTAAAACAGAGTCTTTATGGGAATCTCTGCGCTGTCTATGTCTGGAGGAAAAATATAAGAGTGATTAGCCACATTTGCTAACTAGAGCACCACAGTGATCGCCTCTATGTCCCTGTGCCCAGCTTGTGCCAGGCTGCTTGGAGGATGTTTACAGCTTGCCTTCTCACAGCTATTCCGAACACTGACACTTGCTTGGGAGGGAAAAGAGTAATAATTTGTTAAATATCTTCCTGTTTCTGAAATTACCACTTCATCCAACCTTCTGCCAGTGGACTGCAGACATCCCAGTTTAAAGTAGCTACCCTGCAAGGGCTTGGTTTAAGGCAGCCGAGGGTAGTGGTGGGGTCATGTGGGGAGAGGCTGTCCACACAGCGCTGAAGCTTCAGCCAAATTTACTTCTGGTGCCCATCTTCACTATATTACCCATGACATATGTGCAAACGGGATGCTGGGGAAGGAGCTCCTGTGGCTATCCAGGGCACTGCAGAGCTGTATCTCTGTCTTGACTTGTGCTGCCCTGCCAGCCTAAGTCCACACACAACCAAAAGACAGCCCCCTACCTGCTCCTTTACCTCTGGCCGTATGGGATTTTCCCCTTTCATTGGTGCCAGCACCAATGCTTCTAACACCACAGCTGGCATGTGGTAGGAGATGGGTGAAAGAAGGGTGTTCAGATGGCTGGGGACTAAAGGCAGCATTAAGGTTCCTCCTTTGGTCACCATATAGATTCTATACAGAGAGAGAGGTTGTACCTAAAGTGCATCATGAAACCACATTGGGCTGTCCTTGAGCCACACACCTACATCTGCAGAGTAGGTGCAGTCACCTGCCCCTCGGGGTTTGTGTGACACCACACTGAAATGTAGCAAAGAGCCAGCACTGAATGCTGCAGCAGAGAGAGGGTTTGTGTTCAAGAGGAGAGGAAAAGAGGGGAAAAGAAATAATTTACACTAACAAACAAAAGTGGACAAAGATATTAGCACAATTCATTCTAAGCAACTGAGAAAACGAGAGGTGAAAAGTAAAGCTAATAGGAGAAAGTGATCTTGTCCCAACAGCTGTGCAAATCCACAGAGAGCCTTGCAGGGGCAGGGCTGCCCAATATTGCTGAAAAGAAGTTGGTGGGCAGCATGAGGCTGGAGAATATGCCTTATCCATGCCACGCTGCCATGCCTGCCCCTCTGGGTATGCTGCCCGCCTCCCCACTGCCCTCAGCATCTCTCAAATGGAGATGTAACCACAGATTACTCCCTTCACACTTCCCCTTGGCCTCCATGCAAGCACTGAAGACATGAAATGCTGGTCCCTTCCTCCACCATGGAAAACTGGATCTGCTTCTGGCCCCAGCCCAGAAGACTTACGCCAGGCTGGTGGTGTGAATAGCACCTCATTTTGTGGATTTGAACGTTGCAGGGCAAATTAAGGATAAAACATTTTGTTTAAGCGTAAAATGACATGCTTTTGCTGAGTTTGAGTCACACTTGAGCTATTTTAAAACTCTCTTAGAATGCTTTATTTTATTTTTCAAGGGTAATAAGTGAAGATGGGCCAGATTAAAAGCTGTGGCCCAAACAGTGCTGAGCTTGGGAGGGGGTCAATAGAAAACTACACCACGGTTTTCCAGCTTGGCTCATCCTGTTGTAGGAGACTTTTGGAAACTGTCTTGTACTCGAGTGCCCTTTGTGCTCGAGGTTTTTCTTCCACAACTTCACTTCTTTTGCAACTCATCAAAGTGCAGTTTGGATGAGTGTTTGCTTGACTGTGGTGAGCTCGATTTTTTAAAGGAACAAGGCTTGAAAGGCCAAAGGTCTGGTAAATCCCTGCCAGACTGAACTGTGAAGTAGAGTAAAAAGCAGCAATTTTGATTTGAAGCCCCATATACAAAACCTTTTCTCTCCTGGGGGAGCTTGAACCTAACCAGCTTTCTCTTTGAAGGAGCCAAAAATTTCAGCATGAAACCCTTCCTGGAAAGACTTGCGTGCTTGAGCTGATGTGATCATGTGAAGAAACTTTGTCCGTAACCACAGAGACCAAAAACCAGAATACATATGCTGAGCCTGAGGTTTATTTCTCTCGGGAAACATCCTCTTTTGCTAGGTCTGGATGTCTGCTCCTTCTCCACCTGTGCCGTGCTTGGCGCTGTGAGCACTGATCCACCAGGAAAGAGGTATCTGGCAAGTGCCTGATGTTGCCCACATCAATTAGGGACTGATGCCCACCTGGTTCTTATGTTACCCACTCGCTTTGATGCCTGGTGCTTTTGGGGATTGGGGGCAGCAACCTCTGAGGTCCCAGGTGGAGAGCAGCAGTGTTTCCAAATTACAAGGTCAAACTACTGGCATCCCTAAAGTGCACCTGGACACGTGGGTGAGCAGCAATGTCTCTCACAAGTCCTGCCACGGCTGCCAGCTAGAAGTGGGTGGAAGGCATCAGGTTGGTGGCATGCCTCCAGGGTGGACATGCTCCTGGACTGGCTACAGAAAGCAGCTGCGAGTAGCCAGGGCAGCGAGGTGTGCAAGTGGGGCTGGTGCAGCTGCAGCATGGGAGGCAGGGCTGGCCACACAGAGGGAAAACGACTGGAAACTGAAGGTCTTGCTGAGGTTAGAAGGACACATGCACACAAACACACACGCACACCTCTCCTGCTGCCCACACCACACCGAAAGGCACTGGACCTTCAGAGGTGCAGGGGTTCCAGAAGACTTTGAGGGCCAGAGGCAGAAGATCTGGGGATCAGTAGAGGAAAACACAGCCTGATGTCCTTGGTGTAGTCACTTCAATCCATGTTTCTGTGTGCCCTTCCCCCAGAGTAGGAGTCTCATAAATAACCCACTCAGAGGGTTATCTTTGTCTTGACAGCCTTCCAGGCCTTAGCTTTGAAGCCACAAAACGCTTCCAAGTGATGTCAAACACAAGGGAAGCAGGTATCTGTTGCCGGTGCTTGCCTTTTCGTGACAAGCTTTCCTGACACATGGAGGTTACATCAGGTGAAAAGTTGCTGAAGGCAGCACCTTCTTCTGTTCGCATGCTCTTTTCTGGACTCTGGGAAGAGAAATGACAGAAGTGTTAAAAGAAATTAATTTAAATGGTTGCCTGGGGGCAATTGCAGACAAGCCTCACTCACGACAAGTCTCAACTTAGATTATTGATTTATTGTTCGTGCAGTACACACCTTTGTGTTTCAAAGGCCAGGAAAATTTTTGTAGCAATGACAAAATACGAGCAAATAACACAAAAACTAAATATCCACAAGCAGAGGTACTGTATGGGAGATTCACAGTCTCAGGAGGTGCTCTGCTTTTGGGTCCTGCCCAGCATGGGTCACTAGTCTAGGGTGCCCTGTAGGATAACCTCATTCAGATAAAACGATGGATTGCTACACAGTCTTTCCAAGGAGGTTACACACTTGCTCGGAGCCTGTTTCAGAGTGAAATCCCCCTGAATCATCCTACTGAGGTTTTTGTATCATCAGGCCGATCAATGTCCAAGGTTAAAGGCGCATGGATGAGAGAATTTTCAGCAACAGCACGAGAGAGGAGTAAATGTCTGCATCTCATTTTCCATGAAATTATTCTATATAGGAATTGAAAGTCCTTGGCATGAGCCCTCCCAAGCCATTATGGTTCACTTCTGGAAAATGGTGAGGACAAGAAAAATGCCAAACTCCCAAGTTAGGTGACAAACCGGTCAGGTGCCCCAGGAGTAACATCTTTCCCATGTGATTCCCACTTCGGTATCAGCCAGTGGGGTGAGCTGGTTATACACAAATCTCTGATTTCTATGTTATTTGAGTAGACAATGTCCAGACCGTTAGATGCTTAAACGGTAAGACTTGAACTGCAGTTTGTGATTGTTCTTCCCATCCTCAGTGCTAAAAATATGGCTGAAATCCTGACTTTATGGTAATGAATGGCAAGAAGTCCCTGTATGCAAGAGATGTCAAGTTGTAATTTTCAAGCCTACCAGTGCACTAATAAACAGAATAGAAAACATGATTGCTGTCATTCCAGCACAGGGTAATAAACTCTTTACAGACATGGTAAATCAAGTCCCAGAATGATGCAATAATTTAGACAATAATTCACAACAGCCAGCAAAATCAGACAAAGTTCCCATTGACTTCAGCAAGGGCAGGATTGGTCCCACAGGACATTCCAGCTTGCTTTGGCCAAGAGCTTACAGCACTTAACTTCACGTTTTCCAGTGGAGAGAGCCACGCAAGCCGTCTCTTACCTCACCGAGTCTCAGTGCTCTGAGGCCGCTGTAAGAAAACATCTGCTGAAGAAAGCATGGGAGGAAAGGATGGGACCCAGTGGGCCTGATTTAGGTACTGAGCTCACGCATGCATTTCAGGTGCCAGCTAAAGCCGTTCTCCAGCAGGAAGTGCCAAAGTGCAATGTGCGGTTAAAGGTGGCTTTGGAGGTGGGTCCGCACAGAGGACCTGCCAGCCAAGAAGCATGGGTGTTTGAAGTGAAGCCACAGGTTTTGGTCCTAACCTGCAGCTGTGGTGATGGCTGGGTATCACCTGGTCCTGGGCATGGACAGACCCCTGTTCCTAAATAATCTCTTTTGTGATAAAACCCCAGACTCTTTACCACAGACGGTGAAGTTTCCTTATTGCTTTAAACTGATCTAAGTGTGGGTTGCTGCTGACGGGAGCCTCCTCATTCTCCCCTTTGTCTCTGGGCCTGTTCCTGCCTTCCTCTGTGCTGTTGGGACTACTCATCTTTTTGTGGTTTTGGTAGACTTAGCTTTCAGCCAGGGCAAGTCCCCTGCCTGAATTCGACATTCAGCCTCACAAGCCCCAGGTCCAGGAGAGGAAAACCTGCTTTGGGGAGACTGACCCTCCAGTGGACTGCAAAAATACAGCCTGTTTGTGAGCAGTCCATCTGCTCATCAGTGCCACAAGTAAGGGTGAAATCCTGACTTTTGCAGTAGAGGGCAAAAAATTCTGCAACAGACAGGATGTCTTGAGCTGCACAATGCAAGGATAAATGGAAGGGAAAATGTAACGGCTGTCACTTGAAGCTGGGATAATAAACTTCACAATATGGTGGATGCAATCCAGTGTACCACAGTAATTAAAAAATTTACGCCTTCAGCAGCCATGCAGACTTGCTTGAGCAAATCATGAAACTATCCTACAAGACCGTGAACAGCTATAATCTTACCAGAAGTACTAAAACACCTGACTAGAGAGAGTATCAGCTCTCCCGAACTGTCCATTGATTTATGTTCACACAAACTGTCCTGGGTGAAGAACTGGGATGCTGATGACTTGGGTATCATGTACCACACCGGGAGGTGTACCCAGCAGCTCAGGCCAAAGCCTGACCTGCCACACTGAGCTGGATCACCCGCAAGTATCCTGGCTCCTGGGGACATGGAGGCTGCTGGCAGAGGCTCAACACCATCCCCAGGTTTAACAGGCTTAGTTAAACCAGGCTCCCAGACATGAGAAAGACTAGAGGGTTTGGCAGGCAGTAGCATCTCGAGACAATGCAGAGCTGCAAAAAGCAATTTAGGGAACAAATCTCTGTAGCCGTGCCCTCCCGACTGCACATCCAGCGAGGCAGACCGATAATGTGAGCAGGCTGTTTTGCAGGCCTGGCTCCATGCCCACATCTGGCAGCTCAGTGCCAGCATGGCCAGCCGGCGGGTCCCAGGGATGCCACAGCCCCTCTGCAACAGCCGAAGCAGGTACAGTCATCCTCCTCCCAGCTGGAGTGGCACAAGCTGAGCTTCGTTAGCGTCACTGTTGGTATGCTGAATTAGGGGACAAAAAGAAATCAAAGCAAGAGCTGAGGGTTTAAACATGGGAGCAATCTGGTCCCAGAGGGGGCCACCAGACATCTTTCCTTTTTTTGGGGGGCCATGCAAAAGCAGCATCGGACAGGCATTTCTGTGGGCTACTGGTTCAGCAGCGAGGCAGGCAGTTAAAGGAGACAGTGAAGAGGTTTAGTTCCCTAGGCACTCCCAGGGTGAAATTCTGGCCATAGCGAAGCTGGCAGGAATGCTGCCATTGCCTTCCACTGAGCCATGATTTCACCCCGTAGGTATTAGTTTTCCCTCTCCTCCCAAGACCAGTACAGATATTAGAAAACCACATCTATCAGGGTGCTGCAAATAAATACTCCAGGCCACAAACCTGGTTTCTTTGTCAAGAGGGACAAAATTAACCTAAGAGGACATGCCAGAGAGCAGTGAGGATGCAACACAACAAAGCACAATTAATGCAAGGTGGAAGGAGAGACAAAAAAGCAGCTTCTGTCCTCAGTAGGAAATAATATTATGTTCTGCAAAAATAATCAACTGACACATGCAGATTAAAGCACGTTATGAACTTTGTTTTCCTACAGTTATAAACAGTGTCTTTCAGCGGTACACTGCACGCAGCTGCTGGCTGCCTTTATGCCCAAGAAGCACACAAACCAGGCCAGGTGATTTATGAACCAGAATGACAGACAGAAAGGCCTTTCCTGGCAAAAGATCATTTTCTCACTGAACTAAGTCTAAACGCAAACCAACAGCTCCTTTTATCACCATAGGGTGATAAAGAGTGAGACGGCAGTGTGTGGCATGGGACTGGGGAGATGGAGATGCTCCTCTTACCTTTGGACTCTCTCCAGCCTAGGCCAGAAGACACACCAGGTCTTTTTCATGTAGGGAGAAGAACAGTTACATTGACTAAAACTTCTTTTTCTTATTTTTTACATCCATGTGGCACCACTTCATCTGGTCTCTGAGAGGGACCAAGCGGTGCTGCCACATACATGACATACCTGGTCATGAAGGTGCTTTTCTATGGGTGATCCTCACGGGCTGCTCCCTTGGGCTTTATCTGAGTATTCTAAGTTGGGCTAGTTTTGAAAGTCTGGTGCTGAGGAAGTGCTGCATAGTTGTCATGGCTGGTTTCTAAAAGCATCTCATCGTTACCTGGACTGCCTCCTGTTTCTGTTGAACATGGTAAGGTGAAGAGCTGCTGTAGTGAGCATAAATGAAACTAAACAGGAAAACAAAACTGATGTTAATATTAAAAATATGGATTTGGAAGGATGGCTTTTTTTAGACACTTATTGTAGCCCAGAGGAAATCAGCTGTGTTACATATTTTTTTTAAATAAGGGTTCAGGCTTGAGACCTGCCAAATGACCCAAAAGCCATGCAGATGGAGGGGAACACAGTCCACCACAGCTGCCAACCCACAGGTATGGAGGGAATTTTGCTAAGTATTGCATCTGGTTACAGAACTGGGGAAAGAAAAACAAATTTTTTCACAGAAGACAGCTTGCTCCTGATAAAATCTGCTGAAGAGTCAATTGTCTCAAGACAATTGCTGAAGATATAAATGCATTTACACGCTGCATTCAAACACGGCCTTCTTATTTTCAGTGTTTCTTTCATACTTGATGTGCATACGAAGATAACGAGCTCCTGCCCCACCAGCCTTCAGGAACTTGCACAGCAAAAACCCAGCCCTGAGCCCCTGGCGGGGCTGCAGCCTCCTGCACTGACCCTGAAGGAAACCAGCTGAGCCAGTCAATGGGACGTGGGCAACGTGGAGTCCTTGCTCCTGTGATCACTGACTTTCTAATCCAGAGGGGCGTTCCTCTACGTGGAAACCATTAGGATCTTTGAAATGGTTTGAATGTGTGTTTTCCACCAAGGTATTATCTGTGCTGCAAACAAGGTGACCTCACGGAAAGCCTTGGGAAGCCTTGCTTCTCTCCCTCAGTAGAACAGAAAGTTTGAAAAAGAGGAAAAATTATCTCAGCTTTGATTGAGTGGCTTAAACTTCAGTGGCCACCAGCACTGATCCCAGGGCAGCTGCCTGCCTCCAACGTAGGGAAACCATTTTCCCAGCTGCTTTCACAGAAGGGACTGAAGTTGAGAAACCAGGTCTGCGAAGCAAGTGTCCAAATCTGTCCTGGAGGCCCTCTAGCAGAGGAGACTGGACCAGAAACATTTCCATAGCCAGACCTCTGCAAACCTGGGAGGAAATCTCATGTGCAGCAGGAGCCAAGGGACTGAGTAGAAAGGGCAGAGCCATATGTGCCCAGATGGACATTAGACAACCCCTGAGATGTCTTACAGCAGATCCTGGCACAGGGAGGAAGGGGAAAGGTTTGCTTGGAGTGGTTTTTTTTCCCTCAGATCTGCAGATTTTGAGTTTTGTCTATGACTGAAGTGCCTCTGGTTCAAAAACCCCTTTGCATCACCTGTGTTCCCTTAACCATCACAGTATTTCAAATCATTTGTGGAGCAATAGCTTTCAAACTGGGCAGTAGTTTGAAAATATTCCAATGAACAAAACCCAGAGAGGTAGTTTGAAACTTCAGCGAGTTCACTAGGCTGCAGAACAGAAGGTCTACAAGAGTGTCCCTCGTGAAAACTGGCAAAAGCCCCTGGCAATGGCATCTCTTCTCCCAGGAAGAAGGAGGCTGAAGGAGATACTGAACCAGAGGACACCTTGTGCTGGGTCTCTGGGAAAGACTTACAGGAGTTAGCGTGAAGACAAGCAGGGGCTGGATATCCAAGCTGCTTTTGGGCACATGAAGTTCAGAAAGGTCTAACCACGTCAAAGCAAGTTCCATCCAGACCAACACTGCTTCTGACCAAGTCACTAGCAGAAGAACCACCCCTTTGGTTTTGAACCTCCCACTTGCTTTGGGTGTCCCTGATTCACACAAACCTGCACGCAGAGCCAAGGGCCTCCCAGGTTCTGAGATGGTTGCCGAGGGCCCAGAGGAGGCACCGTGCCAGTGGGGCTGGAGGAAACACCCTGAACCTCTGAAAATTTAAAAACAGATGGGATGCACAGTCGGGATGGAGATTCACCAGGAGAGAGAAATGGGGAGGCTCACAATACTGTAGGTGTCTGTGAATAAGGTATGCAGTAAACACCTGGTAAAAGCATAAAAATATAAAGCAGTGGTAGCTGATAAATAGAAGTACAGTGAAAAAGAGGCTTGGAACTGCATCTGACATGGCTGCCGTTAGTAGAAGTTTTTGCATCAATAGGTTTTCTACTTCATATTCCTAAAAACACACTGTTCTTCAACTATAGTCTGTGTTAGGTACTGTAACGTGCTTGGACAAAAGAGAACTGATGGGTTTTCCTTATATCCTGTACATTATTTAATGTACACGTCTTGTGTCTTTGTGGCTGACACAACTCTGGATGTTCAATTTTTCATCAATATGTAGGTCCCTCCCTTTTTGCTGCATTTTCTAGGCTCCTTCTGTCACTCCTGTTCTATTCTGTTTTGTTTGGTCTCGATGATCAAAGGACGGGGAAGCCTGCCATACAAGGATAGGCTGAGAGAACAGGGTTTGTTCAGCCTTGAGAAAAGGAGGCTCGGAGGGGATCTCATCCCCATGTACCAGTACTTAAGGGGCAGCTACAAAGAAGATGGAGACTCCCTTTTTACAAGGAGTCCCATGGAGACGACAAGGGGGAATGGACACAAGTTGCTCTTGGGGAGATTCTGACTGGACACGAGAGGGAAATTTTTCACAGGGAGGACAGTCACCATTGGAATAATCTCCCCAGGGAAGTGGCTGACTCGGCCACGTTGGACACTTTCAAGAGTCGCCTGGACAGGGTGCTGGGCCATCTTGTCTAGACTATGCTCTTCCTAGAAAGGTCAAACTAGATGATCCCTGAGGTCCCTTCCAACCTGTGATTCTGTGACTCGAGTTCATACATGCCACCACATTTTCTTTCAGGACGGTCTCTGTGAGCTTTCCAAAGAGATATCCACAGACACTGGAAGGCCTAATCAAGCAGTTAATGTCAGACTACTACCTGACAGGAGGGCAGCATTTCAGAGAGTTAGGCTGTGAAATCTGCTCTGATTTTGAATAACTGCAGTGAACTGGGAATATGAGCCAAGAGCTGGAGAAACATCATAGACTGACTGTCACGCATGCGAAGTGCCATGTCCAGGGGAAGAAGGTCACACGATGCAGCATGCCAGATCTGATACTAACGGGAACATGCCTCGACCTGAGCTGTTATGCAAGGGGTGTTCCTGCAGAGCAAGACAGAGGCTCTCAGAAGGGTTTTCCTCATTCAGGATTGCAGGAGCAGCCACCCAAACAGCTGTCCTAGCATCAGCAGCTTGGAGAGGGAGTTTCACTGATGTAAAAGCCCAAAGGAGAAAAGTAGGGTTGTCATCACCTCATCCTCATCCAAAACACCAAAGAACTCCACTGGTCCAGCACAATGCAGCGTAACATTGTTGGACTGCGAGAAAATGTGTCCCCACCACACCATGGTCTTGAAAAGGTGGGGTCTGGCTAGGGCTGTCCTAGGGCAGCATCATATGCAAAATCATCACAACAGGGAATATAATGAGAGGAGTCTCTGCAGTCACTGGGGACTCACGCATGCATCCTGGCTCCACTAGTCATGCCCCTAACTCAGGACACCAGCCTTTCTGATTTACAGAAGAAATCAGAAAAAGTATTTAAAAGCTATTTTCTTTCTTCTCTGGAGGTTGTTGGTACATATAACAGCTGGGACATTCTTGAAAAATAGGATTTCCAGCTTCCATGGGTGAGACCCCTCTATTCTGCAGCGTTGCAGCCTGGGTCACACTGCACCATGGCTCTCATCATGGCAGGTCCCTTCTGAAGCATGACGGTTTCCAGAGGATGACTGCCTTTAAAGGATCCTGGAAAGACAGCTAAGAAAAGGCAGGCTGTTCTTCATGGAAGTAAATAAATGCAGGGAAACCTCACTGCCACAGTGAGTTCAAGAGTCAAAAACACACAAAACATTGGCAAGCAGTGCTGGAGAACATGCGGCATGTATTTCTGGATGCTTTTTTTTTTTTTTAATCCATGCAATACCACACCTAGTTTGTTTTGAGTGTTGCTTGGTGTAGGTATGCAGTGGGGACCTGATGACAGACAGTGGGATACAGGGGGATATTTGCACACCTTGCTTACACACACCACCATGGTAAATGCTCTCCGCATGCGTTCTTCAGTCACAAGGTCCTTGGAGACCCAGATTTATTACAAAGTGCAGTGATATTGGAGAAATGTCATAACTGCCAGTTGATCTACACTCGCTTCTACAGTTAATCAGTTTCAGCTTGCTCCATTGTTTCAGTAGTTATGAGCACATCAAAGCAGATAAATAGGAGAACACAGGAAAGCTCTGTTCTTAACTTGAATATCGTATCTAACGGGGTTTTTTTTTTATACCAAAAGCAACTGGATCATATTTTGCAATCTGAACTTGAATGTTTTATTTTCTTAGGGTGAGGCTGCTGGAATTTCTCACTTGTGCAAAAGCAGTACAATTACCGTATCTCTCTGCATTGACACCACAAAACAGAAGTCAAGCTAACATTAAACCCATCCTCTCAGAATACTGAAACTTTCTACACCACATGTCAGCTGAGAGGTCCCACATGAGCAATACCGAGATTTTATGTGGGGTTTTCTAGTGACTTAAACTTGTCAGTTTAAATTCATATTTCTGAATGTTTTTTTAAAGAAAAACATGCCAGAAAAGTACTTTGGCCTGGCTCCCCCATCTCACTGGTGCATAGATATACAGAGCCAGCACCTCTCCTGCCAGGCGGCAGCTCAGGACCCCTCACATGAGAGAGAATCGTGGGATTCTTGGAAACCCTGTGTCCCCACAGCCAGGAAACAAGCAGCGCTGGGACATTGTGTAAATCTTCCTGTAAGTTACTAAATGCTTCTTCGAGGTCCCAAAACAGGGAAAGGAGGAGCCTTCCTCATCCTAACAAGACTCCATTCATGTTTAGCTGAGAGGCAACCCTTCCTTAATCTTCATGGATCCTCCCTTCCAGTGATGCTGCTCCAGCAGCCCCCGGCTTGGGGAAAACATCTCCAGGGCTGTGTGCTGCTTTTGGGATACACCACGAAGCTCCCGTCAAACAGAAGCGCTGGCTTACCACTTGCCAAAAGTGATGAATTTCAAAAAGGTTGTCACCTTGACGCTGTTTCCGTTCATAACATCTCCTGCCCCATGCCTCTGCTGGGAGGGATGCTCAGGAAGGCAGAGCGCTGTTAGTGCTGGTGACAGGCCCAAACTACCACATATTTTTGACATTGATAGAAAAGTCAGAGTCCACCAGAGGAGGATGGTTCTCCAGCTCAGCTCCAAGGATGGTGGTAGTGCCGACACACAGTTGTGGCTCCCCCATCTAGCTCCTGCATACTGGAAAACAAAACCGTATGAAAAATAAGGAGTTTCAAACAAATTGTTAGAGATACTTGGCTCTGGCCCTCAGCAGGATTGCACTCTAGGTCAGTTCAGCTACCAAGGTGTGTGTGCCACATCTCCACAGGAAAGCAGCAGGAAGAAACCAGTTACAGAAGAATAGTCTCAATGTAGCCTTCAACCAAAGGGTGACTGTTTTTCTCTTGTAAATACCTGACGTGTGCCTGCCACTGGAACTCCCAAATATTCCATCTTATCAGGTCCATTATAGTGTTTATGGGGCTTATTTTGCAATAAGCTGCTCTACTTTTCTACAGAACCACTGGAGGAGCTTCTGGAAAAGAGATCTAATTTCTTGTGCACAAACTAGACAACTATTACCCTGTCTGCTGTCCTCCAGAGAAGCTTTCTTGACAGAAGCCTTACAACAGCTAATTTGATGAAGGAGAGATGACTGCCACTCCTGGAGGGGCTGCAGCCAGCCTCAGTTGGTGGGGAACCACATCGGGCTTTGCTCTGCAGGCTTTGATTCTTCAGCTGCCGCAGGCTTTGCATCTCTTTGCAGCAACTGCAGTTAGCTCAAAAAAGCATTGAACAGGGGGACACACTCCCACCTTCGGTGTCTGCTATAAAGCCCCCAGCTGCATTGTGGGGCCTCAGGTTATTGCTGACTCTTTGCACCAAAAGGAGACAGCAAAACTAAAAGATGTCTTTGGGTCAAAGAGGTACCACCTGTGCTTCAGAGGCGACCCAGGATGGGTGTGATATAGTGTGAAAGCAACAAGCATGGCTTAAATCTACCTAACATGGGGCAGGCCTCACGATGGGTCTCCAGTCCTCTTTTATTTAGCAGCATAGAAATACTGTGCAGCAGGGTTGGAAACAAGCTGGTGAATGGGAAAGAAAGGTTTCCAGGCCAGATCAGTTTTCCAAATCATGAGTCTCTTCCAGTGTGTTTTGATGCTTGATTGTTTTCCAAGTAGTATTGAAGGGAAGAGAAGATAGGTGGCATCCAATGGGGGAAAGAACAAAATAATAAGACCTCCACCAGCAACTAACTGAGAGGCCTTGAGCAGTTTGTTTATGGCTTGCTCTTTAACTTCTTCTTCCCCAAGAAAAGGCATGGTGTTTGTGGGGGCCAGCTGGAACGGCAGCCAGCTGTGTGGCCTCTCTTGCAGGGAGCTGGGCAACAGAGTTCAGAAGCGGTCCCTGTGCCAAAGAGCTCCCCATCTGAGATGGGTACAACATTGCACCAAGTATCAGGAGAAGGACAAACAGAAACTTTATATTTGACAAAAATACTTTGTGAACCTTTTAATTCTCTCCCCCCACCCCCTGCCAAAAAAAAAATCCCAGTGTAGACAGCTGCATACATTGAATGTACTTGGAGCATTTGTCTAGCAGTAAAAGACTCCTGTAGCAAGAGTCTCTCTCTCTCCATTGGTGAAAGAAACCCAGTCTGCCATTTGCAGGAGAAATAAAAAATTACAAAGAAATAGGAGGGCAAAGTAGTTTTCTGTCTGGCCATGAGGTAGCACCGTTGAGCTATTCACAGCAAAACCTGAAGCTAATATGCCTCAATTTTACAAGCAGTGCTTCTGGAGGCACAAGCCACCTGTCATTTTACATTGGCCAGATCCAGAGATTAGGTTAACCACTGTGCTAATTCAGTTTTGGTGATGAGTCAGGCCATGCCTAGCTCTCTTGGCATTTCATTGATTATGCTTACATCACGCCCTTTCCTAGGGTGTTTCTGGGCACCTGGTGAGTGCTGGAGAATGCTGACTCTACCAGGCTCTGAGCAGATGGGTGCTGTCTATAGCCAGCCCCACCACACAGCTCCCCAGGGGACAGAGGATGAACAGAGAAAGCTCAACAAGCTTAGAGGGTGAGGAGGTGGAAAGCGGGGGCTCTAAAAAAATTTACAGATTTGAGTGGGGAACTGAATTTGATCTCCTAGTTTCAGGTTGTAGCCAAAAGTGTTAGTGTAGTTTTTTGTTAAGTCCATGAAGAAATATATAGAAACAGGGAAGAACTGGCAAATCTGTTCCTGGACAACAGGGGCAGTTGTATTATTTGCCTTTTGAAGATGTTGAAGAATTGGAAAAGAGTGCAGATTGCTGCCAGACAGAGACATTTTGTGGAAAACATCAGATCATCGCCTACAGGACGTCCACTTCCCTCCAAGGCAGGCCCTCCATGTTGTTTTTGTACGCTGCTGCCAAGCAAATCAGTTGGTCAGAAGAGGGTGAAGAAATCCAGCTTGCAGAGACACCTTGCTGGCTCCCTGCAAGCCCATTGCTTTAAAGGACCTATTTCCTCCAGTAAAAATTACCTTAGGGAAAAAAATAGAAAATATAGTCCAATGTAAAGCTATTTCCCTCTGCAGCTGCTAGGTTGATGAGACCTATTCAAAGGCAGTTAGAGTGACACTATCCTTAGCATTTCAAGGAGGCTGCATGAACATCAGATGAAGGTCTTCAGCCCTAGAAGACATTTACAGTAGAAGGAAAGGATGCTTTCCAGATCTTCTAGGAACACAGGCAGTACTGAGATCTGATGAGATTTACTTCCCTGGGCAGCACTGCCAGGGGCACTACAAGCATTACCCAATATTTGTTGCTGATGTATCTGATGTACAATTGGTTTGACAGTGGCAGTGACTGATTTGGTTGCAGCAAGAGATAGTGTTGTACTTTTGAGGAACACAGAAAGACTGCCCATGAACATGGGAAGCTGGTGGCAGATATACACTGGTAATTTGGAAGAAAACATTGATGGAGGCAGGGCAGAGAGGCAAAAATGTTACTAGAGAAAGATGGGGGAAATGAGGGATTTTACCTAGTCTATCAACTATTCAGCAGCAAACGTCATGCTTTATAAGATGGAAAAAGGCCCATAGTTCCAACAAACACCACAGGGCTGCTGACGTGGAGGCAAGCCCTATGGGAAGGAAAACTTGGTGACCTTGGAATACTTTTTGGATGTTTCAGTCTGAGCTGGAGCAGCTGTGCTGTAGACAGCCCTACAACACTGAGGACTAAGCGGCAGCCCTCAGGGTCAGCACTGTTCAGGCTTTTCAGCCCTCTGGCAGCCCGACTGCGTGAAGGTTGGCTGGGAGGCTTTGGAGGAAGGCAACTCTCTCACTTCTTTCATAATCCTTGCACTCGGCAGACACGGCATCTTCAGACCCCCCTCGCTGAATGACCAGCTGATAGGCAAAAATCTCACTCTAGTTCCTCCTGGTTCTCTGAATATCTCAGTGAAAAAAATCCTCTGGTTAAAGTACTGCAACAGCTCCATTCAATGCTGTTGATACATACCAAGTGTATACGAGCCAACAATGAGTGTTCACAGCCCAGAAAGCCAACCGTATCCTGGGCTGATCAAAAGCAGTGTGGCCAGCACTTCGAGGGAGGTGATTCTGCCCCTCTACTCCACTCTGGTGAGACCCCACCTGCAGTGCTGCATCCCGCTCTGGAGCCCCCAACTTTAGAAGGACATGGACCTGTTGGAGCGGGTCCAGAGGAGGCCACAAAAATGATTCAAAGGCTGGAGCACCTCTCCTACAAGGACAGGCTGAGAGAGTTGGGGTTGTTCAGCCTGGAGAAGAGGAGGCTCTGGGAGACCTTACTGTGGCCTTTCAGTACTTAAAGGGGGACTATAGGAAAGATGAGGACAATCTCTTTAGCAAGGCCTGTTGTGACAGGACAAGGGGTAATGGTTTTAAACTAAAGGAGGTTAGATTTAGACTGGATATAAGGAAAAAATCTTTTACAATGAGGGTGGTGAAACACTGGCACAGGTTGCCCAGAGAGGCGGTAGATGCCCCATCCCTAGAAACGTTCAAGGTCAGGCTGGACGGGGCTCTGAGCAACCTGGTCTAGCTGAAGCTGTCCCTGCTCACTGCAGGGGGGTCAGACTAGATGCCCTCTAAAGGTGCCTTCCAACCCAAACCGTTCTATGATTCTAAGTGCAGACAGTGGTGGGAGTGAGCAAGCAGTGTTGAATGCACACATGTGATAAGGGTACATAAATGTCCCCCATCAAGCAATTCTCCTGCATTTGGCTCTACTGAATTTAGGCTAACAACGGCAACAATGGAGTCTGTGGCTATTTTTGCACCTTCTAATCTAGAGTTTTACAGACACAAGCTCACATTGCCCAGAGGGTTTGTAGGACCAGTGGCTCTCAACAGGAAATGGACAAGGCAACAGAAAAGTTCGGGAAATGCTGTCCTGTGCTGAGTGGGGCTTTAAGGTGTTGTTTTTCAGATTAAGATGCCACCTCTTAGTTTCGGTAGGATTTGAAAAGGTCTAAGACTGCACAGGCCTTCCTCTCATTAAGAAAAGCTGAGCAGGATGCTGCTCCCTCTCTGGTCCAAGGGAACTGAACGATGACCATCTCCAGTGACTTACTTCACCTGGCTCCACAGGTCAGCAGGGGCACAATCCACCAAGCCCTCACAACTGAATCAGAGTCTCATTTTGTTTGCTGATAGTTCAAAGCACTGAGGGTAAAGCTTTTTAAACCCATTTAATAAGAGAAAGTATGTGTGACTCTTGAGCTGATGTAGGTGTTTCATACACTCACTGTCAGAGCCACCTTCCAGATCCCCACTCCTCAATGAGGTGAAAAAAGTCCTCCATTAGCAAGTCCTAGACTACCAGACAGCCTCGCTATCATAGGGCAGTCTAAAGTATATCTGGATGGTGAGTGTTTGGGTGTGGGGCTCTCACTGCCTGAGGAAGAGGTGGTTTCTCTCATGGATTGTCCTGGGTGCTTAAAGCAAAAATTGCTCCGCTCCTAGAGCATGCAACTCTGCTCTCACTCACCCACAAAAGCAGCACGGCTTGGAGAGTGGCAAGATTTCACCTCCAGCAGGTTTCTCACAGCTGAATTTGCTCCCATCCTTCTCATCTTTTTCAGCTGCCAAACTCAGAGAACTTCATTCATGGAAAATTTTTCTGCAAAGTTTTAGCCCAGTGGTGCCTTCCTCAGCCTTTGAAAACATGTACAGTAACACACAGCTCTCATTAGTGGGAAATGGCCTCTTTCTGTTGAGCGGAAGTCTTCCAGCGTCATCTCACCTGTGCCTTTTGTAACAGAAACAAAACAGATGGCAGAAGAAAGGATATTGTGTTTAACACTGGTTTCTTCTTCTTCTCATAGGCTTTTGCCTTTGCAATAGATGCACTTTGAGAAGAGCAGTCTGAGCACACACCCGCTTCTCTGGTGCAAGATGAACTTACTTTCTGCATCGCCCCCAGCCCTTTGCACCAAAACTGCTGCTTCGTATTATAAAAGCAGGACCCCGATGGAAGAACAAGGTAACATTTAGACCACAGAAGGTGGGTGTGAGACAGATCAGCAGCAGAAACCTAAGTAGCAGATAGGGGTGAGAGCAGATATTCACCTAAATGCGAGGTTACGTATTTAAGGAAAAGGATCGTGGGTTCAGCGTAGCCCTTTAGAAATAACAGTTACAGACCACAGACCACAGCCCCCCCTGCACCAACCACAGCATCCTATAGTGGGTGTTAGTCCTCTCTGTAAGGTGACCTGGATATATGAACAAACCCGGCTGAAGCCCTGCTTTTCCATTTTAATTAGCATCTGCTTCTCAGCTGGTCCTTGTCAGCCCTCACAGCCAAGGACGAGATGCTCCAGCATCTGGAGACAGTCGTCTCAGCTAGTCAGTGCATAAAACATCCAGTCTCTGGCAACAGAGCTGAAAGAAGGCTGTGCCACAGACATGCAGTTCCTGCCAGCCCACCTCTGGCCAGCCCTGTCCCTGTGTCTGCCCAGGCAGAAGGCACAAAATGCTGTGATTTAGTGGTGTTGCAGAGGAGGGACTGGCTGAGAAGTGCTCTACTCCCAGTTCGCAGTGTTGGCTCGAAACTCAGGCAAACATTTCTTAAGAAGGGATATCTGCAGATTAAGCATCACGTGCCTTCCAGGGAAAAACACACAGTGCATACAAGAAGAAATCAGCTGATCTGTGCAGAGCAGGGGGGAGAAGCCACACAGCCAGCACGATTTATGCTGCCTCTTCCAGGATGTGCCCTGGAGAGGTGCTCCACAGCCACATGTTACAGCCTCGCCAGCGCCAGCTGGGCACATCCCTCTCTAGCAAACTCCCTGGCCTTGCACAGTCCTGCCAGCGGTGGCTGGTAGCGTGTGCGGAGCAGGATCTGCTCCTCCCAGAAGAGCTGCCAGCAGCCACCCTCAACACCACGGGAGGACTGTGAGGGCAGAAGGGGCTGGGGGAGGTCAGGTTTGGGTTAAAGTGTGCCAGGGAAGAGGTCTGAATATGTGGTGCTGGGAGGGGGAAGATGAAGGAAGGCTGGTGGAGGAAGTTTCTCCCCCGTCCAGCTGAGGACCAGATCCCTCCCCAGACCAGGTCCGAGCAGCTCCTGAGACATGGTCGCCTATTTAGCACTGCTCCTTCTCTCTCCTGCTTCTCCTGCCTCGCCCAGCTCCTCTGGGACCTGGATGCCAGGAAAGAGGAAGCGACGGTTTGCTTGCAGCTCTCTGCTAGGGGCTCTGCACTGCTGATAACCCCATCTGACCCCTGTAAATGAAACAGTAACACACAAAGGATGCTTAATCCATCTTAAAGAAGTGCTTTATGGTTGTTCTGGGTCAGACAGCCAAGGTGCTCTAAAGAAGTCATCACCTGATTATATTTCACAAGGCTGATCAAGTATAGTATTATTCTTGTTTTGCTAGTGCTTGCAAAAACAATAGGATATCCCCCACTCCCAGTTTAAGAATGCCAGTATCCTTCAAATTTTTTAGAAATCTTTTTTCAGACCTATTTTCAAAACGTAAGTCCTTTGGGCCAGCTCTAACAAGGATGCAATGGTTACTGTGCTAGTGCTGTAAGGCTCTGTGGCCTTGGGTTTTCTTCCCAGCCATCCCAGAAATGACCATGGGGCCAGCTTGATGTCTAGGGTTCCCAAGCTACGATCCACAGCATGGGAGTAGCTCATAGCTCTGCAGAGTTAAATATACAGTTGTTTTCCAGTGTGAGTTTAACAGTAAGGATGTGCAGCTCACCCAGTCAAGCGCGTTTCTCTTCCCATGTTGGAAAAGTACAGAACAGGCAAATCAGGGGAGCAGAGATTCTTGAAATAAGATTGACATCACACCCTTGCAATACAACAATAAGTACAAAGTAAACTGAAAGCAATAACCAGGATATTCATTGCTGCTTAGGAGCCCTAGATCTAAGTGATACCACACAAGAACTGCCACCCTCTTTGTTTTGATCTGTTTGACAGTGCTGAGGCAGCGAAGGATTTCGCTTTCTCATCTCTGGCTGCCCTCTGCCTTGCAGCAATAGCCTTCTTTCCAGCACCAAGCACCCAACTAAAAAAACCGTGGACACACCATGCAAGGCTTGAACCTATCTGCTCAATTTCGCTCAGCCAGTTCGAGCTTGCCCTTTGCCCTGGCAGCCCTCATGGTGCATCAGGCGCTGTCGGAGCAGCTCCAGCTTTGTACCTGACCTGGTGTCGTCCTGTCCCGCTGCAGCAGGCAGAAGAACAAAAAGCCAGTTCGAGCCTGCAGAGTGTGTTCTGTCGCGCTCAGCAGGGACCCACGGTGCTCTCTCACCCCGTCTGGGTCTGTTGTGTGGCACCAGCTGAGTCAGGAACGCACGGAGCCAGTGCTGGTGCTCACAGAAAAGTGCTCATGAGCTTCTCCTGGTCGGGGTCATTGCAAAACTGCCATGCTGAGCAGTACTGTGGGGTTGTGGGAGGGATCCTGCATGAGAGCACCCCCACCTAGCGGCCTGAGCCGTCCCTGTGGCACCCAAGGCAGGAGGGAAAAACCCTGTGAGGAGAACCAGGGCTTGCAAGAAAAATCACTGCTGCACAAAGAGGGTGAGTACTGAGGAGTGACAACGCACATCACAGCAGCTGGGCTTCACTCCTATCACCCTGGGTGTGGTTCGCTTCACCAGCTTTAGATGTGTTACTGTAAGCTCACACACTGGAAGCAATCATGCCAGGTTCCTTGCTGCCAACTGAAGGGAACTGGGAACTTTTAGGGTTTGATTAATTTCATCCTAGGGTAGACATCTGCCTGGAGGAAAAGGACCTGGGGGTGTTGGTTGACAGCCAGCTGAACATGAGCCGGCCATGTGCCCAGGCAGCCAAGAAGGCCAATGGCATCCTGGCTTGTATCAGGAATCGTGTGGCCAGCAGGAGCAGGGGGGTGATCGTGCCCCTGTACTCGGCACTGGTGAGGCCGCACCTCGAGTGCTGTGTGCAGTTTTGGGCCCCTCACTACAAGAAGGACATCGAGGTGCTGGAGCGTGTCCAGAGAAGGTCAATGAAGCTGGTGAAGGGTCTGGAGAGCAGGTCTTGTGAGGAGAGGCTGAGGCAACTGGGGTTGTTTAGTCTGGAGAAGCGGAGGCTGAGGGGAGACCTTTCTACAACTGCCTGAAAGGAGGCTGTAGCGAGGTGGGGGTCGGTCTCTTCTCCCTAGTAACAAGCGCTAGGACGAGAGGAAATGGCTTCAAGCTGCACCAGGGGAAGTTTAGGCTGGATATTAGGAAAAAAACTTCTTCACCGAAAGGGTTGTCAAGCATCGGAACAGGCTGCCCAGGGAGGTGGTTGAGCCACCATCCTTGGAGGTATTTAAAAGAAGGGTAGCTGTGGTGCTTGAGGAGATGGTTTAGTGGTGGACTTGGCAGTGATAGGTTAGTGGTTGGACTCGATGATCTTAAGGGTCTTTTCCAACCTTGATGATTCTGATTCTATGATTCTATCTAAAATTGTGAGTCATGCTCTAGAGGGGCCTCTCCCTTTCCCCCAACTATTAAAGGAGGCTGAGTGACTAACCGAAATGTCAGCATCCACATGGTGGACATCTACATTTGGAGAGACAAATCTCAGGTTCTTTGTCTTATAGCTGTTACTGAATTAATTCAGAATAGAGATCTTGCTTCCTGTGGATGTCAATGAGCCATCAGAAATTGGCTGGTTAAGTAACAAACAGTGCTGTAAGAGTTTTATGTGAATATACTCAGTGGAACATCATTCCCCATCCCCTGCAAAAGAAAACCCACTTCAGATTAATGCAGTTTCAAAGCCCTTAAGCTCTGTTTTTGAACACTCAGCCACTGCTACATACAAATATTCAGATGAGTTAGATATTACAGACAAGGATGCTTGCATCTTTGCCTATGGCATGGAAATACTTCTCTTTGCACCCCAGTAGCTCCAAGCAGCACTGTGGTTGTTGTGTATGTAAGGGAAGAAAAAATAGAAATACTCCACAGAGAGCTCACCAGCTTCCTTCCTCCTCCACCTCAATGTTGTTTCACCGCCCAAGCAGCCTCTTGACTGAGAGAAGACAATGGTGCTGCTTCACAGACAGAGGTACCATCAGGAGCAGTCAAAAGATCTCTGTAATCTGAGAGGGAGGAGGGATGAGGTGGACCCCAGAAGTCCCTTCTACACCAAGTCTTTCGGTGATTCTCTAATTAGTGATGGCAACCAGGACTAGGGCAGTGGTGAACACGAGGTCTGAGACATGGGAAAGGGCAGCAGGCTGGGCCTGGCACTTGGGACAAGAAGGTGCTGGGAAGCAGGGGTGGATGGAGGCAAGGGGCGCAAACAGCAGGCAGAGAGAAGAGATGGGGACAGTTTTGGAAAGGTAGGGCCAACTGGGAGGGAGGGAGGGAGGGAGGGAGGGAGGGAGGGAGGGAGGGAGGGAGGGAGGGAGGGAGGGAGGGAGGGAGGGAGGGATTGGCAGATAAAGTTGTGTTAAGGCAGAGCAACCGTGCCTGCAGAGCCTGGAGGGACTCCCAGCAGCCCCATTCTGCAGTACCTACCTACAGAGAGCCAGGGGAGCAGTGGCGTGCTCCCCTCCTTGCTGGCCCCAGGCAGGCGGACAGCCACTGCAGCTGCAGGTGGCCGATGCACACACAGCTGCATGGTGGCTCATGCGGTTCTTACCCAGGCGCTGCGCTGAGGAACACAACAGAAACCAACAGTTCTCCCTCCGGCAGGAAATGGTTAGGCAGGAGAAACAGGCACAGAAAATGGATTACTGAACAGCTTGATTAAGAGAGCATTGTTCAGCTTTGGCTTTGTGAGGCTGGTGGGCAAAACCAGCTCAAATTCTTCTGCTCGAGCCTGCTCAAGGCCTCTTGGCTCTTCCTTTACATTGACCATGTCAGGTCCCACCCTAAGAGCCAAGCAGGCTCTCAAACACCAGGGTACTTGGCCCCTTCCAGCCCAGGAAGATGGGTCATGCCTTCCTCCAGCCCCTATGAGGGTTTCCATGCCCTCCTCCTCTTAATGCGACTGGCTGATACTTAGAATCATAGCATCATAGAATGCCCTGAGTTGGAAGGGAACCCAAAAGGATCATTGAGTCCAACTCCTGTCCCTGCACAGGACAACCCCAAATTCACACCATGTCTCTGAGGGCGTTGTCCAAACGCTTCTTGAATAGCATCAGGCTTGGTGCTGTGACTACCTCCCTGGGGAGCCTGTGCCAGGGCTCCACCACCCTCTGGCTGAAGAACCTTTTCCTAATACCCAACCTAAACCTCCCCTGGCACATCTTCGTGCCATTCCCTTGGGTCCTGTCACTGGTTGCCCAAGAGAAGAGATCGGTGCCTGCCCCTCCTCCTCCCCTTGTGAGGAAGCTGCAGACCACAGTGAGGTCTCCCCTCAGTCTCCTCTTCTCCAGCCTGAACAAACCAAGTGACTTTAGCTGCTCCTCGTCCAGTTTCTTCTCTAAACCCTTCACCAACTTCATGGCCCTTCTCTGGACACTCTCTGGTAGCTTTATATCCCTAATGTCCTGTGGCGCCCAACACTGCACCCAGCACTTGAGGCGAGGCCGCACCAGCGCAGAGCAGAGCGGGAAAATCCCCTCCCTCGACCCACTGCAATGCGGGGCTTGATGCTCCCCAGGACATGGTTGGCCCTCTTGGCTGCCAGGACACACTGTTGGCTCATGTTTAGCTTGCCATTAACCAGAACCCCCAGGTCCCTCTCCATGGAGCTGCTCTCCAGCCTCTCTGGCACTTGCCCTTGTTAAACTTCATACAGTTAGTGATTGTCCAGCTCTCCAGTCTGTCCAGATCCCTCTGCGGGGCCTCTCTGCCCTCGAGAGTGTCAACAGCTCCTCCCAATTTTGTGTCATTGGCAAACTTAATTAGTATTACTTCCAGGCCTGCCTCCAAGTCATTCATAAAGATCTTAAAGAGTGCTGGCCCCAAGATGGATCCCTGTGGAACCCCACTAGTGACTGACCACCAGCCCAATGTAACCCCATTTACTATGACCCTTTGAGCCTGACCCATCAGCCAATTGCTCACCCACTGCATTACGTGTTTGTCCAGCTGTGTGCTGGACATTTTGTTCTGGAGGATACTGAGAGAGACAGTATCAAAAGCTTTATTGAAATCCAGAAAGATTACATCGACTGGCTTCCCTTGGTCAACTAGATGAGTAACCTTGTCATAGAAGGAAATTAAGTTTGTTAAGCAGACTTTCTCCTCATGAACCCGTGCTGGCTGGGACCAATGACTGTGCTGTCTTTCAGGTGTTTTTCAATAACTGCCAGAATATTCTTCTCCATAATTTTGCCAGGCACAGAAGTGAGACTGACAGGCCTGTAGTTACCAGGGTCATCCCTGTTGCTCTTCTTGAAGATTGGGATGACATTTGCCAGCTTCCAGTCAACTGGGACCTCTCCAGATTCCCAAGGGCATTGAAGAATAATTGAGAGGAGTCTTACTATGACATAGTACTTACTACCTACCCAGGCCTGACAGTTTCTTCATCTCTTCATCTTCTTCATCTCTTCTGCACTTGCAACTTCTTAATAAAGTGAAAGGATTGGTCTTCTAATTCTGACACAAAAATAACTTGAGCACCAGCTCCCCTCTGCTGAGAATCAGTGCTGAGTCCCCTCAGAGGCCTCTCCAAACTGCTCCGTATGAGGGCTTTTTGCTTACCATTCTCCCTTCCTGGCACCTTCAATAGAAATGATGCCAAGGGGGCTTCTCTGGAGTGAAAAAGAATGACATTTTTTTGACAAATGAGTCTCAGGCCCAGCTCTCCAGTGGGAAACCTGCCTTTGAGCCTGTGGCAGTCTTCACCAGAGGAATTCAAGGCAGCAAAGGGCTGGTGGGGAGGGTGTCAGAGCAACTATCACAGGTCCAGCTCCTTCATAAACCCTGAGGAAACACGGTGTTGTGCCAGCAGGAAGAGCCAGATCACAGAGCTGAATTTCTCTTTGGTTTTGCCTGGTTCTCATGCTAGAACAACAGCAGGACCCTTGGGCAGCCACAAGGCTGCATATGTAGATGATGCAAAAGATGGAGATGTGGGAGTCACCTAAACAACAGTGCATTTTTGGGGGGAAGGGATACATATGCAGGCAATACTGGTTTCAGAAGGTTGCACCACAGACAGCGCTGTGCATCGGTGATTCTAATCGGGGGCGTGCGGTGGGACGGCACTGGAAGCAAATGGATTTGGAGCATAGCTGGGAGATGCATTTGCTCTGGTGGCAAAGGTGTCTGGGGTGGCTTGTCCCCACCTCATCAGGTGTGCTGATGCAAGTGTTTGTGAGAGACTGCTGTAAACCCGGTCGCCTAGATGGTCCAGGTTTTTCCAAAATCTCCTCCTCTTTTAACAAGTCCCAGATATTTCACTGATTCAATTGCATCGGTGCTATTGGCATGCTGAACCACAGCCAGGGCAGGGGAGCAGGAATCTCTTTCAGGGGGCTTTACCACAAAAGAAAACATACCACAGGGTTGTCCTTGTAACAGGGTGGCTCAGCAGGAGGTGAAGCATTTGCATCTCCAGACACCACAGATGAGCCTGTCTATTTTTGAAGTTGCTTTTCTCAGCTGTGAGCCTCTCCTGTAATTCCCATCACAGGCATACGATGTCATGGCTGCCAGAGGGTGGCTTCTGGAGAAGACGAGAAGTAGGAATTTCTGTAACACAGGAAAACTTGCTAAAGAAGGCAAAACACAAGGTGTTTCAGAGTGGCTTTCTTTTTTGTGCAGTTTCTGTTTTCATCCAGTATTTCCCTTTTTCTTCCCCTATAATTCATAAAATTCACTTCCTTTATTTGTGTCAGCAGATTTCCCTACAGAACCATGATGACTTCAGTTTGAGTTTCCACCCCCAGAGAAATGCATGGCTACACTTATCCAAAGTGCCTTTCTTAATCAAATACATTTATTTATCCACACCTCTGGTGTCTGATAGCCACCCTGTGCACCACTGTCACCTCTTATCAAGACTTACTTGTTTTCCTGTAAGAATCCATACCCAGGCAGTACATTTGTTGTGGCCTCAAGTGAGTAATAGAAAACCTACTTCCTTTTGACAGCTTTAGGGCAGAACAGCGCAACTGCAACAGAGATTAAAGGTGTTGAGAGAATTTAGTAAAATCAGTCAGACACCATACAGGCCGCACACTTGTGGGGGGAATTTGCCCTCGACATTACCCAGAACTGTGCACACCTGGGGTGTGGTTTTGGTAAGATTCAGCATAGCAACATTTTCAAACTAGTAAAAAGCCAATTTCCCTTTTTATCGTTTCAACGATCTTTACATTTAGCCCAGGCTGCTGGTGAGCCTTACGTTTAATCAACACACTCACATTAATTTTGCAGGCAAACCTGCTATCATCAGGCAACTTTGTGGTTAAAAGTAATAGCTCTGTGCAAACATAATAAGCTGCATGATTTGAACTTTTCAGGTAAATCAGAGTGACTCAAATGCAGCAGTAGATGAGAAATGGGAATTGAAATGGAAAGACATGTGCGATTTGTTCAGAAGGGCTGGTTTCTATCCTCAGGATGAATCTCCTAGGATCCTATTTTATTTTAGGCTGTTTTAGGAACCCAGAACAATTATCTGTTCCATGATGACTCCTTCCAGTCTTTTCTTACACAGCCCAGATCCAGAATCATACACATGTAGGAATACAGCCCTTTTGCCTTAAAACCTTGTCTTTTCCTGCGTACCCACTTGAGCTTTGGAATAGTTTATTTACTATTTAAGGACATTAGCTTAGAGCCAGAAAGAAACATCTTTTGCAGTCAGCTTGCTAGCCTTTGTCTCTGGCTGTAACAGATACAAAAGGTGGTTTGTGGGAAGATGCTGTTCTTTATCTCCAAGCACCGCCCAGCATCAGTCCCAGTCCGGGACTGCCCTATGACATAGTCCTCTCGTGGCACCCATTCCCTGAAGCTAATCATGGGGTCGGGCAGGGTTCACACATTCTCCAGCTACCCAGGCCAGCTTCTCACACAGCCCTTTATAAGCATCCTTACAGGATTGCAAGTTGAAATGACCTTGAAACTGTGTGGAGCATTGCAGAGAAGGGATGGAGATGGGAATCACGTCAACGTTCAAGTGCCTCAGAGAGCTGCGTCGCACAGCCAGTTGCTTTAGCCTCAAAATCAGCTTCTCGTGTAGACAGAAGTTCTCACCGATTTCTCACAGCTTCTCAGACGGCAGTTGCTGACACTTACTCCCACAGGTGTTCTAAGGGCGCGGTGGGCCCTGGGTGCTCTTTGCATTAACTGCATGCCGTGCCCATGGCACACGGTGCTTTTCTTTTTTTTCCATTGGGTGATTTTTACCTGGAAACCTTTCCGGACAAGAACCACGTTCTTCAGCCCTCACTCATATGCAGAACTCATCAAAATCTTACTGGGTGAAGAACCAAGTGCCGCTGGTGCCAACAGAGCTTTAAGACATCATTGGCATACGCAAGGCTTGTCACTCCTGCTGCCCAACTGACTGCATCCCAGCACCACTTCAGACACAACAGCCACAGCATGAGAAGGCCCCAATAGCGATTTGTCATCAACGCAGCAGCTGCTCTCCACCTCTACGGCATTCACCTAGAAAGCACACACACAAGTGACAAGATTTTATCTGTCAACTAAACTCCCACCCATTGCCTTAGGAAACTCTAACTGGAATCTCGACTTCGGGTGTGAAGTTTCACAGCCACTTCTCTCACTCTGAACTCTTCTGAAACTCATAAAGGCATTTGCCTGGCCAGAGACACCACCTCTTTTGAACCGGAATGGACACAGACCAGGGTCACCTGGGCCCCGTTGCCAGGTCAGCCATGCCCTAGCGCGCTGGTTCAGCAAGGGAGAAAACAGGCACCAGGAGTCTCAGGAGAGAACAACACAGCTTAATTTTTTTACCTTTCAGGCTGGGGTAGAGGAAAGAAGGAAAGAAAACTGACCTGACATCCTTACTTATGGATATGCTTTTTTGTTTGTTTGTTTCTTAATGTTATTTTCTTCATTCTGGATATAAGGGATGCTGTCCCAAGTGTACCTATCAAGTCAGCTGCCTTGCGGGCAGGATTTGCTGAGTATTTCTGAAGATACCGTTGGAAACACATGCTGCAGACGGACAAGAGGCAGAGGCTAAGCAAGTACTGGAAGCCCAATTTTAACACAACCTCGTCACCAACCAATTAAGTTATGTTGTAAGAAAAGCAGCTTCCATAGATTTCCTATTGACTTAGGCTAAGACATGTTAGCAGGAAAACAAAATTATTGTATCCACTGGATGGGACTCAGTGGAAAAGAGACGGACCTGAGAATGGCATTACAGTAATTTTGCGTTTAACAGCTAATTTCTTACAAATCCTGTGCCAGTTTACTACCTCATCTTACTTGAAACCTTGTTTGTTTTCAAAACATGGTTTACAATTCCTCAGCAAAACCACACACTTGCATCATTGTGGTCAAGTTCACCTTCACCAAGACAGTGGCGATGTGTCTTCCACCATCAGTTTGGTTTTCTTTCCTGGCTGTGGTCTACCTGTTAAACCACTGCTCTCTCTCAGCCAGGGTGCCTGCATAAGCGCTTCTCCAGAAGCTTCTCAGAAATGCATGCCTGTGTTCTGGTATCAAACACCTGATACAGCACTGGGAGTTACCTTGATCACGAGGTAGACTAACACTCACTGGATGAGCCTCCTATCCCGGAGGGGCTGCTGCCTAGCCTTCTTGCAAATGATCCCCGACAGCAGCAGCGAGCGCAGCCTGTCACACAGTGGCTCAGAGCCAAAGCTTAATCCACATGAGTATCCAGAGAGGACTAGTAAGCTCCAGAAGATTGACTTGCAGAAACCTCAGCACGTCCAAGGTTTTGCCACAGAACAGGTCCTATTCAGAAGGGTGGTGGTTCCACAGGGTCAGGAGCCAATCTACATGCAGGGTGCTGTGCTCTCCACTCTCTCCTCCTGCCCTTTCAACAGGGACTCACCCCTTCCTCACAGCAGCAACAGCTGTGTAATAACACAAGGCACCAGTTCAAAAGGCTGATGTAGCTGAGTGGTAACTGCCGCCTTTGCCAAAGTAGTTTGTGGCTGGCTCAGGTGCCCAGACTGGTTCACTGCAGAGTCTCATGGGTGCAATGCTGAACCAAGAAAAAGGAGTGAGGATGGGAGGAGGAGCAAGGATGGGACTCAGCAGCCCCAACAGAGATTGGTTTACACTCACAAGGACCTCCAGTCACGGTCCAACTCCGAACAGCGGATGCTGTGCCAACACGCACCCCAGCGGCCTCTGTGAATCTCAACAGACTCCAAATGTGCACACAGTTTTCAGAAATAAAATACTTCTTTTAATTGGCAAGTAGAACACACATTACAAGCCATTAGTATTTTATACACAACATTAGGTTAACAAATAGGTGTTACAAATTGCAGTTTATGACTGCTAAAAGCTTGGAGTCAAAACTGCGTCTCTGGAACGCTTCATTACTTCCCTTTCCCCAGTCTCCTGGGTGAGGGTGAATAAAAGATCATGTATCACCTACTAGGAGGTGGTCTATTATATACTCAAACAAATGAAAACCTCATTCCTAAAAGCATCACTAACAAACAGAGGCATTCAAAGAAAATCAGCCATCTTAAAACATGTCAGATGCAACGGGGACACGTTTAAGAATTAACTCTGTAATGCTTTAAGCAGATACAGATATCTTCACATTAAACTGATAGTTCAATGCTTTCTATTCCAATTCAGCTTAAAACCAACGCTAGCTTCCACCCCACAGAAGCTTAAAGTCCATCATGCATGCTTCTGTGCCATCAGAGCTACATGTGAATTAGACCTTTATACATAGGAAAGTTACGTGTACAACTAAAGAGCATACATAAATATATATCTTATATTTAGCAGATCTTTATTGCCTCCTTAATGACTTTTGTTGGTATTAGTGAGATACACAGCTCATTCCATTTTCACTACACTTAGAATATTAACAAGTTACCATTATGCGTGTTAATATACTAAATATCCTTTAACAAGTCCCTTTAAAAAAGTATTTAAAAACATTTTTTTGAAAAGTAGAAATCTATTTTCCAGAAAAGCAAGTGGTACTAGGATAAAATGGACTCAAACGTTCTTTCAGAGAAAACCCATCTTGATGTGCCTGGGAGTCAGTGTGTCTCAGCTGCCAGACTCGTGTTCCATTTGTCCTTCTCGCTGCGGTGGTAAAAGGTCGTCAAAATCAGCTTACTTTGCCTTTCAGCTGGCAGACCTTTCAAAGATCACCATTCACTGGGCTGCATAAGAGAGACATGTAGCTTTGACAGAAGTTCATTTCTTTCTTACTCATATAAATAGAAGAGTCAGTTTTATTATACCGCTGAGATTGCATCTTCAAAACCAAAGTCTGCTGAATGTGTCTGGAGAAATGACCTTGTATCTCAAAAATATCAAGAGTACCATTCAGATCTGAATTTCTAGTAGAAACTGTGCACATTTAGCAAAAATTATGCTGCTGCAGAAACAAAAGACCTTCTCAGAATAAAAGGTACAACGCAAGAGATTACACCAGAGGGTTTTTAATCTGCTGCTTTTCTAAGTGCAGGCATTAAAAGTAAAGTGTTACTAGGCTTTTCCTAAGAGACCACACAGGGGTGTGACGTAATATACATTAATCGGGAACAAAAAACAGTCACAAAAACCATTCCAGAAAATGCTGCATATTAGCAGCACGCTTGGTTTCCGAAACATAAGGAATTGCATTGGAGTTGTCAAGATGAAGTCCACACACCTCGATCATTGAACTGATCACTAGATTCCAAGAAACCAAAACAAATTCAAAAATACACGACAACAACTGCCTAGAAGGCAGAGTTTTATCATCTGTCAATAACCAGATGAATAAAGTGCATAGCAACTATTACAACAGTTTCTTGAAAAGAGAATACGTATAGCAAGTCTCAAAGTTTGTAAGCTTGACACTTTCCATGCATTTTGCTACATGTGTGGCTTCCCTTTTGTTTTGCTATTTAGCTTCACTGATCGACCCTTCAGCACTGTCCTGTGATTTCCTTTGCACTTCATATGGAATGTGCTGAGATCTCTGACTGCTGCCTGATGTACGTCTGGAAGCTCTTGTCACCAATGGGATGTTCTCTAAAAGAAAAAAAAAAAAAAGGCAAAAGTACTATACATAGAATTTTCGGTCAGGACGTCAAAATGGCAGAATGGAAAATGAACAGACAAAATCTCTTCCCTAAGTTTGATTTTCGAAGTTGTAATTGCAATGACAATACTGCATCTTACTTGAACTGGAAGACCTGACTGATAGAATTGATCCTCTCTTCTGTCAGCCATGTGCAGAATGCTCCTTCATTCACGTGCACACAAAATGCAGTTATGTGGCTGTATCAGCCACTCTTCCCATTTTTAAACCAACACTCTAAAATAAGCTGGTAAGTACATGTATCTTCTGGTATTTACTGCTCATTCTAAGAGCACAGGTTCAAAATTAAAACAACACAACAAAACAAACCCCACGCTTGTTTTTATGAATGAAACTGCATTAAAAAATAAGCATTTAAAAATTCTTTACAGTCCTTTAAAATATTGTGACATCATTCTTAAGTCATAATCCTACTTCGTATGTATTTCCAGGATCTTTCTTGAACACAAATATGGTGAAGGCCAGAACGTAAGCAGGGAAATAGCATTTCCTAGGACTGTTCCTTGTTTAGACAACCCGTTACACTTACTGGCTTCCATATTTTGTCTTCTTAAATTTATCCCGCTTATACTGAGCATGCTCCTGCTCTAAAGTTCCAACGCCTTCAATAATCAGCTTTAGTGTTTTATACGTCTCCTTAGGGTCATCAATAATGAATGTAGAATATTCTTCCTCTTCAGGGCCATCATACACAGATTTGCTGCCACAGGCCTCTGGGGAAAAAAAAGGTGAAGTACAGGAATAGGTATCAGATAGGCAGGGGGAAAAAAAGCAAGACAAGCAGACTAAAAATAGTCAGTCCGGGGTTCATGGAGTTCATTGGTTTGCTTCCATATGACCACCACAGAACTGTGGCTGTCATCAACACAACAGCAACAGCAGAAGGAGCAGTTCCTTGTCTTTTTGCTGGGCTGTTGGTAGGCACAGAGGCTGTCCCATGTCCATCTCCTCCTTGTCTCATAAGGAAAGGGCAGCAAGCCTGGCAGCTGATCCTGGCTTGGTGCGAAGCTGTCCTTTGCTGCACAGGCATGCTTTCATCTCAATTACCACTAGCAGTACCTCCCACACACACTTTGGGAGCTCTGACACAGGCCTAACTCTGCCACTGTGCTGCAGGCCAACCCTGCAGCAGGCGTGCACAAAGTCAAGCATTCGCCTGTCAGAAGGACAGGTTCCATCACCAAGCAGCAGCTAAGCAGCAAGTACGGCACTGCACAACAGACTGAATTCAGAACAACTGCAGGCTGAAGGAGTCACGTAAGATGTTTTACCATATCACCCCTAAAATATTCATACAATAAGCACAAGCAGAATATGTCATGACTACTGCCTGGCTGCCTGCTTAAGGACATATCCTAAGAAGGGGCAAGCCCTACTACCTTCTGATCTTACCAGGGAGCCTTCCCGGCTAAGAGATCAGGACACTGATTGCACATGAACATTTGCAACACATTCATCATGCCATCTACTTCTGCATTGTAGCCGAGTGTAGTAGAAAGGGAGAGATAAATTTTTACTTTATCTATTTTTCCCTCTCTTTTTAGCTTTATCGCTGTCACAGTCTGAGCTTTCGAGTTACCTTCCCCTTGCTGCACTGTCTGGCCAGACCTGCGTCCTTTTCCCCGACACTGAAACTCGATGCTGGCTCTGGCAGTGAGGATTCGGAACAGGGGAAAGCTGGGCATTGGTTCAGACAGCTCGGAAGTGGTGGAGATCTTAAGTTTGCAATTGCACAGTGGCCAGGAATGGATTAAAGTGCTTTCCAATCTGTGTGTTTGACACCACTGGCTTATCTCGTATTATAAAATAAAGTCCTATTTAAAGATCAGTGCCACAGTGAAGGCTTCCCTGACACTCCTTGTGCTAAATTGGGATTTCAAGTCTGGCACTGTGTACACCGGATACTTTTCTTGGCATGCCTACTAGTACTAACTTCCTCTGCTGTCTCTTCTTTCTTTTATCCTTCACGTCACATCTCTGCTCCCCTCAGCTCCTTAGGGTTTTCTAGCCCAAACTTCACTTTTCAGCATTTCCCAGACATCTACAGGTCACCTTTTGCTGATAACTGCTGAGAAACCATTTGTATTCAGCCTGTTCTCGGGGATCTGGATCAGAGAATGTGCACGTGATTTCTGGTAACACAAAACCATGTTCCACTGAAACCTCAACTTTGCTGGTGCTTCTTTTCAGGATCGGTAAACTTCTGGTTTAGCGCACGCTCTGGTTTGTCAATTCAGAGCATCCAAGCAATGCTCTGTGCCTATGCTATTTTAAGATGCTGTGGTTAAGACTTATTTCAAACAACTGTTTATTATGCAGGAACTTCATACAGACTATGAGACTGCACACTGCACCGAAAATAATTTACACAGCTGCCCCAAGACAGCAGAGGGGAAACAAGTTAAATAATGGCCACTACGTTCTAGGATATGATTTGCAAGACTGGTCTAGCTGGAACATACCATTTTTCATAGGTATTTTTGTCGTGCTAAGTGTATTGGAGATGCAATGATCTTTCATCCTCACCTTGCATTTTCTCCAATTTTGGCATATACAAGTTGAAAAGAGAGTAGATGCGCTCAGTTTCTCTATCTCCATCTATATCCAGTTGTATGTTTGCTGGCAGGCCTCTGTAAGGCATCAGGAAGAGAGGCAAAAGTTATATGCTAAACAGTATATTATGGCACAAAAAGCACTTACAAGGATGAAAGTAAAACTGAGTACCCATGAAAGATCATATATAATGGAACTCAAAACTTCCTATTTTTCCCAAAAGAAAAGGCAGACAAGTTCAAACTTCTTTATGCCTAGATTTATCCAGCATGCTTTCACTCTGACTTGAGAAGAGAGGACTGTATCAGTATCCAGGCATTTTGGTGAATTAGTCTGCTGTAACCAGATGGAGGAGCCAAAGCACTGAACTCCCAACTGTCCAGGTCTTATATTCTGAGACTAACTACCACTACAGACTTGCTGCTTCTCTCCTTTTAGATGAAAATAGCTTCCTATGAACCAGACAGTACCTCTCCATTTAACAGAGAGCATGAGTGGGCCCCTTAGGAAAAAATCGGTTTAGAGTTAAATCTAGGAGCAGATGATTGTCTGTTTCAGCTATTTACAAACAGGACACTGAAGGGACTTCTGACATTTTTACTAATGACAGATGATTAGAACCAGAGCATCTTATTCCATAGTCAACTCCTATCAATGTCTTGGGCTCTAAAAGTGTCAACATTTTGACCAAGATATGCAGAAACTGGCAGCATGAGAAATAACAATAAATAAGGCCTTTGAAAACACGACGATGCCTGCGCACGTGGCAGATCATCTTGGTAACTGCAAGCCTCACTGCAGGGACGCACACATCCCTGGCAATAGCTAGACCAACAGCATGTCACCAATCCTTACCCTGTGCAGGGTGTGCAGCCAGGAGTATTATCTGCAGTAGCTTTACAGCAAAGCCAGTGGCCATTAAGATAGGCAGAGGGGTGGTAGACCGTGAGGCGCTTCTTGTTGCATTGGCTAACTTTGGTGAGGATATCAATCCAGTCCTTGGCCTCCACACAATTATTTGCTTGGATATACAGGACTCTTCTTTCAGGCTGGATCACCTGGAACATCTGCAAATAAGGAAGTAACCCGCAGAATAAACCACCAGAATGAGTCGGTGAACCTAAGATTGGGCTCAGACTGATGATTTATTAAAGTAAAACCACAGCGTACTATAAGAATGTGCCAATAAATACATTTCAACACAATACCAAGCAGCAAATGGGCCCTTAAAACAAGACCTATCACCTGATACAAGGAGTAAGATACTGTTCCTGTAGGACAGCAAGATTTGTTGTGAGCCTCAGGGATACAGTTTTAGTAATGCTGCAAGCTCCTAGTTTTGGAAGGCTGACAGAGGGACCCAATGCAGGGCTGAAAGGAAATGTCAGTCAGCAGGGGGCAGAAAAGAGAAAAATGAGAGTTTGGATCAAGCCTAAGCAACAGCTTTGCTTTAATACTGCCATATCTCTAGTCTTATTAGCACCTATTTCAGCATGATTCTTTCCCTTTAATAACTTCCATGCTTCTGCACCCAACTATAGCTGCTACTAGCAAATCACTACAATACAGTTGCTCTTTAATTGCCATAGGGTGGTTCAAATAATTACACATTAATTTTGCATTAGGGCTTGGGCGCTGAAATCTAAACTAGATCTCTCCTGCCTATTCAAAACAGCTTGCAACCTAAAATGGCACAATCACATTTATTTTCCTCCTCTTGAAGAAGCATGTTTCTGATGCACAGCCTTACTGCCAGATCACACTCATCATGTGCTGAAGATAACTAAGCTCAAGTTAGATCTTAACTGCAAATTTTGGAAAGGCAAGTGTCAGCCATCTTCATTTCCTCTAGCTTTGGCAAATACTTAATTTTAATGGGTTTTCTTCTCTCTCTCAGGTATTCCTAAATTATCCTTCCCCCCTCTATTTCTTCATTTGATTATTCAAATCGTTAGATATTAACACTGCCCATATCATGTGGAATATTATTTTCCAAACAGCTGGTTTCTCTGTGCTACTTTAAAAACAGAGACACCAAAAACCTCTCAAAAACCAACAAACCAACCAAAACCCCAGAAAACCAATAAACCAAAAAACCTACCCAACCCCAAAACCCCCACCATCAAAAACCCCACCAAAACTGAAATTCACTTTTGTCTATTACGAAGATCTGAAACATTGGCCTGCATTTTGCACCTAGCTGGTCAGGAAAAGGTTGCAGTCTAGCACCAGGCACAATCTCTTCTTCCCTTGTGACACTCTTAGGTGCACATCCTTCGAAGTAGTTTGCAAATATACTTGCTAATTTGTGAACGAACAGGGTTGTGGGGTGTTTTTTTTTAATTACAATGTCTTTTCTAACAGAAAAGGGAAAGCTCCGACAGTCATGTCCCTGGATTTAGTATCCTTATAGATGTCAGACAATAATTAGAAAGGCACAACACACAAAAGCAGTGTAGGACCTGCTCACATGATCAGTCCAGCATTGCCCAAATACACACCAAAAAGAGAGTCCTTTTAATAAAACTTTTCAGGACATAACTGGGAATTTGAGTTTGGGAAAATAGGGAAGGAAGGCACTAGGAAGACGGGAGAATGCAGCTCAGCCCTCCGTTAACACAGAGCTACAGGGAAAAGAATTTTAATGTCCTGCTGGGGTAAATGGAGCCTTCTGCATTACAACAAAGGAACAGATTTACAGAGTATGGCTTTGTGTAATGGGATACCAGCCTAAGTGAACTGACATATGGCAACTGTTACGGAGAAGCCCACAACCAAGCCAAGAATTTCAAGTGGTTGCAAGACCTTTACACTACCAAAACTACCAGTTGCTGGCGTGCAAGCAACACAGAAGACCTGAGGAATACTTAAAGCCAGCCCCCCTCCCCCGCCCCCAACTGTGCTTAAGGAAGGTGAAGGCTCCTGGTGTTGCTGCCAGGCAGGAGCGCAGAAAACACACTTGGTGCAATTCAGAGCACAGATACATGGAGTATTTACAGAAAATGTGCATCTTTAATCACACACAGCAACCATGATGGAACATCCATCCCAAATACATTTGAGAATTCTGTTCTTGCTGCAGTATTCTATTTATACATTCCCGTTTATCTTGCCATATATTAGCACAGGAAGGTGATAATGGTATTTTCTACTGCTTATGGAAAGACTCTGAACCTAACTTTCCAGAATGGATGTAGTCACCTTCATTTCCTAGGTAATACTGAATTTAAGCAACCAACATAGCCTACAGTTTCTGATGTTAACAATAAAGGGGTATTTTTCCTATAATAAATCTTCACAGTAAAGGAGTATTTTGGATGCATTCTAGCCTAGCAGACTGAGCATAAGTTAAAGACTGCTGTCACTGAAGAGTTGATCAGAATTATAGCTCAGCTCCTCTCCACACAGAGTAAGTTTTGTCTCAACTGTGTGGCTACTTTTAGTTCAAAGAAGTTATTTTGCAGAGTACAGTTGGCAACAGTTCATCACGTTACAGCTGCCTCCTGATAGCTTGAGAATTATTTTGCAGCTTCGTTGCTCTTGCCGATGTAATTAACATGAATTATAAACACCAGAGCCAGCTACATACAATGAAGATCTGTTCTAGGAGCCAGTGAACTGAAGCTTATTCCACCTTTTAAGAGAGAGATATGCTACCAAAATTAGTATCTGAAACAGGGACAATTCTGAGGAGTCAAGCATTGTATTTCACTTTAACAAAGTGCTGTTTGAGGAACCCAATACCTAGGGCAGGTTTGAGCACTGCCTGGTATGGCGTCCACAGCAGTGTAGATGGCAGGAAAGACTTACAGGCAGAAAAGCTAAAGTCACAACCATTTATGTGTATGAAAAATTCTATAGCAGATGCATGTTTAGAACTAGAAAACATGAGCTTCTTTTTTGTTTATTTTTAAATGAACCTTTTTAAGGACCGTACTCAGCTTTACAGGCAGAGAGTATGAAAAAGGCTACCAACATCACCTAAACTGATCATGTCTAAGAACTGTTCTTACACAATGGATGGTATGTTTTGCAGGCAGAAGTTGGCAGTATTGTTCCACGCATGAGAAATCAGCTGTATTTTATTCCCTAATGTGGCAATCAAAATGCTAAACCAATACTGGCACAGCACAGATGTTCTTTTGGCACATGACCTAACCCAAATATATATGCACTTTTATTAACCAGTAGAAAAAACCTTGATAACTAAGAAAGAAGATGTGATCCTTCACAATTATAAGCAGGCAAGCTCCTTCCCAACAGAGAGGTCTGACAGAAAGGACAGCGACTCGATTATCTTACCTGTGTCTGACATTACGGAGCCCAGACAGCTGATCAGTAGCGGTCAGTACTGACTGTGCTGCAGATCACGAAACCCAAAGACTGCTGACTGGGCTGTTAAGAATCTGAATGGGCTGTATGTTTGGAAACTCCTGCTGCTATATACAGAACAAGCAGCTGTGCTTGTACATCTTTCAACAGAAACCCAATCCAGGTTACAAAAGGGAAAAAGGCGATTAGGCTGGTGGATCTAGAGCAGCCTAACAAGAAAATTAATGAAGATGACCTACTTACGTTTTTCATTTTGAAGGATTCTTCCTCCAGTCTTTCCACTGCCAGAATGTTTTCAATTGGAATGCTACACAGAGGGTGATCACCTGCAGAACACGCACACAGATACTGAGCAACTTATTCACAACTGAACTTCATCCTCCGCCCTTATTTTAAGGGCTGATTCAGTTCTTTTAAAGGTAATTTTGACTGCACAAGAAAAAAAAAAATCTTTCAATCAGCAGGGATTTACTAGCATGGTCCTTAAGTATTATCTTAAGTTCATTTCTGTTTTCTGCTGCACTACCTTACGCTAACAAACCTCTTTGAAACTGACTACTGCAGAGGACACAGTGTATTTCCTGAGAAGGTGACAATGAAAGAAATCATTCCTGTCAGCTCAGCTGAACTAGGTTGATGGTGGTGACGTAAGACCTAAAAAGTTGAGTGTGAAATGATGACTGGCATGATCTTAACGTGTTTTTTTATGCTTCTCACTCTCCATGTGTTTATATGATGGAAGGAAGTGGCATTTGTTGTGTACTACTGAACAGACAGGAACTATTTGCGGAAGGCAAATTCCTTGACATCGTGCAACATTAAGTGAACATATTTTTGCAAGTTCAAAGCTTGCAGACAAATCTCTGCCTACTGCAGCCAGTCGTGCCAATGCTACAGAACTTATGAGAATGAGCCGAGATGCATCTGAGAACATTCAGTATAACCCCAAATCCCAGCATAAGGTATTTGTATCCTGAGGTTTGTTTCTTGGACAATCTACTATGTAACTGTGAAACCTACAAGATGTTGTTGGTAACTGGTATTAGAAAAATATTACCAAATATTCTGCTAATTTCTAGGGTGCTGCACTATCCAAGAAGCTTCTCTAACAGTCAAGTACAGACATACTAAAAAAAGACAAGAACACAGGCTGACAGACTTGCCTGCACTGTGCCTTCTACAGTTACAGATCTAGATCTCAGTCGCCTTTTCTTACACAATTCTTATGTTTAAACTTCACTTTAATGTACCAAAAAGAGACTGGCAAACCTTCGTTACCTTTGCTTTTCTGATAGGTAAACTCATGGTTTGTCAGGCGAAACCATCTCTTCTTGAAGTTTTTCATACCAAATCGTTTTCTTCCTTGTGCTCTCTTGATCATGAACCTAGTAAACAGGACAACAGCTGTTACAACACACCAGATTTTATATATACATGCATCTAAATATATGCATACATATTATATATATATATTTATGTATATAGATTTATACATATATATACACACATACACAATGGCACCTGTGAAGCTTTAGAAGGAGACGCAGTGTTTTCTAATTATTGAGGCCTTGCCTTGACAAGGGAAGGAAATTCACATTTGGATAGGTTTAGTGCATCTCTTAGTTAAGCCTGTCCTTTTTCCAGATCTAGATAAGGGGCAAGACATGTAGCTTGACTTGTAGTCTACATAGAGGCTCTAGTTAATTAGCTGAGCTGCAGCTTGTGCCCTTTCCTCAGTAACAAATCTAGCTAAATGTTTCCTACTACAGCAGAAAAAGGGCAGAACACCGTTAGTACTGCTCTGCTAAGCTTGACCTGTTAAACTCTACAAGCTTTTTAATATTTTTTATTTAAAGCTGTAAGAAAGCTCAAAAGGTTTAGAGTATATTTAATAATTAAAAGGCAGGTGTAAGGCCTCTGGAGCACTGGGACTGTACCCTTACATGCTTTAGTCGTTCTCAAGCTCTAGAAACAAAATCAGGATGTTCCACGCTCCATTTGCAATTGCACATTGATGCTGCAGTTAGAAATGCATTTTCAATAACATTCAAAGCAATCTGATGGCTGAAAGCTGGAGCCCCCACCCCCCTCTCTTCTGGCAGAAGAGGGGTGTTCATTTAGTGATTTGTCAGTTTTAATTAATTTCAAATTTGAATTAGCTTACAAGAAACTGCGATGGATCCAGCACCTTCCTAACCACTAAATCAATCCAAAAGCTTCAAGGTGACTTTGGAAACCCTGGTGGCTTCACACTGCTCAGCATCACTTCTGGTGGAAAAAAGTGCGTATGCATATGCAGTTGAGTTGATAACAGCTACCCTACACGTTACATTAAATATTGTGCCAAAACCAGAACTCTATAATGGAGCCAGTAAAAACTACTTACTAGAGTAGTTTTTATCAAGTAGGAAGGCACTATACAGCACAAAGAGCACACAGAGAGAACAGCAAATGATGTGAAGATTTTCAATAGCAGACCTAAAATGCTTAGAACAGCCAATACTGTTTCTCACTTCTGGTATCTTCAGTCAGAAACAACTACTTTGCATCCAACTGAACTGCAGGTCTGTTTAGAGCTCAAACAGAAATCCAAGTTCCTTCAGGCTTTAACTGTTTCTTAACCAGCAGGGCTTGCTGCCTGCTGCCCATTCCAAGTTGTGCAGGCAAAAGCTGACAAGGACTGTATACAGCAACAGACTTTTTTAAAACCAGTTATAGTCACACACCTCTCTCATTCTTAAAATGGTCAGACAGTTACTGTCTCAGTCCTTTTTCTTGGATTACTTAAGAAATATTTAATAAAACCATATGATTCAGGTCATCACCAGGCCCAGTGGTGGCAGTCTTCATGTTTCAAGGTTAAGGCTAATTCAAAGGGAAGAGCAGATATCCTTGGGCTGGACAATATGTTCTTCAAGTTAGTTGCTCTTCCTTCTCATGCCAGCACTTAAAAGGTGACTTAAAACTCCTACATAACCTCTCTCTTTGAAAAATGCAAACCCTGTACTGCAGAGCTAAGAGCACATTTCTAATTAAATTCTTCATAGCTGACATAGTTAAGCATTCAAACCCACAGAAGTTACAAGGTGAATTTAAAGGATTTCTTTGTTTCTAACATTTGCAGAATGTGTGAGAAGCTGGAGCAAATAGTCAGAAGCACAAAGGGAAAAAAGTCTAAGATTAAACCCATTTCAGTGCTGGGTGGTTGGAGATACTGTTTCTTCTCATGTTTATGGTAGACCTGAGTTTGGATCTGCCTAAGCCTTGCTTGGAAGCATCCGCATGCCTCCTTCACCTATGAGAATGGCAGGACTGGTTCTCCTTTTAATTCTCTTCCTTTTGGGAAGAACCAGGCAGACAGCTGTTAAGCAGTGATGGCATGATCAATGCCAGCAAACCCAAGTGCCAACGACTGATCTTTGATACTGTATTTTAATTTAAAAGTACATATGCTATAGCTTTCCATCTAGATACTCTTAGTAGGAACAAAGATAGATGAAAAAAACAAAAGCAAACAAAAACATCGCAATGGCAAACAGTAACCCCACTAACCAGCCAATCAATTTGGACAAGAATCAAATCAAAGGCTGTGAAAATTCACATCCACTCCCCAGGATATAACATGGCAATAATGCAAAATGTCCAGAAAAATAGACAGCTGAAGGCCATTCCTTAACCTTGAGAACAATTTACATGAATGCCACTTAAGAAGTGCCTAGAAAACGTGTGGCCGCTTAATTACTTCCAGTGAGTTTACTGGAATCTATACACTGAGTATTAAGCAAATCTCAGTGCTTCTTGGAGCCTCCGCATACAGATAGAAGTCCTTTATTCTCTATTTACAGCAGGTTTTTGTCTTAAGGAAGGGAAAAAAAAAGAAAATAAAGAGTTGGTCAACATCAAGAAACAGATAACAAAATGTTCTCTGCTGGGTTTACACAGGCATTTCAGGATTGTTAAACAGAGCACTTCCTCCCCAAAAGTTAAGTCAGACAAGTCTATTGCTGTGCGGGAAGGACATGCTGTCAGCCAGTAGCTACAGCAAAGCACCAACTGCCCCTACCATCTTACCTGCATGAACTATTACCATCAACTTTCTTTACTGTTAGTTTAAGAGTCCTTACAACAGCAGCCACAGGCCGAGCAAGAAAAGACAGAAAAAAATCAGACAGGAGCAAAAGAAAGACAGAGGCAGAAAAAAATAATGTTTTAGAGTTAGAGGGAAAATGTTACAAACTATACATTTATTTTCAAAACAAAAGAATGATAAGTATACAGAATTAAGATAGACAAACTTGCTTCTAGGGACAGACACTCATAGAAGTGAAGTGAACTGTGCAGGTTAACTGAAAGGGGTAGCCAAAAACCTTATTTTTGCATGACTTAGAGCTACCATGAAAGCTTACTTTCAAAGCAGCAGTTCAGCTTACTGAGCTCTGACAGGAAGAATTTGGATTTTTTACTTTCTTCCTCCCAGCTCAAAGCAGCTGTTTCCACAGTGCACTTCGATGATCTTAACTCAGTTTTGTAACACAAAAAAATGTCAACAATTAGTATCTAAAACTAATACTGAAGGGTACTAAAACTAGAAACTGTTCCAAGTGCATCACAAGTTTTCCTTGAAATGGCCATGATAATGATTAGCGTACGGATCTTAAAGGGCAGCAAATCCAAATTCCATTTGCAGGCTTTGCCCTCACTAAGATATTCAGTATCTGCCTTCACAGTGGAATTTTACAGCTTTTGTTCACTGGAGTTCAGAAAAAAAAATCAACTTGATTTTAACACAATCCTGATTTAAGTTTATTTTGCCTTAGCTGTGCTAATTAAGTTCTACAGGCTTCTTTTTCCTCCACTTATTTCAAAACATACTTAAATTAAGATGTTTAAATCAAATGAAAAGATGTTAAAATCAGCTACAGCAGCCACAGAGAATAGAAATAGCAACACAAGAATCTTCCTACATTCTTCTCTGAACACATGGATGGAATACGGATGGTGGAAAATAAGATAGCTGCCTTAGAATGGTAGCAAGCACACAAGTAGAGGGTTTTGTTGCACACGCATGCTTACCCTTCTTTAAGCAATATAGGTTGCTCTATGCTCTTGTGATCTCTCCTTCCTGAAGATGAAATTAGATCTAGAAACTAAAAGGTGTACAAAAAGCATAGATAAAAATAACAGTACTGCACTACACAAATTTAAAACATTAACATTTGTACAGCACAGAGCTACAAGAAAATATTGTAAAAGTAGTTAAACAGAAGGTAATGTCAGAAGCTTGAGGAATTTGAGAGCTTTCCTGGGCTGTAAACTAAAAATAGCGCAAACGCTCTTAAGCAGAAAAACTGTAGATGATCAACGCTTCTTATGCTCCTTTGTTATATGTATCTTTCACCTCCTTTTAGACTAAGCAATTTTCATCACAGATCTGCAGCACCCTATGAAGCATGCACATGTCTCAAGCTCTAAGCAGCCACTTGGCAATCCAACCTCATTATTACGTAGAAGTAGATCCAAAAAGATTCTACTATTGACATGCACATAATTTGATAAAAGTTTCTTGAATATTACAATTATCAGGAGTCAGCGTTTTCCAGCACATGCCTCCTGGTTTACAAACAGTCTGTATTACATTCTAGGATTCCAAGCATCAGCTTCAACAACACAGCAGGATTTTCAGAACATTCACATACATTACTTACATTTTTTACTGCATCTGCATATTTCTGCTCATTAAAATAGTCATAAAAAGTAGCCATGTAGGATTCCTTGAAATTGGCCTGAAATACAAACCCAAAACCATGCATATCATAATACAGTTTATATAGAAAATATTACTGTTAACAGCAACACCATGAAGCAAGCCACTGAAGATAAGAGGGTTTTTTTTCTGGCCAGAGGTAAAATAAGCAAAGCGCTACTTTCATGTTGTACAGCACACATTTGGTGGTATGAAATTTTTATTTCAAGAAGGTAGCAGAATGCATTTCAAGTGTTCGGTTACTACAGTTAATAACGCATTCTTCAAAAGCTTCAAACTTCTGCTTTGGTTTTTAATCTTGGTCCTAAAAGAAGCTGACAAGAAGTGTGAAAGAAGGGGTTCTGTCTTCTCAAAGGATTTGTAACTGAGGTACAGATTCATCTACAGTTGCCTGTGTGAATCCTAACTACATCACCAGTGACCCCAAATTATCACCAGATATAGCACTGTGATGCCTTAGGTACACAAGTTTTATTTCAAACATCCAGAGCATGGGCATTTAGATCTAATCTCACCACTGACTGCTAGAAAACTGAACTGCTATGAAAAGAAAAGCATACACCTTCCCCTTATTGGCCAATTCCTCTCAGCTGGGCTTTAAAATGCTGAATCTGTAAAGCCCTGGACAGCTGCTATCGTGTACTGGAGACAAGTAGAGCACTTCACAGGTTTTCCTGATCACTAACTTTCTTCCAGAAGGAATGAATGAAAAGCCCTGGAACAGACTTCTAGGTTGGTCACACAATTTTGCTTTACTGAAATCTAGTTCAGATTAAGACAGATTTAGTTTTCCTGTGAGCATGAGAGGCTTATAATCAAAGCAACCATAACCAGTTTTGCATAAGCCTACTACAACTCAAGCATTTTAAAGGCTTAATTACAATGAGTGATAAAAGATTAAAAAAAAAAAAAAAAGAAAATCACTTTCCCAAATTAAGCCTTTAAATGAAAATTGCATACTTACAGATTTAGATTTTGATAGGCTGCCTAGCGTTTGAATGGTTTTAGAGATAAGTGTCAAAGTTCGAGAAGTCTGAGGATCCTAGGAAAGAGAACATCATTCTGTGTACTAGCTATTTAAAATATGGAATAGAGGAAGGTAAACTACATTCATTCTTTCTTATTTCACTTGCAGAAAAGTAACATAAAATTAGAAAAGACCCAATAAAACATTACAGTAAAAAAAGATGCTTTTTTTAACGGCTTTTGACTGTCAAGCCATCATGCTTCATAGCTACCCTATTGCTCTTCAGAGAATCAAAGGCAATCACTTGCAAGACAAAAATAGATTTCTGTCTTGAGGACTGTCCAGGTCCTCCCCAGTCCCAATAAGAAGAACTACTAGAAGTCTTCAATAAGCTGCTTAACATCCAAAACATTTCCAACATTGCTGACAATCAATCCAGCATTAATGTACTGCGGCAAAAATGAAGCGGTGACTACCTTTTCCACAGCAGCCTAGACTATCTATTTTGTTTGTCCTTAAATTTCACTGTTCCTCCCATACCTCCCAGGTTCTTCACATACGCAGCCATTCAACATATGCTTCGTATCCAAGACAAACATAGCAGATCTTTGAACTAGCAAAGGTACTTCTCCTAAAGGCTATTAAAAGAACTGAAGAAAGAATCTTGGTAGACAGACTATGGTGACAGAACTATATACGCAGCTAGAAAAAACTGATACAGTACTTACTGGATGGTGTGGTGTAAGTTGAAAGAGGTTTGGAGAAAGAATGGCAGGAGCAAAGAATCTCAGGAAAATAAAACTGCTGACAGCTGTATACCTCACATCTAGGTCACCTATTAAAAAAAAAGACCTCTACTCAGCATTTCAATAATCCTTCCCTAACAACCTTCTGAAATTATCAGAACGCCTTCAGAAAGCTAATTCAAGCATGTGTTGGATACATATATATTTAGAAGTTACAGGATTACACTGATGATGGGGGATTTTGAGCTAGAGATTGGCTAGCATAAACCAAGGAAATGACAGCCTTTTAAAAAGCAGTGAGTTCACAACACAGGCTACAAGGAAAACACCATTCACTCTTCCACTACACAGAGAAATTCATACAAACATCTGCTATTCCATCTACACAACTAAAGTATGATAAGTAACTTACATAGTTTATAAAACGTTCAGCACAGATGCTACCTCTCAGTTATCTAGTTATACCCCCGGCAGAAGTGCTGTACAGACTCCTAATGTATCTATTCCAGTTGGTAATTACAGACAATACAATTTTGTATTTATTTTTACATAAAATAAAGAGCACAACAGCACAATTAATGGCTTTCTGCTTGAGCTTCTCTACTATGAAGCGGCTGTTCAAAAGCTGAACTCTTGTTGCTCTCTCAAACTTTGCTATTGTAATCTTTATCCCTCCATGCAAATACACAGGTTGGTTGTTTTCCTCAATTCCAGTTTTACATTGCCTGCTCATTCTCACAGAGCCAAAACAACTAGGAGGGAACGGAAAGAATTCTCTCCTAACAGCCAGAAAACCTTTGCACATGGGCCTCCTAGGGCAATGAGCTTGAATCGACTCCAATAATTTATAGATTGGCCTTTATTACAGATTGATGTATGAGCAGAAAATAATTCAGCTGCATGGAGTCTGCAGAATGAACAATTACAAAAACCCAAACATTTGAAAACCGAGCACACTTTGCAAATACTGAAACCACAAATACACACCATCATAATGCTCTTTTTAAATGCTGCTTTCCTTTGAAAGATATTTAAGGAAAACTCACACAATCATTAAAAGTCATGTTCTTTGTGGAATGAATAATCAAGGAAAAACCGGCATTAATACACACTCCAAATGGTATTTTAGATAAGATGCTGTTCAATTACTATATCCATCATGGATCATGCAGACTACTAGACTATACCTACACTTAAAAGGTACCAATGATGTAAAATAAAACAGTACATGGAAACTCACCTTGAAAACGTTTGGCAGCTGATTCTCTCAGTGAAAAGAAAATATCGCACATCACTGTAGGGCAGCTTACACCAGATTTTGTAATTACAGTAAAAATGCGATCAACATATTGCCTCAGATTTTCCTGAAAAACGCAATGATTATGACGAAAATCAGTATCACAATCTGCTGTGGAACGCGGTATTATTCCTAGTTTTATTCATAATAGCAGCATTAAAAGATTCTCACTTTCAACATCATATACTTGCAAAACAATCTCACACTCAATGATACTCTCTTTGGTAAATGCATGCATTCAAGTACAAGAGTAAAAATATCAATCCTGTCAAAAATAAACATCAAGTGATATGGCTGTACAGCATATCATTCCTTTTCATAGCACCATTTTCTAGGTCATCAGTAGAGCCACAGGCTAAGTTATCCTGTCCTCGAGGGTGGGGGAAGAAGTGATTAACATTCTACAGATATTGTATTTATAGCATAATGTAAAGCTGTTGTAAAATAATTGTAACAGTTTGTGGTGTTAAGAAAGCTTCCAGTGTATTCTAATGAATAACAAAATTATTTACAACATCAAACATCTGAGGACCTCAGTTAAACCTGATAGCGTAAACAGAGATTATATCTTCAAAATCTAATGCATACCCTGTTATTTTCCAGGTTTTCACCATCTTTTAATTTCACAGGGTCAATTTCACAAGGTTTATGGACCTGGCAGATCTAGAAGAAAAAAAAAAAAAACAAAAAACCAAAACCAAAACCAAAAAACCCATGAACCAAAACAGAGTGAACAGTCAATACATCAGTTTACCTTCAAGTAGAAAAAGTTCTGTAAAAAAGCATGATCTGTTAGTTTTTTGGGGGGTAAAAGGCAAAAGCCAACTTTATAAATTGTGGGGTTCTTTTCTGTTGATAAATGAAGGAACATTACATGGGATCTTTATTTTCTTCCAAAAAGTAGCATTAATTTGTTCTATACTTTTCTTCAGCGGAAATGAAGAGTTGTTTGTTAAGGCTCTCTCAAGCAAGGCTGTTCAAGAAAAGCCCTGTTTTGCCAAAACAGTCAGCTTTGAAAGTGTATCTATTTCTTTAAAAACTCGACATTTTTTGATGAAACATTAAAACAACAGCTGAAGAAACTGTCAAATCATTTAAAGGAAGTCTGTGGTCTAAAAGTATTGCCCAATTAATGCACTAAAATACCCACACCCACCATTCTGGACTGGATAGATAATAAACCATTGTTACAATACATGCATCACATACACAGTTATCTAAGAATAATTTTATTCCTTTATACCCGTAATACTTTGAAATGTACTACTTATAGCTTCCCAGCAGCTTTCTGGTATATATATCTTTATTCATCTAAGTTATTACTTTATTAATTTCTCAGAAACTCTAAGTGTTAGATTTTATAAAACTGAGTAATTTAGTTAAATAAATTGAAACTTTCCTTTTCCTTTAATACAGTTGAACTGTTTCTGAATTGGGTGATTCAGCTGTGGCTAAACCAACACACAGGATTTTAATGTAGAAACAGGCTCTTAAGCATTATTCCTACAAAGTCATCTTACAACGGGAAGGAATAAACAGTATCTGCTCCCTGAAGGCTTTTTACAGTGACATTTTATCAAATAAACAGCCTAAACTTCTCTTACCTCATCTATAATTGGCTTTAGTGTAACTTGCAGATAATGCATCCCTGCCAGTTTCATTGTCTCGTCAATGCACTTGGAAGTTAACGAGTTTCCTCTGAAAATGGTGTTTGGATCTCTGGAAATGAACAATTTTCTGTAATTTAGTCTCTTTGTAATAAACTGCTAATACACGGAAATAAAAGAAGCAGTGAAAGGTGATGGAAATCTGAGTTTGAATGCACAAACAGAAACTCCCTTTGACACCAGCCTGCCATTAAATGCAGCCACATAGCACTTAGTGCACTTCCAGGCTCTAACAGAAAAGCAGGAGTCACAGTAAGTCCAGAGGGACAACGCATTTTCTTCTTTGCATTAGCCCTGTGTGCCCAGTGCACCATCCAAACACATGGCAACATGCGGGCTCAAATCAAAGGGGTTTACAATATAAACAGGGAAGAATGCGCCCGCTTTCACGAGCTACTGAACAGCGTTAATTTGAGTAAGGGAAGGAAGCAGTGATTTTAGTCTCACAGCAACACTGGATATTACATGTGACCTACTACCTTCTCCTACAAGATGAGTACTTGTAAGCTCTAAGGAAGTCGAAGATACCGGCTCCAATGACATAGCCATCTTTTCTAAGTGACTTACAGCACTGTCCTATGATAACACTATTAAACACAGTGCAGATCACAATTCTGCCCCGAGAACTGTGTGGACAGTTGATGCCATGCAGACTCTCATATTCTTCTGAAAAGCCACTTGCACAGAATTCTCCTTGTACTAGACATACAGCCACTGAGATTCATTAAGCTTTAGCTAGCTGAACTCTCATGTGTACTTTTTTTTTAGCATTACTTTCATTTTGAAAATGCAAGTAACTTCATATTAATTTTGTACCTGCAGTTCCTCGTATAACAATTTATGTTATGCAGATAGGTAACTAATCAATGACTCATCTACAAGCCACATGATCAAAACCTGTGCCTCCTGATAGGAGATCAAACTTGGACATGAAGTTATTTGCTGCTTCTTGTACACACACCCATGTCTTTTCTGTTGTTTATAGCTTACTACAGTTGCACCCATTTACAAGTAGTGAATAACAGGATTAATTACTTTGCTGGATTCATTTTTTTTTTTTTTTTTTTCATAAAAAAGCAAGCTCACTGCCTGTTACAAATGCCAGAAAGCCCTGAAAACAAACACCATCTTTGCTGTTTTGTCACAGGAACATGACTGACTAGGGAGCAGCAAACTCCCTCATACTGCAGCAACCAAGCTGTTTCAGCCAACCTGCAGCACAGAAAAAATACACCTACCTACAGGAAGGAAAACACACTATCCCTCAGATGCTCTGAAAAAAGCCAACCCACACAAAGACTTTATTTTGTACCGACAAAGCTGTTACTTTAAAGTCAGTATCTGTCGTTCCCCTTGACTCCCAATTGTCTCTTCTACTGTCAGTAAAGAGCATGACTACACAGGCACAAGGCTTGTGGCAACAAATGTTCTTTAGGGCCTGCCTGGTGTGAATACTAGATCTTACACTACTAAATTGTCAGCACACCAGGACGCCAAACAAGGGACTTACAAGAAGTGACCAGAAAAGAGACTTTGTTTTCTGCTATCCACTGCCAGATCCTATCCTGTCTTTGTTCCTCAGCCCTCTAACTGGAAACATTAGACACACAGCTTGCCTTAAATATTCATGATTATGACGAAACTTGTTTTCTGTTTTGAACAAATTCATCACTTTTACTCAGCACGAGATGATTTATTAGCACACTATAAACATGAAATGATTTCATATGAAGAGCTGAATGTAGGATTTCACAGTTATCATCAAATATAATTAAGACTGAGAAGAGCAAAAATCCCTGCTTTCAGACCGTACAATAGTCTTGGAAGCAGATTTCGCAGAACATGATGGGAATTCCTCCTAAAATCAAACTCACCAGATCTTCAGAGCAGTGAATGCATTTATAAAGAACTCTGCCACTCAGCTGGGAGGGACAGGAACAACTCCAATAGTTTCTTTTGAAATTACATGTAATTCTAGAAACTAAAAATTCTGGAGTGGAGGATCCTAACATTAGCCAACACAGAGTAGGTATGTCTGACAGCAATTTGGTTTTTGGTACTTACTGAGTTCTTTTCACTTCAGCATTTGCAATGGCACTTATGAAAGGCACAATTCTGCCATAGTGTAAGAAAAGCCTCACAAGAGGTATGGCTGCTTCCTGTTTTTCTCTGCAGACTTCACCCAAAATGTGTGCAGCTGATGCTGAAACAGGCTGAATAGTGGAAAGAAATAAAAAAATTGAGATATCTTTCTAGAACATGCATCCTTTCTTACTTTTCCCATTAGCTCTTTAATGCAGAACCCCACAAAACAGTTGCAGTGGCCTGTTACCTAAACATGCCTGTACACAACATGGGCGGGCATTACATTCCAGTTTTTGTTGGCTCTAAGTTTTGATCAGAAGAGGGCAGCAATTTAAAAACTGTTACAATACAGCCTCCTTTTTTCCCCCCAGTTTTAATAGCTGCCTTTTCACTGAATGCCACTGTTGCCTGGGAAGCAAGTGAAGAGGAAGAACTCTAACCCTTCTCAATTTCAAGGCACAATAAGTCCAGAACCCAGTTCTTGTACTGAAATAAAAGCATTGTTATACCTGCTAAAAGTATACGTAATGGCAGACATGGTCCAACCCTCTGACATTTCAGGATTAGTTCTTGGACTGGGTTTGGTTTTGGTTGTTTTTTTTTTTTAATTATGCAAGTAAACCTGTTCTTCTCCAGTAAAGGAAAACCAATTGATCAAACTGACGTTTACTTTGCATTTTCACATGTAAAATTAGAAAGCCACGAAGAATATGTTGCTGTTAAAACCACTGGTGTTCCTGGGTGTGCCTTCACCCACCATACTGCATGCAGATAAAGATCTTTTCTGCAAGGACCGAAAACAAGCACCAGGGATATGCAGAGCTTAACAAGGTCGGAAAGGAAAAAGCTGAAGTCTTTGGTAATTACACAACCATGGTGCCAGCAAGATAGTGACAAACATTCAGAGAGACCCCTGTGAAGATGATCTGCAGGTAAACAACAAGCAGTGCAAGCAAATTACCTCAACATCTGCAGATTTTAGCAGGAGATCTCTAAGTGGACTGTAATAGTCTGAGGAAAAAACATGGTCCTCAGTGTATACCACATTTAACCTTAAGGAACCAAGGTCATCAGGTTTCAGTGACTTATTACCATTATCTCTGGGCTGCAGGAAATACCTGATATACAAAAAACAAGACAGAAAGTTTGTGCTGAAACACAAGATTATCTCTGGCTATACATGAACTTACATAAAACATACAGATACACACAGTATTTATACGTGTATCAAATTCTTGACAGCTCTGAATCAGACTTTGTAATTAAGTTTGCCAGTCTATTTTGCACCTACATGGGGAGTTCTTATAAAGATTTATGTAGATATGATTAAAAACCCCCACACTAAAATCATGGCACTGCTGATGAACTGCGGTAAATAATATCACCAAGCCAATGTATTAGAACTCCCACATGCAATACAGAGGCAGACTGCAGTCTCTAATCACATTATCAAAACTTCTTGTTCTTACATTTGCTAAGATTACTTTGGCTTGCTTACAAAAAAAGATTCAAATTAAATCCATTTAAACTTTATCACATTGCAGTAATTACTCTTAAGTCTTCACAGCAGACATATGTTTCTACTTATTCTCCAAAAGAAAAATGTCAAATACCATGCTTCGTAAGAACTAGACTGTCGGAGAAATTTCAAAGGGAGTCTCAGTTCTCCTAGAAACTCGTCTCCAAACTTCAAGTTACTGGCATTCCAAAGATCAACTCTGTAATAAAACCAAATAATTTTAAAATATTCATAATAAATAAAAAATAAAAAAAACAAATAATCCCAACCTTGTTTTCAATTTTATTACTTTTCTTCCCTCAAGCCTATGAGCTAGAAAGTCTCGAAACTCTACAATAATGTTTTTCAAACATTAAACAGACAACCTTACCTTAGATTTCTGGAGCCCTGCAATTCACCTCCATGAAACATCAGTGGAAAAAAAAAAATAATCTAGACTACCTTTCCCTCATCTGTACTGTTTCCACTATCCATATTGATAAAGATTCAGGGGGCTGTTTGGCTATCCCAGAAAACAGGAAAATACAGGTAAAATGGACATCGGGGGAAAAAGATGTAGAGATACTTAAGGACGCCGTGCTGTCAGTCCCAGCCTAATTTGGGGTTACTAGCAGCTAAGCAGCAGCTTTACAGAGTTAGGCTGAAAGTCTACACAGGCCTTCCCAGGGCTCTAGCACCTGGGAAGACTGCATCAAGCTTACAAATTTGTTGCACCTAAACTAATTCTGTACAGATACTCAAAACCTGAAGACAGTTCTACCAGTCTATATAATCAGTGTATTGACTGAAGCCAACATAACTTTTGGCACTCAGTCCCTCACATTTGCTAAGTTCTGATACGTGTATCTGCATGGTAAGTCCTTCCCTTTCACACTCTTTAACATTAGGATGTAAAACAACTGTGCTGAGATTCAAAGTGGAAGTACTGGTGTTTAACTGGCATTTGAAAGTAAATGCTACAATACCCACCTCAGAGCAAGGGTTTCAAACTCCAGGGTAGTTGTTTCTGTACATATTTTAAGGTTCCCTCTGAGAAGCATTTTTATTTTAAAACAAGCTCAGTTGAGAATTTTGCAGCTAAGTGACAGTCTGAATGTGCCTTAAACTTTTGGGGAAAAAAGATATATCGGAAAAAATGCTGATTTTCAAATAATGAATATTTTTAGAAGAGCAACTTTAATTTGGATAAGGTACAAAGTCATTCAGTTACAGACATATTTACACAATCTTTTTAGTGTCAAGCAAGTCACAGTAGGCTTGTCAAGAAATGGATGTTGATAGTCCTTCTAAAGGTTTATCCTACCATATGCAGGTGCAGAGGATGTCACTTAAATCCTCTGAGCCTTGCATCTCTCAAGTGTCTCATGTGTCAAGTTTCATACACTAGACATACCATCAGCTCACACTGCACGCCTGCTGGGTTAAGTTCTTCAAACTCTGACATTCTGACAGTATTTCTGAAGGGCAAGAATTCCCCAAAAAGAAAAAACCTTTTTGAAAATTCAACCTCCTCTCCTCTTTCTCCATATGTGGTTGGTTACTATCTTGCTAACTAATTCAGAGGGCTAAGAGTAGCTTCAGAAGACAAGGAATCTTTTGAGAAGTTTATTTACACAGTGTCAAACTTACAATTTAAAAAGTATTTATAGGCTACTGGTTTCTAGTTTATCCAAATTCTTTCAAGATGCCCACTAGCGAAAACACTTTCAAACATCTGCAACCAGAGGGTGTTCCCCCACAGCAACTTGTTACAGGAAAAAAAAAAAAAATCAGTGTGAAGGATCTGTAGGAGAGGAACTACCTTAAGGTAGACCTCACACTACACTGTATGCAAAGCAGGCATGCAAATTCTGAAATTATTGTTTTGTCCACATGGAGTACAAAGCATAAGCAGCATTTAAAAATCATAATCCACAGACTTCAGAGTCTAAGAGACTACTGTTTCCCAAGGTTTTTAGAAGGCAAAATTATAGCAAGGATTATTCTAAAACTGGTCGGACTATAGTCACAGAAATAGAGAGGAGTAGAAACAATGAATTTCACCAAAACATCTGGTCCCTAAGTGTTGATATGCCCTGCCTGCAACTTCCTACACCCACTCAAAAGAAGAAACTTTTGTAGCTTTAGAGAAAAACCATGAGAGACTAAGTCTCCTCTTTACCCTGTGGAATGGCATTTTTCTCAGGAGAGAAAACGAAAACAACCCCCCAAACCCATAAATTGTATGATCCATCCAGAGGGCAGGGGGGCATTCTAACTCTGACTAAACAGACTGGAGGAAGTGAGCGGGGGTGGAAGGGGAACCTGAGATGGAAACAAAAACACTCTGTCCTACAGGGGACAAAACCTTTGAGCAAAGAGTTTGCCCAACCAAGACTAACACTTTACCTGCTTTTGTCTATCATTTAAGTGTTTAATCTTTTCCTTCTCATAAACTATTCATCTCAACCACACTGTGATGTGTTGGTTTTAAGGAATGAAAGACACTTCTGAAGCTCAGCTCCATGTATGTTATCATTGCAGACAGTCATTTATCCAGAAAATATCCTAAGTAAAACTGTATAATTCCATTTACTCCAGTAGTACAAAATAAGAATCCACTGAAATATTAAGCAACGTGTAACCACTGTCTACCAATGTCTAGGGTCCCCTTCTGGAGTCACAAAACTACCAGAGATTCCTAGCTTTCATTTAAAATCAGACTGTGGCTGGGCATGATGGTTACAAAGACCAGACTGGGGCTCCCAAGACACTGTTCAGTTGCCCATTCCATCACATACATCCCACGGGGTATAGGACATGTTACCTCATACTTGCCTACACCATGCAAAGCTTTACAGAAACATAGTCTGGTGCTAGGGCTAGGCCATCTGCTGTGCTGCCGACACTGACACCACCAAAGCAGCATGGCACTGAACCTGGGCCTTTGCTCCCTCTCCTGTGTATCAGCTGTGGGTTGCCCTTAAACCAGCTACCTCTGCACCACTACATTGTACTGTGTGCTTCACACAGTATGCTGCACTGCACAGATGTTCTCAGAGAAACAGAGTACAGCTCTTGTCTCTCTCACATATGAATAGTTTCCCTTTCCTGTCTCACAGAGCCATGGCAAACACAAATTCATTAATGATTGTGTAGTGCTGTCATACTACACTAACAGATACACAAACCAGCAGCTAACTGTCAAATTATAACAGCCGTCATCCATTCGTGACCATAGATGTGTCTTGCTTGCTGCAAGTATTGTTCCCCCTTCCTGGTCTCTCCGCCTTTCCTTACAGCCAATTATGCATCTGAAGGGACATGGGAATGTTTTCGGGTAAGCGCGCTCACAGCCTCTGTAGTGGGAATACCTGGGGAGGAAGGGGGTGCCACCATTCTCCCTCAACCTTTCTTCCTCCAAATCCTAGCATAAAGGAGAGGGGAATTTCTGACCACCTGATACAGATACAGCAGTTTTTAGCTACAGTGCACCCAAATCACAATGGCCTAAGTCGAAGTTTCAATGTATGTGATGGTATGGCGCATGTGATACCTTTAGGTTTTGCACCTCCTATTGTTTCCTCTCCACTCTTTTATTCACCCATGCCCACAGCCACTGTTGACAGGCCTCAGCAGGTTCTAAAATAGTACTAAGTGGGTGGGGTGGGGTTGTTTTGTTTCTGAAATCAGAGTTGCTTCCTTCCTGTGCAATAGATTTCACATGTATCATACTCAGCCTTGCAAGAAGGGGTTAAAGTCCGGCAGTCAAGAGAGAAGAGAAACTGCCTCTGCCCCAGAGAAACTTGGAGCTCAAGAGTTTCCTTTCAGGGAAGAAGGTTCTTATATGAGTTGCTAAAATTAAGTGATAAAAGAAAACAAACCCTTTAACCAAGAGCCTCACAGGGCTTCTGGGCTCTCTTGGGAAACTGAAGGAGGGAAGGAAGGGGAGCTCAGACATAAAAGGCTGTGCTTAATGACAACTGCACATTAGGATACACACAGTGTATACAGGATACTAAGGAAAATAATGAGGATTTTTCCTGCAGAGGAACTGTCACATATTCACATACATCTACAGGACAATGGAGGTAAAGGAGCATACAGATACAGTGACAGAGACTCATCTTTATTTATGAACTGTAAAACCATACTTGGCACTTTGAAAACTGAGTCTACTATGAATTTACACAACTCTGGAAGACACGTTTATTAGTACAAAGTGGTTTATATTACCTAATCTCCATTTTGTCAATTTCATCAGCATCTTCAATATCAAAATGGGATTTCTTGTTGTAGCTACTGGGTCTTGTAACCTAATAAAAAGGAGGAAACTTTAACAAATAGAACTGACACAAAAGCATTCCAATGTTACTTGTACAAAGCTCTGGAAGATCACAGTCTTTTACTATCAGCAGTGACTTCAGTCCTGAATCTGAAAACATTCACGCATGTGAATAAACGTGTTGACTAAACAGTTTCCCCACTGTACAAAAGCAGTGGTTACACAATCATATCCAAGAGCAACTAGATACTCCACGCTTTCTTTACAGAGAAAGGTCATCTTTAATATTACCACAGTAGTTGGAGTTTACACTGATGAAAGAAAAAAAAAAATCACAGAAAGGAATACCACTTTTTAACCCATCTAGGGAAATAAAAGTCCAATTAATAATTGAATTCTAAATACAGCTCTACAACAGATGCTCTGAGGCTCTCTGAAGGAAGGGGGAGGAATGGCCGACAAGAAAACAAAACCACCCTTAAAAACATTTTACATTGGATCTAATTAAAACTGAGAAGTTCTGCCTATGCTGATATCCTGGAAATCAATTTATCATGCTCATACAAAAAACACCAAGTAGATCAAATGTTCAAGAGATGCTAGCCTGTGTTATGTATATCAGAGTATAGAACCAGGTGCACAGTTCACCAACCACATTTGCAAGACTGATAAACAGCAAAGCACGGACAGAAAATAAAGGAAGACAGCCATAAGTGTAGAGCATTAGCAAAAAAAAATTTTGTACAAACATTTCTTAACATTTGTTTTGTAGCATGATTATAAAAAGACTTTGATGGTTGTATTTTTGCATAGTGTGTCAGAAACTTGAGAAAAAAGGCTACCCCACCCAGCTGAAACCACAGCAGGAACTGATCAAATGCAAGTGTGTATGATGTGTGGGTTCAGCTCCTAGTTGCACACAGAAGCTGAACTTTATTATAGGTTTAAATGCACTTGCAGCTTAATACTTCCCACTCACAAAAACTGGCTTTTATTGTAAACTTGACGCCTTGGTTTTGTACTGTACATCAGATGCAGGTGGTACAAACAAGGGATGCAAGTATATAGCTGCACAAGTGGAGAGGAACCAGAAAAGAATCTTCAGCCCAGGACACTCAATAGAGCCTTTTTTGAGTGTGTATGTGTGAAGCAGGCACCATTTTCAAGGCAATACATAAAAACTAAACGGTACTAGCAGCACTGGAGGCCAATCCCTCTAGACTATAATTGACTCAAATGCACCTGTAAGCCCAAGAGTACAAAGGATTTAAATACAGCCTACAACTTCAGCAGCTCAGCACGCACAAGTTTTCTCACCCTACCCTTGGCAACTGTCTTCCCTGTGGCTTCAAGAAATTATCCTACATAACTGCAAACGACATTTTCTACTACAATTGTGAAGCTAATAGTGTAATTTTTAATAAGGAAGCAAATCTAAGTGTTTTATTACCCATAACACGAGTTGTTTAAAAAGGTTTAGCATAGGTATAACTTATGGCACATCCCTTTTAAGTAAACACTTTTCTGAGAAGTTTTGCTTGGGTCTGTATGTACGAGGTCTCTCTGTTCACCTGTACAACTGCTTAGTGTGCAGATTCATACAGCTCAAGAGCAATATGCCCAAAAAGATAGTTGTATGAGGTCCATCCATTCCAAGGATGAAACTGGAGATGAAGGAACTCCCAGTCCACAGTGCTGAACTAGCTGCCACGTACCATTTTACAAAAAAAAGGGGGCACAACTCTGCTGTGCTGGTCCCTTTCTTTAGGCAAAGCTGGCAAGCCGTTTATCAGCTGCTTGATTTTTTTCAGCACATGCAGGTTTGCAAGCAGGTCTCCAGCAGTACGTTCTTTGGTTCCCGCAAGAGGGGCATTTTCCTGTAGCTGCATATAGAACTCCGAGCCCCGACACCATGCTGCAGCTGGAGCGGTGGTGAAAATGGCTTCTAACCATCAGGTGCAAGTTTCACTCACAGCACCCCTTAAACAAGGCCTTAGATCTCTCAAACCAGTGATGAGCTATTTTCCATTTAGAAAATTAAATCTTTGCGACTTTTTGGTCATAGTTTGGAAAGCACCGGTTCACTGCCTTTTACAGATCAGCTTCTTCCTTGGAGGCATGGCCAATCACTGTGCTAGCAGACTGCAGGAAAGCTGATGAAGCTGTTTGGAAGCAGTAAGTGACACCGCTGTCAACAGCATGAATCTGTGCAGCTCCACAGGAATGAGAGCACTCCATTAGCATGCACCAGCCACAGGTCTGCCCATGTCTCATTAGTGAATATATTTCCCAGTCACAGCAGTTCTACTGAACCTTGTTCTTTGGAGACATTTAGCCTCATAGGTACTAACTACTCTGAAAGTGAGATAAGCCTATGATAGCTCTGTCTGCACCAAGGGTATGTTTATGTTTCAGAGTTCTGGCTGATTCAGACATTTGCCAAGCTCTGCTCTTACCCTCTTGCAAAGGGAACATTTTGCTCTGAGTTAGCAGGACAACCGGGGCATGGGCTTGAGTTCAGATTTTGCTTCTGCTGATACCTGCATGCAATGCAGCTCTCAGCATAAAGGCAAGCTAAACAAGCCTCCAGTCCCCTCCACAACTCCAGCTGGAAGACGCTTTCTGTTTCTCTCCTTCCTCTCCCAATATGGCACCACCTGCCAAGTTCAGTGTTTAAATACCAAACGTTCGCTGTTTCTGCAGTGCACAGAACGCTGAGGAATCAGACAGGTGAAGTTTTGTGGTTTACAGGCTGAATTCCTGGATTACATTCTCATTAAAAAGCTCCTGCTGTCAGATGATTTCCAGAACTGCCTATGTTAAGAATAAGTAAACCCATTTTAGTTTATTTACATATAGCCTCACTCTTGTGTCACTGCCAAAGGCTGCAGCTCTGGGCCAGGTGACAGACTGAAATCCTGAGCAGCCCTGAGCGAACACACAGACACCTCAGTGCATTTTCAGCACTCAGTACCATGGCATCTCTCTCCCCCACCAACCATGCCCATGCAGCACCTCCACACAATCTCACGGAGTCAGGCAAGCAGGCATGAAGGCTCACTGCTAGCTAAAGTTAAGTCTCTAGTGACGTTTTATCCTAGGAGGAGACATGCTGGGTTACCAGAGGAAAGATTACCTTAGCTAGCTCTCCCAGCCAATACTCAAGGCTTCCAACCCTTTTGGGCACTGAGAAAGTGCTCCTGCCAATAAAGGACTTGCTATATCTGTTCCTCAAATCCAGATATGTTACATCAACAAGAGCACATTTCTGCTGGTATGACCGACTTTAGATTAGTCGGTACAACTATCAGCTTCCAGGCAAAGATGGTGGTTTGTAGAAGGAGGGGGAAGACAGCAATAAGCCCCTCACTGGCACTGCCAAGAATGATACATGCACTTCAGATCTGTACAGTGCAACAGCGCTTATATGGCTCCTCTTTCTCTGGCTCTACTTCCTGATATGTCTGCCTGTGCCCCGAACTCATTTGAGAAACCACATCCCTAGGTGACATCCCTATGCCAGCAACTATTTCCAATGTAAATGTGATCTGAATTACGCAAGCTGTATGGGCAGAAAGGACTCTTCAATGATATGCCAACTGCATTGTACTTCTGTGGCTTTTCATCAACTTCGTTACGCCAGGTACGTTCTTGAGGTATGTACTGAAACAGAACGGTTAAGTGTAGACTGGGACTAAGATGTCCAAGAGAAAAGAGAAAGATACACATACTTTATAATTCGGATACCTCTTTAAATGTTTAATTCTGTCTTCTAAACACATGCACATATATGCATGGACACACCACCATTACAGCTACCTTTGCCAGGAAGAACCAAAATGAGCACTTTCATGAAAGTCATACTTTGTCTTAACTGGACTTGCTGAAAATGCTCTGTATTAAATAAAGCTTAGAGGTTTCACCCACTTGGAGGAAAGGCACTGGTATTGCAGCAGACTGGTAGACAGCCAGAACAATCCAGTTTAAGTGTATTTTTCCTCTACAGTTTTCAGTATTCCTAGGAGATAACCTTCCTCCCATTGACTGGAAAAGACAGGGTGGAGCAGCTATAAAACCACAGGCTACAAAAAAAAAATTTTTTTTAAATTCAATTTTTAACTGTCCTCTTTCAAAACTTTTCTGGGGTGAGTTGCAATGGAGTGTAAAGCCTGCTACTCATAAATGCCCACCTTGAAGCTTTTCCTACAGAGCACCTGAGCTGAAGCAATATACTGCTCCCACAGCACACTGCCAGGCTGATCCTGGGTACTTCTCTCCCCTGCACCGTGCTTTGGAACAGTTTTCAAAGATGACAGCTGGCACAACATGGAACAGGATGCTGTGCCAGCTATCTCCAGTATAGTATTTCAGCTTATCACCCGTTCCTTTGAAATACCAACCTCAAAATAAAACACTTCATCAAAATGTGGATTGTTGGTCTTCTTTTTAACTTTAGTCTTTTTGGCTTCTGATCTGAATTAAGGAAAGAAAAAAAAAAGGTAAGAAATGACATTAGCAGAAGTGCGGTCCTAGAACAGAGACACTGAGACACTGAGGAACAAGTAGTCATCCACTTGATTTAGCTGATAAAACTGGAATGCCATGTGGCTCCAGCACCGCAAGGCACACACACACATTTAAGAGAGGGATTCACTGCATGCCTATTTCTCTAGTGGCAGTAATCACAGTTTGTTATCCTCTCTTAAACACAAGTCCTTGAACCCCGATTCTGTCACTCTCTTAATCCAGCAGAATCTTATATCTGTACAAAGAAACTGGGAAGAATGGCGCTTTGAGCAGCAACATTCGGGGGACGGTTGCAGTCTTGATGTGACTCAAAAATTCCTCATACCCTAAAAGCACAGGAGACAGGAAGACTGACATAGCTATTTCTGTGTTTCATATATTTTACAACCTTGGCCTGAAGAATCAATGAATGCTTTTCAGTGGTGTTAATCAAAAAAACCCCAGAGTGATTTCCTCAGTAAGAATACTTTATTGCTATACTACCACCCTTTTCCCTGCAGCCCCAGCAACACTTAGTTAATGTTATGCTGTTGAATTATTATGTGCAGTGCTGAGCAGAATTCTCTTAATTTCTACTGCTCTGTAGGAACAAGACATGGCAGACCTCCTTCAAACCACTCACCGGGCAACAGGCCTGACAAAGTTCAGTGCAGCCCATTCATCCCCTATGGGCAGTGCCACCCGCCTGCACCTGCCTTTTAGAATACAGACATCTAACTGCTTGGCATTGGGCTAAAGCCAGCCAATGCATTTCACAGAGGCCAGCCAACAGCTGTTCCATGATTTCCAAATGTTATGAACCTATGCTTGATTTGTTCTCTTTACATACAAGTGAAGAGCTCTGTGTTGTCCTGTGTCACCAATCTTCCCCTACAGCTCTGCAGCAGTAAGAAGGCATAGATAAAACAGACACAGATGGAGAGGCACATCAGCCACGCGGAAAACTGACCTACTAATCATTTCATCCCAGAATCTATCCCTCATTTCTCATGCAGCAAAGCTGCTTAGATAGCTTGTAACTGCTTATATTAACCAGACAACTATATGTATTCTTTTGCAGAGGTCAAGTAGAGCTGGATCTAATTCCCAGTGCTGCTACAGGCTTCCTGTATGATTTGAATGGGCCAGTCCACCAGTATACAATGTTTTCCCCTATATAATACAGGCATAGAAACAGTTTTGGTCAGGAAGTCCGATGGCTCTCTAAATACAAATCACATAAAACACAGCAGCACATTTGTTGAAATTCTTATGCTTGGCACCGCATAAATGCAGCAGAATAAAGCAGCTTTCCTACTCTAAATGGAGAGGCATTGAAAAATCCAGAGAGGAGAAAGACATACAGATTAAGAATATCCCAGTATTCCTAGGGGAAGCTGACAGATAAGAGACTAATCGCCTCCAGGATGTAGGGCAGATTGCCTATCCCATCTCATCAGTCACACTTGCCAATCAGCCTCTTTACTGATAAGCCCATCTGGGAGGGGACTGGGAAGCAGGATGTAGAACTGGAGGCAATTATGGCAAGCACAATTATTGGGCAATTACAAAACAGTGGATGGGAATAAGCTGCATGTTGCTTGCTGGAGATAGGAAGCAAGCCTTCTCCCCCTACCAAAAACAGACAGGAATAATATGAAGCTATGCTCCTTATTCTGAAGGGAAATACATCATCAATTGTCATACATTATCTGGACTAGGGGTCTGAGGGAAGTAGACAAAGTAAGTTTGGACAATCAAGGATACAAGGGTTCGTCAAAAAATCCCCTTACAGTTTTAGCAACAGCCACCCAGTACCACCTGAAAAAAGTTACAGGCTTAAAACATCAAAGTGTACAACTCAAATACACAGCTTATTAACAGAGATAAGGCATAACACGCCTAGACAAAGGTTAAGAATACAGACCAGTCTCAAAGACTCTTCTGCATGCAAAGTAAGTGTTTGTCAAGAATGCATCTTGGTTTCTAGTATTTTCAATAAATTGTGGTAAAACATTATGAACAATCCATGCTACCAAATCTGATTCTTTGAGGTCACAGCAGACCTGTTGTGTTTCTAACATGGCACAGACATAAAAGATGACTCTAGACATGCAGGTACAAATAGTGACATCCAACAGCACAGGAAATTTTTATTACGTAACAGAAAAATTTAATCCCAAATGTATAGTGAAGGGTATTATGCAGAACATCATTACTGAAACCGCATTCCAAATTTTATCCATGCTATTATGTCCACATATATCAAGTTATAGGACCGAGCCACATAGGGCTTTTGAAACACATTGATTTGTCACACCTTGAAAGTGAAAATACTTTAAATATTCACATACAAATGTGAATACATTGCAAGATGTTGATGTATTTAGCTTCCTTTTCTGCCCCTGCCCAAAATTAGGCAGTAAATTTGCTCGAAAACTGGCCTCCAACTGTGAGGTGAGAAGATGCACAAATTAAGCCTAACCACAAATTACACACTCTAGGATATTAAAATTATTCAGAGATTATTCAGACCTTTACATAAATCTAAAGTGAAACAAGCCTCAAATTACTTATTCTAGTATAATTCAGTAGTTCATACATGCACACACGAACACTTAACATATTCTAGTAGCATCTAAATACTCCCATCTGTCCATCTGAGAATGCAGATTTCAAACAGACAAAGGAAGCAGAAACCACCCTTATAAAATGGAAGCTCTTGTATGTGCAATACTTGCCTGGATGGTCCTGCTAAGGTAACGGTGGCATAGGGATCACATTGCCCATTCACAATAGGCAGCCCTTGGCATTCTAAAACTCTAGAAAAGAAGAAAATGCAGACAAACCATTCAGTGAAATGGGAAGAGACTGGAGTGAAAATAAAAGCAAGGCATTTTCATCCTGTTCCTTTTCACAATACATTATGCTAGGGAATTGAAGTGTCACTAAGCACAAGCCTTTAATTTATACCTAGACTTGAAAACACATTTTGGTCTTAAACACTAACTTTACAGGGTCAAAAATACTGTTAATTTACAGAGAAACCTTAACTCGGAGGATTCCTATTATGCAAGTGCAACAATTTAAGGTTCATGAAATAAGAGTCTGCTGTCAAGACGGGAGCTGTCACCACTTTAAAATTCTGTGGCAGCTTATTCACAAAAAAAACCAAAAACCAACAACGAAAAAACCCCACCAGTATTTACTTCTGTAACAAAAGATTAAAAAAACCCACACAGACAGATCCCAGCAGTAGTCAAGCAATTTCTCAGAGTCACAGTCATGTAGGCCTCAGTACTTCTGACAAAATTTGGCATGGGGTTATTGGTAAAGGTGAGTTAACTACAGACCAGGAGAGGGTATGACACAGCCATCTTTCATCATAAAACTTTTAAAGAGCGAAGAAACCTATTCAGCCACTCTGCACTGAAGAAGTCAAAGACACACTAGAGGGACAAAATGGAACAAATTGGGTTTTGCTGCAAAACATAGTGAGAAATCTGCACTTTTGCACTCTCATTTCAACACCTCTTTGGAAAAATTAAAAAAAAAAAGAAAAAACCCCACACAACCCCAAAACAGTGAGAAATCATTTCATGTTTCACAAATTAAAGCTAACTAAGGAATGCAGTACCAGCTGGAAACAGGCAGACAAGACAGTTGCCAGGACTCTCCCTCATGAAACAAGTTCTGATTCCAACAAGGAAGCCTGTTGGGCTGATGCATTTACACAATTATAACATGAAAATGTCAGTGAAGACAAACTCTGAAGCTCTTTGGCCAGGTGAGTAGTACTATACTTGCAGTGTGAAATATCTTGCATGCTTCTGGGTGGTATAAAATCAGCAAGAAAAGTAATATCCATTTTACTGCTTTCAGTAATATCCATTTTACTGCTTTTTAAAAATATGTATTACAAAATCAATAGATAAAAATTCAGTAACAGATAGTGTTCCACAACTTTATCCACAGAACAAGTTATTTGGTAACGTATAATGTGGACTTCAAATACTGTTTAACTACAGACTTATTACTTACTCTGCATAAAGGGAGGACAAAATTTAATGTTCTGCACCAATACAGGAATTGTTTTTGTACCAAAAGAGGTATAATCTAGATAGGTTTACACAGTCCTAGGAAGTACACAAAGATTGAAGATCACACTAAGAGGGTACACACAGGCAGTTGGATACGTTATATTCATAGCTGGATTCTCACACCTATGATCCTGCAGAATAAAGGCTAAGTAACTGGCTTAATACAGACTGCCCCCCATAATGCACTCACTCACAAGCTTCTCATTTGCATAGTCCCTATATGCATAGAAAAGCATTCAGTTGTTATCCTAGATGACTCCTCTTCTCATTGCTAATTCACTAATACTAGTGCAAAAGAGAATTACATTTCATATTCCGGATACTCAGGCAAAATCATAGATCAAAACCATAAAGAAAGTTCAAAAAAACATATTTCATAGGCACTGTGCTGTTTTTATTTCTGGACTTTATTATTTCACTACAAGTTTACCTTCCACACAGACAGAATTTAGAAGCCTCCCAGACGCCTAGTTTAACAAGTGTCTGGCATTGCACAGTGCTACCCCGCAAACAGCAAAATTCTAGCCACAAATTCTATCCCAGTACCAGCTGGAAATGCAAGGTACAAGCTCCAGTAACCCTCAATGTCAAGCAACACACAATATATGTGATTTGGTTGTCTAAACATATGCAACTAGTGCCGTTTGAGATGACTTAGCAGTTTCTTCTCCTGTCCTTTGCTGCTGCTCCAGAAAGGCAGGAGGTACCCATGGTACATGTGTGTTGGACAGCCTGATGCCTCCCAGAGGCCTCAAGCAGACTAGAGGCCTGTTTTCAAGCAGCCAGCTCCTACTCCAAATTCATCCACCCCATCTTACAGACAAGGTGTATGTAGAACAGGCTTTTTTGCATGTGCATTAATACAAGTATTGAAAATTGCAAGAAAATGCTACTTTTTAAATTTAAGAAGGGCAGATGTGAATAGAAAGAACACTTAATGGGGAACTTTACATTACAGCCTTCTGGCAGAGTAGTTAGAAGCGCAGGAGGAAAAACCCCTAAGGTACCAGCAGAAAGCCATTATGAAGAACCAGGTCCAGCTTGATTTTCTTGAGTACAGACCATTTTCTTATGAGACAGACCACTTTCCTTCTAGTGATCTTTACATTAATATGACTATATTCACAGCAGAAACACTATGCCAGTGAACTACAGCATGATCTCTGGTAATTCTAGGATAGCAGATGTGGCTTGAACACATTCCTGTTTGAACAGAACAATTGTACACCAAGTGCTGGTGTCAAACTCCCTACCCCCTCCCCGGCTTCCTTAATACAGCCTGTAAGTTCCTTAAAATGAAAGAGTAACTCAATGGCTTTATAGCAGTCAGCCAGTTTTCTACTGTTGATGAATGGCTTCCAAGCAAGCTCTCATCATACAGGATGAACTATGTGAAATTTAAACAGAGAAAGCATGTTCAGAGAGGGTGTGATTCCTATTTTAATAAAACCAGTCCTTTAAAGAATATGCAGACAATAGAAAGTGATCCCAGGTGGCACGATATACACCTGAGGACATGCAGAGTTTATAAATCACTACACATAAAATCACCAAAGAATTTGAATGATGAAAAGTGTGAAGTTATCTGCACACAAAAAAAATATGCCTGACTATACACATATACAATGATAGGATCTATTCTAATACTGCCACATAGAAGAACAGTTTATGCGTTTTGTGGATAGCCCCCTGTCGTTATCACATCAACCATCAGCAATGGTTAAAAAGACAAAGAGTATCATTAGCTGGTTGGAGAGAATGCAGCAATGTAAATCACTGAGCACTTATCTTGAATTGTGTGTGCTCTAGAAGACATATGGAGAACAACAGGACGACTTCTAAACACTTGTGGCTCTCAGGGGTTTGTACTCTCCACCTCAGAAAACACAAGTTATCCATTCACAAACAGCTTACAAAATCGTGAATGGTGTGAAGAATACTTCCTCACAAAACAAGAATTAAGGAGCACAGAATAAAATTACCAGGCAGCAAGTTTAAAATAAACAAAAGGAAGTATTTTTTCCATACAATGTGTAATGAAATTGCAGAACTTGCAATTATTGCCGTGGGATATCATGGAGGCCAAAAGAATACATGGATTCGAACCAGGACTACAAAAACTCATGGAGTGTAGGTTTGTAGGCAGCTATTAAAGCTTAATGGTCTAGAAGCATCCTCCAGCTCAACCCAAACTGCTGATTAAGAAGGGTGTAACACTGGAGCGATCATACCATATTTGAAGTAACACACACCAGCAAATAGCCAGAAACAGTACTCAGGCTAGACTAGAGGGGCGTTTAACACAGTAGGGTAGTTTTTAGTGTTCTTTGGGGGGGGGGGGGGGGGGAACGACCAAAACAAAACACAAACCGAAAGAAAAAACCCAAATACACAGATGTTCTCACACGGTCATGATGACTTAAGGGTAAGACATTTCTTTGTGTGCAGTTGGAACAAGAAAAGCAAAATCAAGCCTGAAAGAAACAAAATGTGGGAAAACAGGAAACAGACACTGACATAAAGCATGTCCCAAGCTTTTCAGGTAATTTAAAAAGTTATTGTTTAAGGATGTTGGAGAAAGGAGGCAAAAGACTTAAGACACCAGATTTTGAGGAAGGCAGGCCATGTGTGGAGAGAGGCTCATTCTGGTTCTTAGATCTTACTAAGCATTGCGGGGAGAGACAATAAAATTCAACAAGGCATAGGTCTGGTCAACTCATGTTAGTATACCCTCATTAGCTGCAGGAAACTAATCTCAGAGCTGCTTTTGACACAGCCATTTTCTTCAGTCATGGGAAAGCTGCTAGGTAAATCAATGCTCCTCTCCCAACCTGGTACCAAAATATGGGTTTTAATTGGCAAGCAGGAAAAGAGCTAGAATAAAATGATAGCTAATCAGAGACATGGTAAAATTCAGCCTCAGTTCTCCCACATGTGTACCACATTATTAAGACTGACAGTTTGTATTTGGATTACAGTAAAAAAATATGAAACGTATAATAAAGGTATAAACTCTGGAGGGGTGGGGCATGCTGGGAAGCAGTGAATAAAGCCAGTAAAAATGAAATGCCTTTGCTCTAATAATCTGCAGAATTAATTTAACATATGTGTACTAGGATAATGAAAAAAAAGCAGCCTAGGCAATCAAGATTATTCAAGAATTACAAGTCAACTCATCAGGCCCCAGAGGAAAAATGTCTGGTGGCTGCGAGAATCTTTTCTGCCCAACTGGTAATTTCTGATCACTAGCTGTCTCGAACCCAGCTGGGGCAGGACAAGCTGTCCCTCGCAGCTAGCCTGGCTGGGCTGGGCTAAGGTTAGTGCTGGGTCATATAGGAAAACTCTTAATGCAGCTGCCTCACTATATTTTGCTTGTGGTTTATAAAATTAACAGGTTTCAAGGAACAAGACATTTCAGTTTTCAATGTGGTTCATGACCAAACCTTCACAAGGGTAAATAAGCTATGGAAAATTCCCAGAGGGTAGAAGAAAACCTCAAACCCAAACACACCATGAGCATGGCCCTCTTGCCTTTAAATTACATGATTACAGAAGTTGAGAGGGTGGCAGGGGGAGAAGGTTTTGAAAAAGAAAAGATTTTTCAACAAAGACCAAGCAGCTCACATCTGACAGTACAGGCATTCCCTCTGCCTCTGGGTTGCCAACCAAGAGCTGTAGGCTGCAGTCTCTGAGACAGCCCCTACACAATCATACTCAAAACCAGGTTGAACACAGGTGAGCAACATCAGGATGATCCAAGCCTGTGGGCATTCCACACCCCTTCCTTGGAATCACAAAAATTATTTTAAAATTACAGGCTTTCTGCTTAGTTCAGGATGCACACGTGTCATTGGCTTCCTTGTGCACCAGAACAGACAACCAATGCAAAAACAAACACAGAGAAAAGAAAGCAGAAGGGACATAGCTGTTCTGAAAACATGTATCCATATTTACTGTTCTTCCATACTAAATCACTTCCAGTGTACCCAGTCAGGCTCAGTTCTTCCTCCAGTTTCAACCTAGGGTAGGGAATAGCACACCGCTCCTGTTCTTTTTTCTCAAATCAGACTGCTTTCTCACACTGTAATTCCTCAACAGAAAATAAATATATCTTGCTTTTTCTCTACATAATCTTGCTTTCTATCACTGTACATAATCTATGTATTTTAATTGCTGTCACATAAATACTGGGTTACTGGGATCAATCTTAACACTTGGCAAGTTTACTGATGTATCTTATTAATCTTCTATTTCCAGCCTCTACTTGTTCTACCTCTCTTTCACTTCTCTATCTTGAAGTTTTGTCCTATCTCATATGCATATTTTTTGGCCATACTCAGGTTCTTCTCTGCGTCATTTTGAAGACAAGAGACTTCCTCCTCCGTGCTTGCTCTAGTGATCTAATTATTACTTGAACACTCAGTACTTTGTGTGGTAAGCTTGACCAGAGAAGTGTCAACTTAAAAGCAAACTTTGCGGCAGATTTGTCAGAACTGCCATCAAAACAATGCGTCTTTGGCTTATACTAAGTACTTGTTTGGTAAGACATATTCCCCGGCACTGGGTATGCGACTTACTCTCTTAAGTCTCTCTGGATCTTTTTTTGGTCTTTTTTTCTTCTCTTTTCTTCTATTCACTATAAGGTCATTTTGTAACATACCTACTATCCTGAGTACCTTGTCTTCCAGGGGTAACAGAGCCTCTGAATAGTCTCCCTTTGTGAATGGGCTTCACAGGGCACATAAAATAGGTTATTAATCTTTAACTTCATAATAGAGTAGTCCAGTCTTTTTGTCTAGTCTGACAGTAAAGAAATGGTGTTTCTCTTTTCCTTGCCACATTCAGTTCATTCTTGAATGTCCTTATCTTTCAGTGCAGCCTTACTCATTCCAAGTGGTTTAAGAGGAACTTTGAGGTAACGCTACATGTTAGACTTCCACGTGTACCTTGGCCAGCCTCGCATCTGTGCTACCACATGGTAGCTGCTCTCAGACCAAAGAACTGACTTCTGTCTTCCACTGCAAGCAGGAACTGTTCCCAGGCCTCCTCATTCCCTTGGTCTGCGTGTGACCAGGACCTTGCTAAACCAGTCATATCCTTGTGTTTTAGAGGGGCTTTGCCTGGATGTATTGGCATCCACCACTACTAACCGCAAAGGCACAATGCCTACTTCAGAAATTCCCTGAATCTTAAACTTCTGTAGGCCAGGAGCATGCATCACCATATGACTGCTCTCATAATTCTTCATCTCATACTGGACACACTTGGAGACAGCATCCGGAGCTTTAGTCTGACCACATAGTGTATCTGAACTGCTGTTAGTGCACCTTTAGACAACCGCTGCATTTCCTCTTCACTTCCACACACACACCCCTTTTTTTTGCCACGAGGCTGACCAAGTGGCCTGTTTCTTCTAGAATAAAGCAAAAAATTTCACTCTTTACTCAATCCTGGTTTTAAATTTAACTCTGCCCCCACCATCAAAAATACTAAGATAATGATGTCCTAACCTCCTCCAAATTTCTTTACCAATCCATCTTCTGACTATGCCTTGCCCCTGTCCCCAGGGAATAGGGGGGCTAGCAATACTGCATCCATGTATTGAGTCAAGCCCTTGTTCTCTGGATGAAAATTTGAAGCCAAAGGATCACGCCCACTCCCAGTAAGTGAACTCTAGTAAAAGAAGATTTCAAACGTACCTATTCCTTGACTTTTGGAAGCAATCTACTTGTACCAAAACAAACCTTCCCTCTGTTCTTCTCACCTGCATGCTTTTTGTACTGGGAACAGACTAGTTTCTTCTCAAAGTGGTCTAACCTACTGGGAATTGCCCACAGTGATGAGCCTGGGTTCACTTTCATCTTATGTCACACTCAGACACAAACAGTTACAGCACGGCATAGTGTCTGATGACCACTGACCGTGCCTGCTAGAATAAGCCAGGGAAAGGAAAGGATGGAACAATGTCCAAATAGCTATAGCCATACTGAACAAAATACGTCAATGCTTGCTTTATCATCATGATTTTTCAAGCCATTGAAAAATCACTACATTTTTTCATCTCTCTAGGAAACCTGAAACCAGAGTCTTTATCCAATTGTCAGCCACACTGCTGCTCTCATCTATCCTTCCATCTCTTTTACTGTCCCTCCAGGAAAATCACTCCCACTCCTTTAGGAACTCCAGAACTCCAGCAGCACTCTATCCTCTTTGGACAATACCCTCCTCCCTTTGGGTTTGGGGGTTTGTTTTGTTTTGTTTTTGTGAATGAATGTGTTCTGGCTTACAAACGAGAAAACCCTCACCATCCCCTTAACCTCTGAAAGGATTAATGTTTAACTGGAGCTACTTTTCCCCCCCCTTCGCAGTGACAATTCAATTTGCCACAAAGATCTGTGGCACTAAATGAAATCCTGCTCCATTCAAACACCTGGTGCAACTTTACCTCGGACTAGCATTTCACTCAGTGTGTATTCCCTTAAAATAAAGGCTGTACAGTGTTTGATACATTGACTCCGAAACATTTATATACATGACACATTATACACCCAAACCCACCCCCATTTCAGCTTCTGAAATCTGGATAGAGCTTATGCAGATCAGAGGAATAGGCTGTGCAGGCAACTATTTTGATTTTTCTCTTTAGAATACCTTCCAATGGCTCCACACCAAAAGCACAACAGAAACCTTGAAACTCAGAGATTAGAGCTGCAACCCCACATAAGTACTGCTCTATCTTCCCCATTCCCAGCTGAGTTCAGAATAGTTGCAGTCCAGCAAAACATTTAAACATGTTCTTAAACTCATGTTATCCTGAACATAGGTCCCTTCCTGAGCTGACCTTCAACAGGTTTTGCAGCCGTAGGCAGCACCCAGATTAGCTTTTGGTCTTAACTGGAAAGCTCTGTATGTGCACCGTTTCTGTCACACACGCAATTCTTGTTAACAGCGATTTCCTTTGGACAGAGCAGAGGAAAAAGGAATTGACTGTTAATGTTCGGGTTCAACCAAAGATTTCTTTCCCAGTATTTGCTGAAGATATTTTATAGCAAAACAGGAACAAATACTCATACAAAGCCAAGCAATAATACATAGAATGTAAATAAAAGCTAATGAGCACAACCCCTACCCTACTTCCCCAACCTAAACCAAATAATATTAGAGATATTATAGTAAAACTACAGACAATGCAAAAACCTCTTTCATTAAGTGTAAGGAAGAAATACTGTCAATCCATAAACCACCTTAAAACCACCACCATTTCAAAGAAATGCAAAATTTTCTCATGTCAGTAGACATCTAAACATTTCTTAATAGTTTAAAAATCACATGGACTTTTTTCTGCTATTTAATGGGAGCTGTCCTCCACGCTACAGTTCAAACATCCAATTTGCTTCCCAATATTGGCTCTAGAAAGACTTTTAAAACCACACATTTACCGAGTACCATCTGTACTCTGTACTAAATAAAGAGAACAGACTAAAAAGTGGGTGTCAGCCATCCTGGTCTCACAGGACAAGGAGTTAATCCATTAGCAGTTAAACCAGTTTATGAGTCAATTACAAAGAGTTACAAGCTTCCTAAAAGCCACTTCAGAAAAGTTTTTAGTTAGATTAATATTTAAAAAATGGTTACATTATCTTCTGTGACAGTGCCCTGAAGCCTTGAACAAAGACACAAGGTTGCTGAAATTTTGAACTGATACATTACTGGCACCAACATCATCATTTCCTCCTGCCTTGGTCTCGGACTTGCAAGCCCAGTTATTAACAGTGAGTGACAGTTGAATCACAGGAGAGTAAAGAGAAAGGGTAAATAAGGAGAAGGAGTTACTTCCAGCACACGTTGATTTTCAGAGGAGACAGAAGACCCAAAAACAAGTTGCAGCAAAGCAAGATGTATGTAAAAATTATAAGGGAATAGCAACACAAAAGAAGAGGTACAATCAGAAAAGGATAAATTTGCTTAATGACAGTACTATACTGGTTCTTGTAGGCAAAGTAAAAAAAATTGAATTTGATGTAGTATGGCAGGAAGCCGAGGAATGGGTCAACATATCAAGGCAGCAGCAGAAGCATCTGTGGTAAAGCAGCGTGGTAAAGGATGGAAGAGGAGTGAAGCACAAAGCAACAGCAATTACAATATCCACCAAACAATTAAAGCCTGGACAACAGCTTTTAGCTGACCTGACTGTGGCCTATTGCAATATTAAATAGAAGCAGTGAGATACTGACTGTACAGGCAGATAAGGAGAGAAAGACCACCAAAGGCCAAAAGGCAGCATGGGAATCCAACACAGAAAGGCTCTTATGGCTACATAATGAAGCCAGCCAGTGACACAAAAATCTTCCATGTTGTTTTTCTTTGCTTGGAAATGTAGGCCCATCTCAAAATGACACACAGTGTGCTATATGGGATAGACAAGGTTTATGGAAAGCAAACGGCAACAATCTCTGACTTCAGGCCTGTCCAAGCTTAAGCTGCTCCCAGCACAATCCCTCCTTTTAGGTAGTGCCTGCATGTCACTGTATACACGCACAAGCACATAAGCAAAGTAAGCTGCATGAGCATGTCCTGACTTTTCCCCTCTGCCAGCCAGCGAGGGCCATAAGCATCTACAACTATTAGACAGACTGAAAACCATATGACAAGAGGGAAGACAAAAGCAAAGCTAGTTTTGTAATGACTGAAATTCATCCCAAAGACAGAGTGTGATACTTGGCTGGGCAAAAGTTACCAAGAAATCACCCAAAGCAAAAGCTTTTGAGCCTATTGGCAGTGATCTGATTATGAAGCAAGTAAAACAATAAGAGAGGAAGAGACTAAAACCAGAAGCTTTAAAAAACTTATGACAGAGAGAAAGAAATAAGGCACCACAGGTGGTGTGGTGAGTGTCGGGGATGAGTATTCAACTATAAGAAACAAAACAGCAGAACAGAAGCAGCACATCCTTAACTTAGCTAGGGGTTTCCTACCTAACTGGTGAGTAAGGGTTTCCTCCAAAATGAGGAAGGCAAGTCAAACAACTATCCCAGGTTGGCCAAAGATAGTAATATTTTAAGTAAAAATTTGGACATGCTGGTAAGCGAACTGAACAAATAGGCATCTGTAACAACCGGGAGACCATGGAGTACAGCAGACTGGAGGAAAGCACCTAAATCTCATACCACAACACACTCGAACCACAGGGCACAATAACCCTAAATTCTTGGGCCAAGGGAATCATAGAATCACAGAATCATTAAGGTTGGAAAGACCCTTAAGATCATCAAGTCCAACCACTAACCTATCGCTGCCAAGTCCACCACTAAACCATATCCTCAAGCACCACATCTACCCTTCTTTTAAATACCTCCAGGGATGGTGGCTCAACCACCTCCCTGGGCAGCCTGTTTCAATGCTTGACAACCCTTTCGGTGAAGTTTTTCCTAATATCCAACCTAAACTTCCCCTGGTGCAGCTTGAGGCCACTTCCCCTCGTCCAATCACTTGTTACTAGGGAGAAGAGACTGACCCCTGCCTCGCTACAACCTCCTTTCAGGTAGTTGTAGAGGGCGACAAGGTCTCCCCTCAGCCTCTTCTACTCCAGACTAAACAACCCCAGCTCCCTCAGCCGCTCCTCATAAGACTTGCTCTCCAGACCCTTCACCAGCTTTGTTGCCCTTCTCTGGACACGCTCCAGCACCTCGATGTCCCCCTTGTAGGGAGGGGCCCTAAACTGCACACAGCACTCGAGGTGCGGCCTCACAAGTACCAAGTACAGGGGCACAATCACCTCCCTGCTCCTGCTGGCCACACTGTTCCTGATACAAGCCAGGATGCCGTTGGCCTTCTTGGCCACCTGGGCACACGGCCGGCTCATGTTCAGCCGGCTGTCAACCAACACCCCCAGGTCCTTTTCCGCCAGGCAGCTCTCCAGCCACTCCTCCCCAAGCCTGTAGTGTTGCACGGGGTTGTTGTGACCCAAGTGCAGGACCCAGCACTTGGCCTTGTTGAATCTCATGCCATTGGCCCTGGCCCAACGATCCAGCCTGTCCAGGTCCCTCTGTAGGACCTTCCTGCCCTCCAGCAGATCAACACTTCCACCCAGCTTGGTGTCATCTGCAAATTTACTGAGGGTGCACTCAAACCCCTCATCCAGATCATCAGTGAAGATATTGAACGAGACCAGCCCCAACACTGAGCCCTGGAGAACACCACTTGTGACCGGCCACCAACTGGATTTGACTCCATTCACCGCCACTCTCTGGGCTCTGCCGTCCAGCCAGTTTTTAACCCAGCACAGAGTGCACTTGTCCAAGCCGTGAGCAGCCAGCTTCTCCAGGGGAATGCTGTGGGAGACAGTGTCAAAGGCCTTACTAAAGTCCAAGTAGACAACATCCACAGCCTTCCCCTCATCCACTAAGTGGGCCACCTTATCACAGAAGGAGACCAGGTTAGTGTGGCAGGACCTCACTTTCATAAACCCATGCTGGCTGAGCCCGATCCCCTGGTTGTCCCGCATGTGCTGTGTAATGGCATTCAAGATGATCTGCTCCATGAGAATGAATTCCATGAGGGAATACATCAGCTGAGAGTCTGGATGAAGTCTCAACAACTTTTGGGTGATGGGGGTTTGCGCAGAGGAAAGGAAGGCAAGGGAATGAGATGGTTTAATGAGAGCCATGGCACCAACAGAAAGAAAACCCAGCCAGCTTCTTCTCATCCCTACCCAGTCCAAGTATAATGATTTCTGTACTAAGTATGTCCTTGAAGACCCTTTCACATAGGTTCTCACATCATATATTTAATTAGATGTATTATAGTAGCAAATACGCCTTTCTAAATGGAAAAAGCCCAATCCCAAACAACCAAACCTCTGGGGGAAAAAGCTCAAAGTTAAAAAAAAAGAAGTCATTATCTGTGGACCTAGAAAACAATCAAAAGTGCCTTCAAACACTACATGGAGGCTACAACCTTCTGTATTGGGCATGCCTTGCCACACCTGAGGTAGGTGGAACTTTTTAATGCTTTAAACATACAGCTTGAAACAACTCAGAAAAACTTTTGATTACATTTATGTGAATAATCAGATGATCTGGGATCTTGATTAACAATACTTATTATTAAAGGGCAGTGATCTTTCCTACACATGCAATACTTTAATTAAGGAATTCAAGTTAAGCTGATTCATCACCACTACTGCGACCTGATGGCAGTTAAGTTGCCAAATGAGTCCCAAAGTAATGCTGATGCATTGAATTCATTTTGATAAGAGAACCGGGCTATGATTATACAACTTGTGTCACAGTTAACATGAAGCAGAACTGTGGTGTCTTCCTTAGTTATCCAAACAGCAACATACAGATCAGGCTTGTTAATTTTCATTTACCTGAATCCTTTACACTAAAGCAGATAGAGCTATTCATTCCAAGAAGCACAAACATCAGAGAAAATGTGCTTTTTGATGCCTAACACACTTTCCCGTGAAATTAACTGAAAAATCCTCCTCAATGTCTCTGACTTGGCAAGAGGAAAGATCAAATAGGATTCATAAACCATTCATTTAAAAAACAGTTGTCACAGGATGGTGACTTGCCTACTTTGAATCATTCCTCTGGTCCTACAAGGCCACTTACTTCATTGTGACACTTGGTGATGCTAAAAATCACTGAAGTGGGTACTGAAACATCTCACATGTAAAGCAATAAAAGTGCAGCGTTTCAGAGCTAGTGTAACACTTCCACTGAGCAGTTACTGTCCTTTCTTCTTATCAGTACTGGGAATACTGTTATGACTGCTGGTGCCCTTAGCTCCTGCTATAGCCTCTCACTTACAAGGTTCAGCAGAGAAAGGGACCATCTCTGCTGTCGATGTGCTAGTGCTCTGTGCCTAGAGGAATGCACTGTTAATAAAATACAGAAACTGCAGGAAGGTTGTTTTGGGGCCATTCTGTGGAAACACCAGAAGAAGTGGGCCCTGCAGACAAAACTTCCACTAGCAGTAAAACTTTCTTAATAACGCATCATTCTCTGCAACACCATAACTGTAAAGCACCGGACTGCTAAGACTCTCCACAATTTTTAAGATGTTAGGAAAATACCTACATCCTGCCTGATGTTTCCTCTGCTAGAAACGTACAGACATACTGCCTTACAGGTAGCATTTCAGAAAAAAAACAAAACAAAACAAAATAAAAACAAACCATTAAGTAATTTAGACTTTTATGAGTGATGGCCTACTACTGAGTCATCACAGAGCAATACCCAGAAGGTATCTGGAGAGGAAGGCACAGACTTAATGGAAGACAAAATACCTCAACTAATTGGATGGATGGATAGCACACTGTCACACTTTACTTTCTATCCTGAAAGGTCAGTCATGTCCTAGGTTCAGCTAAAACCTACAATATCCCATCCAAAGAAGGCTCTGCTTTACCAAGTGGTGGTTACACTGTTTTTTGTGAAGCACTAAGATCCCTAGTGATGAAACACAATGCAAAGTAAGCACTCTTTAAAAGTTTTTAGTGTCTTGTCACTTTAGATCTTTTTAGGGAAAAACAAGATGCAAATTAGGGCATGGTCAGGTAGGCGTTCTGGTATAACCAGCTATAATTTGCAGCCCACATCAGCTTTATAATTCCAGTTATTGCACAAACAGTTCATACCTACATTAAGTTTCAGCTTGTGTATTGGAACCAAAAGGGATCATTAGGATCACATAGTCTGGCCTCTTTCAAGACCGTAATGAAAGCTCTCACCTAGACAAGTTGTGCAATGAGTTCATGATGTCTACTGCATATCCAGAGCACCTTCTTCAAAGAAATTGAGGCTTAACTCAACGGACTCACAGTGGTTAAAATAGCCTTACAATGTTCTACAGGAAACTGTTCACTGATTAATGATCATGACTCAAAAGTTTTACTGCTTGTTTTTGTTTCCTACTAGGTCAAAGCCTTTAGCTTCCAACCATTGGGTATCACTGTCATAAGAATAAGAAACCATACGATCAGGACTCTCCTCTGAATATTGTGCATACTGTATTTTCACTACTTTGAAGTTTTTCTTGCATAAATCACTCATTGTGAGACGCATTTACTAGGCCTTCAATTCTTCCTGTAGCTCTTCTATGAGCCCTTCCAAGTTTAACAGCATTGTTTTTGGCCTGGTCTCCTAAAGATAGAGGCTTATGAGAAAATGCTTTCTGTCTACATTTGGCTTTTAACCTCCCCCAACAATTTTTTTTAATCAGTTGATTACTTCCATAAAATTTGACAAAGTCGTAGAGATCTTAAAAGATACTCCAGTTCTGTGAATTCTGTTAGATCTAATGGCTGTGCAGAAAAGAGAGCACCACTGGATGTCCTCAGGCAGAAAAGGGCTGTACATGGTGTTCAGCGATTCTCTGTAGCCTTTGACTCAACAGTACATAAATAGCAGGAGTCGGCCATCGCACTGTGCCACCTCTCACCAACATGATGTTTAAGCTAGCAGGGCAAGAAACTGGACAATATGGCAGTGACTGTCGAACAACTAATAGGGTAACACCATATGCAGCCAGTACATCTGCAGCTCTACAGAGTCTAGCTGGACTCTTCCTTCTGTCTGAAGCTGTATGAAATTATTACAAAACCATCAGCTTGGAAGCAAGTCAACTGTAAAATGAGTTAAAATTAATTGCAGGCACTCCTGCCTCCAAAAGCACAACCTCCTTGCCAATTTCTGTGCTCGTTAAAACTGTATCTTACATTTTCTTTCAAAATATTTCCCTTTTCTCTTTTTATTTGAGAGAACAAAATGATTAAAGGGGGAACTAGTAAACTACCTTGTACAGTGGGAAGGAAAAGAGTGGGACAGTGAAAATGACTGATCTCAAAGTGCTATTAAATTCAAAATGTATATTAAAAGACTTTCAATCTTTCCGACTCCAAAGTGCTTTGTAAGTTACAAATACATAATTAGCAACACAGATGAAATATTTCACAATCAACTTCTACAGAAATGCTGGAGAATGGCATCCAAGTCAAAGGTTTACACCAAGGGGCAGGGGGGTTCAGTGGACACCAGGTGATCTTAGCACTGTGGACTCTGGAAAGAGCTTTTTTATAGTGCATAACCAGTTTTACTCCCAGTACAATAATGTACCCAGAAACATGAACGTGATTTCTAGCTCATCTGGATGGAGTAGGGAAAGATACTCTCTCATTATTACCACATACACTGTCAGACTTCTTGCAATAATTTCCTCTCAACAAATAGTTCTGTGAACAATAGAGTTAATGAAGGGCACTTCCTATATATTGGGTACCATGTCTTTACTCTCCTCATACTTGTGAAAAAAAACCAACTTCAACACCTGGGGCCCTGTGACTTCCCCTTTACCCTCCAGCTTCCCCTATTCCTATCATACTTTGATGTCCCCAGTTCCCTGTTCTGCTACCTAAATATCACCTTGGCAAGTGTCGCTCTTGGAGCAATAGATAAAAAACTGAAAAGAAAAAAGCAGAGAGAAGTACAATTTCTAAGTTGCATCCCATCACATTGCCCCTTTAGAAGCTTCAGCAGCATTGGTTTTGGATGGTGCCTGCCACAGAAGCTGTACAAATTCCAACAGTCATTCAGAATGAAACAGCATGTAAATTTACCTTTGTATTATGCTATGTACTGTGTACTTCAAAGAGCCTTTCGATATCGATCATGTTGCAAGGTAGCTAACTGATTTTTTCCTAGGGCCCTACCTCAAATGTAACTGAATTGCTCCAGCTGATCACCATTAAAGGACATCAGGGAAGTAAAAACAGCAAACATTTGGGGTACTGTCAGCACATCCAAGGCGCTAACAGTGGACAGTTCTCAAAAGCCATGCATCTCCTACAAATGCAAATACCACAGGAACGCTCTCTAATGCCCCCAAACCACCCTAACGCTGTGACCTCAAGCACATTTAGAAATTAAGTCATTTATCAAAAGGATTTATGCTTGAATAATTTGCCTCCATTTATAATCCCAGACTATGTTTATGCTCTGTAAAACAGGAAGTACCCTCACGTTATTTAAACAGTGGCACTTACTGTTGAAACAGACATAGAAGAGTTACATTCCAGTCTTGAATTACAAACTCAGTTTTATACATATTCCAGAGAGTCATATGATGACGATTCAATCTCAAAATGGTAAGGACTTTAAAACGTGTTCTGCTGGAGGTGGACTACTGCCAAAGGGTCTAACAGAAAAAGTTGCTCTTGATTAGGATTACAGATAAGAAGATACTTGTTTGTGATTTCAGTAAACAAAGAATTTCATGAACAGTGGATGAGCACTGAAGAAACACTGAATATAAAACCAAAGAAGGGTGAAACTGAAACTTCATTTAGCGGGAAACCTGGTAGCAGGAGGAGGTAGTATTTTTAGATACGGGAAGGTTTGATGGAGAGTGAGCAATTTAAACTTCATTTAGGCTACAAAACAGTCGAGAAGTTTTGGTGGGAATGCAGAAGCAAAGGAGAGGCAGTGTAACCTCGGTGCTACCAGAGCAGGGAGGAAGGAAAAAAATTTATGTACTATGCTAAAGCCTTGGACAGAGATACATATCCATTCCTTTGCTCTTCCCCTCCTTACTACCCAAAACCCACAGTATTGCAGCACTACATGATAAAAATACCAGATATTATGTGATTTAATCTCTTAGCAATTTTCCCCCACCAGTTTGTTATGAAACACATACAAGATTAAAAGCATGACCAAGATGCAATCCTGTAGAAAAAGGCACAGCTCAATGCAGGGTATGCTCTCTAGAGAAAGGAGATTGTGACACATTAATGGATGCATGAGTTTATTGAAAATAAAGCCTTGAAACCACTTCATGCCCTCATTAGCATTCCCAACCAGTAGCAATCAGAAGTCAAAATTTTTCAGAATACTGTGAGATGACCTGATTGATGCATACATCAAACTGACCTGCTTGTAGTCTGCAATACCATTTCTTTCCCTAACTGATTCAGCTCATATTTCAGGCAAGAAAATAAGCTTTATTTGACCCTGAAGCAAGTTCAAAGGTGGCTGTATGCTGTATGTCTCTGCAACAGAGTAGAAATGTCTTTAAACCAACACATAAACATATGCTCTCTAAAACCTGGAAGCAGCAAACTCAAGAGGCAGGGTGGCTCAGGGACCCATTTTGAATGTAGGCAAAGAGTGCCAAGAGCTGTAACATCAGAGGAAGAGCACCCACTGCCAGCCCTGCCTCAGACTACTTCCAGACTCAACAGAAGTTGCAGCCTCGCACCAGGCGAACATACCATAAAGAGCACGAGACTGAGTGGCTGCTGCCTCACATAGTAACAAAATAGCGTCATCAGCACGCTGCCTCCATGAGGGAGCGCCTCCTGGTTCCTGTCAACTTTTTTGTGGAAAACCACCTCTAGTTTGGAAAAGGAAACTAAAGGAAACTATAGTATGGCCCACCACACTCAAGAGAGGAGCAAACCCTGCTCTACACCAATGACAAGTAATCAGAGTCCATGCAACACCAACACCACCTATTAAAGAAAACTGGAATACTGTAAGAGATTAAAGAGGTTGCATCAAGCTAATGGGTTCCAGTGTTTTCTACATTAAAATGGCATTCAGAAAAAAAAATGCAGCACAGAAAAGCATTATCTAAAACTTTGCTGGCTACCCTTCCTGCACTCCCACTTTTCACTCTTATCAGCATCAGAGATAGAGCCACGACAGAAAGCCAACGAAATTTGGTCTTCAGCATCACAGATACAATATAGCCATGCATTTTCAACTTCTCTCTTTAATCCAACCCTTTAGACAGTTTCTTTACCTATTCCTGGGATCTGATAATGATAGTTACCTACAGAAAAGTAATCTAGCTCCAACGTAAACGAGAAAAGCAGGAAGCAAGCTAGTTAGTAAAGGAAAATTCTCAGATGACTCAAAGATGATGCCTATATGTTTTAATTGTACACAAAAGCATTTAAATATATTCCATGATTGAAGGACTAGCTGCACTCCTGTAGCTTTTTCAAGGTGTCTCCAAATGCAATCACAGGTAACAAGAGCAAACCTTCACCAGACAAGATAGGATCATGTTTTCCTGTTACATTAGGATGCAGACTGCTGATCCACAAGTAGGAATGGCCATTATCTCAGCCCTTCTGACTAGACTTGCTATATGTAGCTTTGCCCTTCATGAACTATGACCAGCAGAACATAGAGGCTGACGCTCTGAAATTTTCAAAATGTAGCACCATTTACTTTAACCTTAGAAACTTCACACTGTGTAAGAGAACTTTAAAACAGTTACATAAAGTCAGACTGATTTAGGGTAATGATTACCAACCTGCGAGCAATGTGCTGCCCACACCACTTTCCAGCAAAGCTCATGGACAAGGAAATTAAAATCTATAATGTGAGCAGAGAGGAAGGTCAGATGCTGCCCACCACATGCTCTGTGCTCTACTCACATGGCAGAGAAGCCTGGGGAACCATCACAGAGTCCCAGCACCCCCACCTCTAGCCAGAGACCTTCTGCTTTAACCACACTTGACAAATGACACCTTTCTCCTTACCTCCCTCTTCCTCTTCAGAAGAGCTTTTAAAGCTCTTAAATGCCCACAGCCCAGTCACTGTTCTCTTAATGACCCCTGAAGTGTTTATCTTAGGGATGTCATATCTACTTATTGTTTCCTTTCCTGCTGGCTCTTGCAAACAGCTCATTTAACTTTGTTCCGCATGGTCAGAATACATCTGATAGATTTCTCAAGAGAGTTGCATGGCATTTAAGTTTAATTCATAAATTAATGCAGAGCAGCCACATCTTCCACACCAGAGCTACAAATGCTTCATTTATCAAATAAAATTTCAGCATTGCTAATGTATTTGTAGACTTATGAATCACCTACCAGAAAACTGTGTTACTACATATGAAAGACAGCAGTGGCTACTAAACCACATACGTTATTATTTAGCTATACAGATTTACGGGGGAGGGGAGAGCTCTCCAAAGCAGATGTTTCCAAGCTTTTTTTAAACCTAAGAGACAAGACATAAGACAACACTTAAAGGAGCAGCTGGGGACACTGAATAAATACAGACATTTAAATGTGACTAATTACATACACATGCTGGAATTCTCAAAGGAAGATCAGGGAGCCAGGCTCCCAGCTCATGCTGACTTTCAACAGGAGTTCAGTGGCCTGTTCCTTCAGGCATGCTGGAAGTCAGATGTCATCTTGCTAAATACAGAACGCTGCTTCTAAATGTTGCCTCTGGTAACGTAACGACAGCAAATCATATGGATTTCTACAAAGCTATCTGCAGGAACCCTCCTCTTTACGAAGGCCTGGACCACTCTTCCTAGCCTATGTTGCTCTGTGAGATGGCAAAGTTGTCTGGATCAGCCCAGAGGCCTTAACGCCTCTGGGGAAACACCTTTCTGGGCTAAACACAAACACGCTGCACAGAATCTGCCCTAATGATGGTGGAAAAAACTTTACAAAAGGTCTAGGGCTCATTTCTGAGTACTTCTGTTGTGAAGCGGGAAGGATATCTTATATGGAAAGTGGTGACTCAGAAAAAAATTTAGGGAGAACCACGTGCCATTGTTTTGCAGGTGTATCCATGGAATGTGGGTGCATGCAACTCCATGACTTAGTTCAAACACTTCAACCTGGCACAGCTGCAGAAAGAGCATCCTCCCCTGGTTTCTGCTGCTCATTTTCCTTCCTCTGCATTACAGAAAAAAAAGAATTGTGCAGTTTCTAGGATGCACAGGATTAAGGCCTGATTCAGCTTAAAAAACATGAGGGGAAAAAAAATATAAAAACACACCATTGCTCTGGCAGCTGCCAGGAGATGTGTGTTAGCACAAAAGGGTGGTATATGGACATAAGCAGCAGGAAGCATGAGAAAGTCTTGACCACTTCTTTTCTACGGTCTTAGTGCCTTAAGATGTAAATAAAATTACAGACAGACTTCTGGCAGGTGACAAACCACTTGACAAACAAGATGGCCTTCACTTTACAGACAATGGAAGGAGAGGCCAGATGTTGGTAGCCACAACAAGCAGCAGCTGACTGTGCAGAGGGCCAAGAAAGCTGTGGCTGTAAAGAGCATGGAGGAAGACAACATGAGACCTTTTGTGAGTGAAGGACAGAGAGAGAAGCCAGAACCTACCAAATAAGACTTACTTTCTCCTAGCACTCAAGATGACTCACTACATGGCGCAACAGTAGTTAGTACAAACGCAGTTACATGGAGGTATCAAGCCGCAAAGTCCATACATGTTGTCTTTTACCTGACAGCACTTGGGCAAAGGTCTGTGCTCAGCAGGCTGTAGGTCTGCTCTCTCTGTATGACGTGAACATACAACACATAAGCCTGCATCCTGAGGCCTGTAAAAGGGTCTCTATAAGTCTCTTGTGTCCCAGCTGACAACTGCATCCAAGCTGACTGGGACCATCAGGTTTTGCAGCAGTTCCACAGAGGGAGCCCACAAGTAGCAAAGTGTTCCCAGAAGGAGCGTGAAAAAGTAACAGCTATGGTTCTTACAGAGGATGACAGCAGGAGCTGCCAGGGGACACAAGAAGTCTGAGTGTGGTGCCTGCATCTGTACTGTCAACATAACTTCTAAATCCACTAATGCTTCTCCTTATAATCTCTTTTGCAGAGATTCACTCCAGGAGATTGTGCTGTAGCAGCTGGCAGAGACTAGGGCCTCTGAAGGGCTCTGATGAAGCACAACAGCTTAGTGGTTTAGGGCTAAATGAAAGTATTGAATGCTTCCTAAGGAGAAGCTACTAGGTAACAGTTTTTAAACTGATTTTTTTGTTTCCTCTGCAGAGGCTAAAGGAAGCTCACATGCCTGTTGCATTTTAAAATAAATTAATACTTAATATTCAAGAGCTGAGCACTCAGCAATTTTAATTTGCCCTTCCATTCAGATGAATTTTCCCATCCACCGATCCAGCTGACTGTTCATGGTGTGCAACATGGGACTGCAGGCTGGCTCAGCAAGGCCCCAGCTACTTTCAAGGCCTTCTGAAATGCAGAGGTGTCAGCAGTGCGCACAGGCTCAGAGGGCACACTGGTGAAGACCTCCAGGAAAGCTCATAAGAAAACCGGTTATATCTGAGGCCATTTGTGGGGTAGTGTTTATTCTTTGCAGCTAAGAGTGCCACAAAAAATTTTTAAAAATTAAAATTAAAAAAAGGAAGTCAAGGAAGTTCACAAGACAAGTGTTAGATTCTTCAGAACAGTTTGTTTTTAAGATGAAGTGACTCTATGTTCTTGCTTATGGTTTTATAGCCTCGTCTTACTTGCTCACTGAAACAAATTCATGAGCTGCCCACAAGAAAATCAGTTACCTTCACAAAACTCAATTGGAAGCTGCACTCCCCTAATATACCCAGTGCTTGCTTTTCACTCGTGAACTACCTGTAACAAAGGTTCTGCCCCCCCCACCTTTGCTGCTTTTCCCACTGACAAATTCAGCTATACAGACATTTACTTGAGCATTGCTTAATTACCACACTCTTTTCTTAAATGCCTAAGCACCAGAACCAAACTAGCTATGAACAAACCTCAGTGAGATTTCAGATCATGTGGAAAAACATGCACTGTTGCAGTTTGCTGTATACCTTCCTAAAGCAAACAGTGTGGCATGAAGAAAATGCTGGACTACATTCTGAAGTGCTTTTTCCCACCACCCCCAATATAATCATTGACCCTTTTCTTCATCATTCTCTTTTTCTCACTTGTAAGACACATTGCCATGAAAACCTGCACGGAAATAGCACTACATACTCTAGAAATATCTTTATTTCACAATTCCCTTATCCAAACTGCTAAGCTCTACTCTCACTTACTGCTCAAATAACAAATAGCTGTGGAAACTAGCCAGAGTCAAAGAGTGCCCAGGTCAGCTACAGAAGAGAAGATGACAACGGGAAAAGATGGCTTCTGCAGACAAAAGCTTGCTTGGGCTCTGATTTTCAAGTTTTGTTTCTAAAAGCCAATGTCTGGATTTAAAACAAGATAAAGTCCAAACATTATGATTCAGTGATTAAAACCTCAGGATTTTTCTACGTATTTCAACTAATACATTCTATTTAATGAACAGTACCTTGCAAATCACGGTTACAGAATGCTTCATGAGCTAATCTAAGTGTTTTCTCTGCATTGTAGAAAGTGAACTAAAGAGTCTTCAAATCAAGGCCATACAGGCAAAAATTTGAATGAAGACTAAAAACCTGTCTGGTCAAATGAATAGAAAGGTAGAAAAACAGGCTGCACGCTGCCATACTGTTAAAGTTGTCATTGCCTTATTGCTTTTCATGAAGCAAGAAGCTGCATGTGTTACACATTAAGAAGGACCTTTTCAGACCGTTATTTCTAGCATTTCAGGAATTTCACTTAACAATCCATTGCTACTATAATGTTACCAGGTCTCATTTAGCTGAAGACAAAACCTTTACATGAAAGCTGGCTGTGGCATGGCATACTCTCTCAGAACAAAACAAAGTGAGGAAAACACTTCTGAAGGTCCTTCAATATACCACCTAACTACTGGAAACAGACCATGGTGAGAGTGGAAGGATGTTCCAGTTAATCTATGTTTGCAGAGTCCCAGACATCACAAGGTCTTAACCCACAATTAGGATTCAAAGGATATGGACGGACACCAGCCTATCTTTGTTATTCACTCTGCCTCATCACAGCAGGCTGTGGAGAGGAAGATTTCAAATGTACCTACTTGCAGAGCTCTGGTAGCACCTAGATGGCTAGAGGGTACGTGCACAGCTTATTAACAAAGCCTCAAAGGCAGTAACAAAATCATGTCAAATACTGGTCTGAAAACAGGGCTGGTCAGAACTTACCTAGCAGGGCATTTTTTTATTGACATAGTTGCCAAATAGCCAGAACTGTATAATGCCAACACTCTGATTTTGACAGCTTTTCTGCCAGACAGATAATACAAAGCAGATTCCTGACAGAAGCCAGCCAACTCTGCCACTCCTCCTGAAGTAGACACCTGAAAGGCTTTGGTGTGGTCACACAGCAATGGCCTTCCAGACTGCTCCTCAGAGGAAGGCAAGATCTTGATTCCCATCTGAGTCCTGTGGCTTCTAGGTTTCAATCCGTTTGAGTGAGATTAGATGGTTGATTCTGAGACCGCTTTAATAAACTGATGGCAGACTTGTTTGTTAAGTCAGTTCGGTAACACCCGGTCACAACACAAGTTGCGCTACAAATTTGCTTATCTGGTAAGGTCCTTAATGCAAATCAGAAGGACATTAATATTATCCTTTGATGTTTTTTTAGTATTTATGCCATGACTAAATTGGATTAGTGATTTATTAGCATTTAAGACTATTAGGAAGAAAATTATGTAGATTATGTGGAGAGAAGGAGAAGAGAAAATGAAAAAAATCTCACATCCTATAAATTCGTAAGGATATCACTGATTAAGAACTTCCAATGTCCGATCAATGTTTTGATTCTTCCAACTGTTTTTACATTAAATATTGCACACTATCTATAACCAGTGTGTTTTTCATAACTCTGCAGTTACATTTCAAATCCTACCGTGTTGCAAGCTTATGGCAGACTACACCAGTATCTGTTATGACTTCACTCAGTCTCAGCTCGAGGTGGACCTTCCCCTGAAACACATCAAAAACACCATATGAAAAGTTAGTTTATGCATAGCCAGCCACACCATTCCAACTTAAACCAAAGCAAGTCAGGTAATGCAAGCAATTACAGGAGGAGTTTAGTGATTAGAATAGCTGTATAGCTACGGTATTTCAACTGCCAGAGAATCCAGATTAGTAGCCATTTCACTAGATTTCAGTACATAATTCCCACCATTACCTTATCTTTGTATGTTTCACTAATTGAGGGATATGGAGTGACTGTGGTCTGACAAAAATAGTGTTGGAGCTTTATCTATATTTAGCATTTTAAATATTAAGCAAAGATCTGCAACGCAATCATTTAAAAGATATCACACCAGTGTGTTATAAATGAACACCTAGAGGTTTTAAACATTAGAAAGATAAAAATTATGAAATAACATACACGAGACAAGTATCAGTGAAATTATGCTGGGTGACTAAAAAAAAAGTTCAGCCATATTGCTAGCATTCACAGCATCTACTATTACAGAGTCTTTAATTCCTTACCATCACACTAACTTTATTATGACTTGGGCCAAGATGTTATGCTCAAATATACTAAGAAAATAAAGGCAATCATTAATACAAACTGCATTCCTCTTATTAACTCCATTACGTTTCCAAACACGAGCACCCACTCCTGCTGGCAAAAACTCGGCACCACTCCTACAGTGTATATGTAGTAAATGCAAAATATATTTTGTTATTGACCTTTTCTGACATGTCAGCACTGCCTGATCATCATCTGCAAATCATCACGGCCAAAACTGAGTCATTCACCTTCCTAACTACCTCCCCTCCACCCTTTTTACCAAAGGACCCAAGAATCCACCCTGCTAGTTAGTTACAGCTCTAATGTGGGTGTCATCTTCAACTCAGATCTACCTCAACTCATACAAAAGTCTGTTGCCACCCCTCTCATAAGATCTTCCAGATTTGACCTTTCCTCCTTTAGCACATGACCAAAGCCCTTGCCAGAGACTTCCCTCTCTCTTCTGACTAGTTACAGCCACCTCCTGCTCTATGAGGATGTCTATCCTGTGTAACAGAGGAGAGTGAAGACCAAACCCTGGCCTCAAGTTGCACCTACGCTGCTAAGATCTAATTCCTCTATAGCAGATTGGTCTGGACAAATGCTGGTGAAAGAGGTCTAAAGTAGAGGAGGGAGTACAGTAACAATTAAGCAGCATGGACACACAGAAGTTCAGTTCAAGGTCATTCCCTGGTCCTCTTACATTTAGCAGTACAAACACACACAGAAGTCAGTGCCTGAATACTTGCCCTGAAGAAGCCTGTGAGAGGTTCAGTTTCTTACTGCTACAGTCATTCTCCCCACTTCCTTGGTGCCATTCTTTCTGTGCTCTCTTGATGCATGCTTCAACGCTTTCCTGCATTTCACTCCTCAAACCTCTACCACATACTTAGACCTTCAGCATTCTGACTCAGTAGCTGTTTTTCCTGTCTGAGGGCTGGAACACAGGCCTTTCCAGTACATGTGGCAGATGATGAACAGATAGTGTTCATCCAGAAAACAAGAGCGAAGACCTCTCCAAGCTGTATAAAAGCCCATGTTGCAGAAGCATCGCAGCAGCTCCCTGGCATTTTGAACAAGAAAGCACCCAAACATCTGTGTGACTTTAAAAGATGGCTCCTGCCAGGGATCTTCTGCATCGTTCTAAGCAAGATAATAAAAACAAACACCAATGCAAAACCCTAACGTTGCATTTGGCTGTCAGGCTCCTGATTCTTGTCCATCTCAGCAAGACAGGTATCCTCCTTCACCCTGTCAGGGTACGCAAATGCCAACATCTGTCATTTTCTTCAAAACTGAAGCCTATCCTCGTGAATAAGCTAAGGATTTCTCTGCACAAATGCCTAAAGCCAGTTCTAGACCCACCTCCTTGAGACGCTAACGCTGCAGTGCCCATTGTACCCATGCATAACATAGGCTAGGCACACAGCTCTGGTTAAGCAGGATGGCTTTCTGGCTTTAGTTTTACTATGTTTTCCCTTACTCTTCACTGTTCTCTTCCACTGGTCACACATTTTATTACAGGAGCTAAACCACTAGTCTATGGAGAACAAATTTATATTATGGACCTGTAAAAAACACTGCTATCTTTGTTGATATTCTGCATATTACGTTTACTAGAGAAATGGACGCTAATAAAGACAAGAATAGAGATTTAGAAACTCTAGAGAAAATATCCCTTTGTAGAAAAATTCCAAGAAGGTAAGATAATGTTTTTATAGAATAATTTCTGCTGATCTTAAACAAAGGCAAGACTGACCTCTCTAAGGAAAGAAAGAATGCTTCAATGCGCTTAGGTGAGTCGGAATGCAAACTTTCTTACAGTGCCCATTTGCTCAATCTCACACAGACCAAGAAAGATGGAAGCTCCCCATTTTAGAAATTAAGCTGCAAGAAAACCTTTTTAAGTTAGCAGTATTTCATGCATCTTCCCAGCTACATTAAACACAAAAATATAGCGCTGCCTCTTTTGGGCTGAGAGCCCATTTTTTCTTGTAGCTCTCATTTTTCTCTTGTGAAGACTTTGAAAATGGTCAGCTGCTCAAAAAGTGACTCAAAGCTTTGGCCAGCAAAGCAGAGGTCATGGGATCACTGGGACCAGCAGGCCAGTCCAGAACAACTGTTCCGAGAACACCTCCTTACTTCCAGTTAAAAACTCAAATACATTGAAATAAGGATACAGTAACACACTTGCAGACTTAATTCAGAGAAAATGTAACTCCTACATACACCGAATGCTTTTTCCCAAATCAATTATACCATTAGGCAAAACATAAGGATTCATCTGAATAAATTTACTCCTAAGCAATGGCATTAGTTGGGTTTATAAAATACCAAAATAATCCATTTTTCAAAGGGAAGACAGAAAACTCTGCAATAAAATCAGCAGTTAATCTAACCAACAAAGGTCAACCTATACTGCATTAAACGTACCACAGAAGCATGGAGTTGCCAATATCTTTATTTACTGACAATTTGTAAGAAAGAAAGAAATTAATATTTTTTATTATTAAAAGAACTACTGTGATAATAACAAAAGCCTGCAACTGTACTAGGGCCACACAGTTACTGACACCATTTACAAGTAGGAAAGATCAGATAATGCAGTAGGATAAAAAAAAAAATATTATGTTGTCCCTCTTTTACAGCTGAAACACCGTGGGTTGGTCCTGCTCAGACTGAATCCCTGTTACTGAGCCAGGGATTGACTCCAGGATCAGTACCAAGCCATAAAGCCATAAAGTTTTTTCCCTTCAGCAAAGCAAAAAAACTCAGAAGAAGCTGGAGGTTTGACAATTTTGAAGTAGAATGCATTAATTACTAAAAACATTTCCACAAAAAAAAAATTCAGGATGTTCCTAGAAGCAGCTATGCTCATTAGTATACCCTTCACATTTGGAAGGGTAGGACTTTTTCAAGGAACAAGCTGAAGGAATGCCAACTCAATTGCTGAATGCTTCCTTTTTCATAAACTCCGACTGATATGGATGGGTGGGTTCAGAGGTCGTATGTCCTTCCTAATCACATCTAACATCACATAACGGGGCCAGCCACCTTCCATTTTTCAGTTCTTGATTAAAGAAGCCATCAAGTAGACTGAATTTCTTAAAGGGAAGTGAGTAGACAGTATTCAAACGGAAATCAGTAACAAGCAAAACTTTTAAAGGGCCTTACCGAGGGACAAAAAAAAATTATACTATACTTGTTAAACACCCCCTTTACTAAAGAAATAATAGAATCAACTTCCAGTCTTGTTAACACTCTCATAATACTAACTATCAGGGAGAACTCATACACAGTAACCTGGAAAACAAACTGAAACTGATCATAGGCTTGCGAAGAAAAGAAAAAGCAGACGTGAAGTCCTGTTTTTATAGATACAGGAAAAGTCTGTCTCCAACCACCTCATTTCTCATTGGAATGCAGCTGTGAGTTATTGTGGATTGAAACACCAGAAAAAAACTGTAAAGCAAGTAAAGTATACAAAAGCTACCTACCTGTCTCATGTTTCCAGAAGCTGCAGATTTGCAGTTTAATTTAAACACAGTATGTTGAAGGAGAAAAGAAAAGACATGACCATAGATTATCCTAAAGTAATTCTTCGGACAAAGTTCTGCCATCTTGGCATGAAGCACTTTTAGCATCTTGAACAAGTGGTGGGCCTCAGAGGCAGTGCTTGCAAAGTTACCAGGACACCACTGGGAGCTGTTTCTAAGTGCAGTTCTGTGCACACGTTTTATCCTGGAATTGGACACACACCACATGATCCAGTGGCTGTAGATTCAGATGCAACATCTGATCTAACTCAAAACACATGTGATCTGTTTTTTCAGGGAAAGATTTACCCAAAAAAAGGCCAAACACTAGGAACCTCTCTGCTCTATATCTAAGGCTCTAGTAAATGCACAAAAGACTGACAGCCTGCCCAAGTTCAAAAGACAGGAGCCAAATTTGCTCAAATCTCTTAAATCGTATCCTTAAGGAAGCATCAACCAGATCTCTATCCTTTTTGTTACTGTGAAACAGTTCTTAGAAATAATTCACTTTTTAAACACATCAAAGGAAAAGAACAAGTCTTCACTGCTTATGTTAAAATCAGAAAATATACAATCCGCTTACTTGAATATTATATACCAATTATCTTCATACACAGGGCTCACACAGCACTAAAACTCTCTATTCTACAAAAGAACAATAGGTGATATCTCAAAAACTCCTATGAAAGGTATTAGTCTACTATTAAACCTGCTGGACAAGAGGTTGGTGATCACCAACCATTCTACTTCTCACTAGCCTACCCAATTTTGCTAGGGACTTTCCTCTCTGAGGTGGGAGTGCACATGCATGGAAATTTCTCCAACATTTATCCCACATGGGGACCCTTCGGCCGGCACAATTCGCCAACCTCATCAGCTCTGCAGCTCAGCTCAACTCTGCTATTTGCTGTGGAAAAGGGACTGGGACCCACCTTCAGCTCTTTACTCTTCCTCCTGCTGGCACAGAGTGACTGCAGGTAGTCTCACTCCGGCTCCTGGAGATGGAGGAGGGAAGAGATGTAACAGGGATGGGTTGTAGGAGTAGATTAGGCCAAGCAGGTGACATGAACCACAGCCCATGACTAATGCCAGCATCTCATTGTTTTGGATTGTGATACCCTTGGTGTGTTGGTTTACTTCCCCCCCTTGCTGCAAGCTGTCTGGGGAAAGGAGCATTGGAAGAACTCAGCGCTGCCCACAGACCATTCCAAACTACGGGATAACCTGTGCCGTTGCTTTCTCTGTCTTTTCAAATTTTATTGCAGGATACAGCAAATGTTACTGCCTAATTTGAAACCCTCTTAGGCAGCTTTCTGAGATGTTGGTTTCTGGTGCTGGTAAAGCTTAAAAGCAAACAATAAAACTGAACCAAACTCCAAGGGATCACTAAATGCTGTCCATGAGGGAGTGGGAAAGACCACAGGTGCAGCTACTGCTTTTGGTAAAACCAGCCTTGCAGTATTATCAGCAGCCACTCATAAGGTCACAGCCTAACAGCAGGTTCAAGAGCAGGAGGAAGAGTTTGTTGTCTACATTTGCTGCTGCAACAGCTGCTCCTTCCTTTAGCAGAGGGCAGCAGGCAGCTGGGAAAGGTCTAAGGATCATGCTCCAGATCGCAGCCTGCCTGCTGGACCACAGTGCGGCACACAAGAATCCAGAACAAAATCCAGTCTATCAACTGAGGAAAGTGCAACAGCTCTAATGAACACTGCATGGATTCATAAACACTAGGCAAAGCAGAACTGATGTCTGCTTGGTCTCTGTATGTGCAAGCTTGTCAGAATTGCTCAGTAACTGGCAAACATCTTCAAGTGGCACAATGTTAGCCTTCCTGTTTCTCTAAAGGAAGAGTACCTCCATATGGTAAAAATCCTTATCATTAGTCATGTTTTCCTCTCAAATACTTTGATGCAATAAAATATGTCAATACTGTAAATGAAAGCCACCTGGTCTGCAGATACAGAATCCATTTTGTTATTTTAAAATAATGTAAATTTATTATTCAGCAGTAGGTGCTCTTTACCACATGCCATGTTGCAGACTAGCTTTTTAAAAACAACAGACCAAAACTGGATAGATTGTTTTACGCCTTTGCACTGTTAAGTCTGAATGCTGCACTCGTACATTGAGATAGGGAGAAAGTCTTGCCACAAAGCAGGATCTGGTCAATATTGTCCTTTTTGTCTATTCATTCACCACAAACATTATTTACCATTGTTGACTCAGTTCTCTGAAATAATTTTGTCAGTAGGCATGTAGCCTTGAGAATCTTCCCGCCCTATCAAAATTTCAAAACAACTAGAAGAGAGAAGCCTAAAAGCCACTGTTCATAAAATAGAGGGTAACACCCATTTATTTCCTGTGTGTGGTGGAAAGCTGAAACCAAACTGGAAGCAGCTTCTTTTTTATAATTTGCATATACCCGTGCTTACAGTAGGCTATACAAAATGCATCAGTGACACATCTTTATGCTTGAAGCATTTAAATACCTACAGAAAGATAGTTAACGTCAGTGTCGGACAGAGGGCAGGCAATGCTCTTAACTGTTTAGCAGACTAATTCTGTCAATCACCAGAGTGAAACAGCCCTATACAGTTGCACCTAAAGACAATTTGCTCAGCCTAGTTTATCTTCAAACACATACTCCTACAAAAAGTAACAATTAGCATCAGAGCCATTCCAGTTCAACACAACTTGCTCTACATAGGTGAAAAGCATTGATTTATACGAAACAGGAAGCAGGCAGATGTAGAGAGACTGCAGCAATTTCCACAATATTATGAAGGTAGGGCAAAAGAAAATAACAGGATAACACACTTCTAGCTTCCTCTGGAGATCCAGGGTAAACTTCTCCAGCTTTCACACAGGACTGAATGGAGAAGAGCAAATTCAAAAGCTTCTTGTGAAACCTTGGCTCTGCTGAAGTCATGGCAAAAGTCCCACCCTGGCGATGCCAGGATTTCATTCATGAAGCCTGACGTTTGGGATACAGATTCTGCATTCAATGGAAAGGTGCTGACAAAGGAGGAGAAAATTTTTCGCAGCGCAGAGTACCCTGAATATAATCTTCTAGCTAATATACAGGAAGCATTTTAGAGCTGGCAGTGACTTCCAGCATGACAAAAGGATTTTAGGTGTACACTCCAAACATAACTGTAAGTAATGTTTTCTGCTACTGATGTATAGCCCACCATTTGCCACTCATATTAGTCCATACTCAAGAACAGGAATCTTTAGTCAGAGGCCTTTGTAGGCAAAATGCTAATGTGGTGGAAGGAGGAGGAAGGGCTTTTGGTGTCTGAAGAAAGTGTTTCTTAACATCAGTAAATCTTCAGCACAAAGCTTTGAGTACAGAAGGTTAAATGTGAGACAATTTTCTTCCCCGTGTTGGTTATCTTATCTTTTACATGCTTTTTTTCTTTAAAAAAAGTTGATAGCCAAATAGATATGTTTCAGACACATCAAAGTTCTTATAGGGAAGAAGGGGAAATGAGCAATTTTCAAGTTTTTATGTCAGACTTTTTCATCCCCAACGATGAGTTTTACATAAGACCTTGAGCATGACTGGCTTTGGAAAAACACTGTCATTTAACACCGAGAACTCAGCTGTAAGAGAACAGGACCCTTTCACATTTGTCAGTGCTGTGGAGGAAGTAACTCAAAGCACTCTTGAAAAGGGGAACTTTTAAAGCAAGAGCCTGCACAGGAGAACATGTCAGAAGGCTCTAACTCTCCTTGCATTTCTCCCCCACTTTGGCATATACTGACTAGATGGAGTATGCTGCTGTATTTTGATATGAATCAGAATGTCTCTGAATCTTTAACTGCTTCACTGATTACATGTGCACAAAGCGTATCTGGGTTGCAAAGCTCAGACTTCACAAAACTGACTTGAACTATGCAGGGCTGAAGTTACCGTGCAAAAAAAAAAGGGGGAAACTATTCAAAAACCAGAATAGGCCTTTTAAAGATTGCATGTGCACTTGGGCTTAAATTCCGCTGAGAACACATGGACCACTGAGGGCATCTGTCGTCTACAGCCTCAGGCAAACATCTGAACCAGTTACTGTTGGGTAAACTTCAGCATGTGAAGAAAAGGCAAACATTCGTGGATCAAGAGAGATGAACACACAATAGCAAGGCAATTTTTGCTTCCAGTCCTCAAAAAGCATGAGAATGAGAATATAGCAGGTCCTGCAAGTCAAATGACTAGTAGCAAAGAGACACGTCCCACGGAAAGCATGCAACATCATGTTCTTACTGACTTCAAACAGCTGAGAAAGTTGTGTCTTTTGTTACTGCTCCCTCCCCTCTAGCTGAGGCTGCCTGATTGTTCATAGTCTATTTCAATGCAAAAGTTAAACCACTTTCAGTAATGGCCCAACTCCTGTTTTACTTCCCACTGAAATGTTTGAGCACTAGGTCCTTAGCTCTGCTCACGGTAACATCCCACTGAGGTGTAGGCAGGTTCCATCAGAAGATGGGAACTTAAAATTCCTTCAACCAGATCTGCACAAACCCACCTGGTTACAGCTTCATACTTTCAGAACAAGTTTTCCAGTCTGGAAAGTTAAGCCATGAATTTAAGTGCTGCTGTCAGGTTTCATTCTGCACTCTGTATAACAAATCTTCCTGATAGCATTTCACTTGTTTTAGTATATTTAAAAAGGAAATACTCAGAAATCATGTCATTTCATATTTGTACACCAAACTATTAAATTCCAGCAAAATTGTGTTTATGTATTCTTCTCCACAGAACAACTTGAACTTAAACCACTTATAACAAAAGCTTCATCACTCAGGCTCTGGCTAAACAGTATTCAGGGTATATACAGACAGAACTATAGCAAGCTATGCAATATGTTATTTTCAAACTAGTGAGAGCAAAACCAGCCAGTAAGGTGTTGGGGTATTGATTTACCAACAGAATAAAAGCTTGTCGACCTCAAGGGGCAATTACAGTCTATTGCTGAAAGACACAGCGCTGTGTTCTGATGGTTACCCTTACCCATCTACCCAGATGAAGGGAATTCAGGTGCACCTGATCACGCTGATGATCTCAGTAAGCTAGTTTGCTAGACCAAATGACAAACCACAGCCGCAAAGGGCATGTGGGTGGGTAACGCCCAGTCTGCATCTGTGGGCTGAGCATCTGCGTAGCACCTGTACTGTTCCATGTGGGACTGCGCACCACACTGGACAGTGTCAGTGGTGGTGAGATTACAGGCCTCTTAGCTGCCCTCATTTTTTCTTCAAGATGAGCAATCGTGCCAGACTCTGGTATATCTTGCTGTCAGGCAATAAATGGACGTGGCATTAAAGCATCTGAAAATAATGCTCCTACCTGTGTAGGCTGACAATTAACATAGTCCTGCTCTCAGTAATGTCCTTGTCTGCCATAAAGTTTATCAAGTCATAATCTCACCTAGCACTCTTGAAAATACAAAACATCTTTATAAGACAGTAAGAATTAGCTATGTCAGAAAACCACAAAACTGAATGCAAAGCCTCAAGCTACACATGTAGGTAGCTATGTCTGAGGGAGTTATACAACATTACCATTTACATTGTATTTGGGTTTTTTTTTGTTGTTGTAGTTTTTTTAATATATAGGCTTATTTATTTTATACAGCACCAGAATACTTAGTTATAGCTTCTGAACAACATTTGAGAAAACACAAAAATATTAAGCAATCAGCTCAAATTCCATTAACGCTAGAATTCTATTTGTTTCTTGTATTATTTTGCACCCACATAAAAAGAGAGGAATCTCCTCATCATATACTATTCCCTATCTATGTATGAAGACAGAAAAAAGTATTGCCATTTGAAAATTTGTATAATTTCTGGAACTCATACAAGTGAGGTTCAAATCACGTTAAGAACAAAATTTTAAATTCTACTTATTAAACTTCAGTTAGACAGCTTAAAGTAACACTTCTAATATAAGAACTGGTATTACCCTAAATTTCAAATCAGTCCTCCTGTTCTGAAAAACGAGGCCAAATGTGTCCCAGAACTGGGCATCTGAGAACCATGGCACCCAAGATCACTAATATTTCAATACTCCATTGATTTTAAGCTGGTTTTCAGTTTCTGACTGGTCTGACTGGTCTGCTTAAAACCTGGATATTTTCGGGCTTTGCACACAGTAAAGGAAAGTCCTATACAGGTTTATCACTGTCAACCAGTTTCTTTCATATCATGACCTAATGAATTAGAAAGAATTAGAAACCTGGTTTCTTTTACACTTTTTTTTAATTCCTCACTCTCATTTGTATGACCTTGAGCAAGTCACATTCTTCCTGACACTTTGTCCCGCTGTATTCAAAGTGTGGGAGTGACAGTAGCTTACCTCAATACGGTGCTATGATGCACAACTAAATAACCATTAAGTGCTCTACAACATGGAAAATAATACTAAGGCCACAGGCTGACAAAACCAGAAGTAAGATGCAGGAGTTCCCTGGCCCACAGCTCAATGCTTAATCCACTACATTATGTGGCCACTGGGGACAACTGCTAGAACGATAAAACTGATAGATAGCACATTAAAATTGCTCTTTGACTACTAGCATTTGCATGATTCACTGCAAATGTTAACTACTTAAAATTTCTTAAATTATTTTCCCTAAAACTGGAGAAAAACTAACATTGAGTAAATACTTAAAATTAACACAAATATTCTTTTTTCTCTTATAAATTAAGAGTTTAGAAAAAGATACAATTGAGATACCACAAATGTAAAACAATACAATCAAAAAAATACTCCTTCATTTGGCTACCTTCACTTGCAAAAGAATTTGTACAAATTATTTACAAATCTGCTCCCACTATTATGGGAAACAAAGCCCTCTTTGCAGACTGCTTAACATAAAGACTGTGGAACATCTAAGTAAATGGATAAAGTCATCCGAGCGCTGTTCATATTTACACTAGTTGTAATAAATGCTTATCATGGAGCCCAGAAATAGCTTTTAACAGTTGGGCTCTTGTAAAGATACGAAGAGTGGAAGTGGTAAACTGCACAAACAATTACAAATGGAAAACATGCTTTCCAGCAAGTACTGTGCTGATTTATATTGACTTGATATCCGACTATCACACTAATTTCTTGCTTTGTTATAATGACTGCTTTCACAAGACAGCAATAGAAAATAGAATCTGCTTCAAAAGAAAGTACAAAAAAGAGGAGTCTCACTGGGTACCAAAATCTGCAAAGTACCAAACCCTAAATGGAGCTGAAGTGATACAATTATCAGCATTCCCATGGTTTGAAGCAAGGCCTAGAAAACTGGCAAGGAGTGTTTTTTTCATCTGACATGTATTTGTTGCCATTCCTGTGACAACCTGCCTACATATTTATTTAAAACAGTACCTGCAGATACCATTTTCTATCTGGCTCTGCTCCCTGAGGAGTCAACAGTTATTTATAGGGTTTTGAAGTTATTTGATACTTGAGACAAACACACCCCTCCTTGTACCAGTGACCCTGACAGTTCACATAGTTCTAATTATTTTTGTAGGCAGAATCCAGGCCCCATTGATTTACATGCACTCATAGTTCACCCTATTTGCAAATATCACTGAAACCTAAACCATACTAACGAGCAACACTTCCTTTTTGTAGACAAGCAATGCATCTGTCCTAGAGCCATGGAACCCATAAAGCTGCCACAGCCCTGTTACAAATACTCCTTCGCCAAGATAATCTCACCTGTACTTCTGAATCAGCATCAACATGCTGGAGTTGAAACCAGGTGTCTCTGTTATGATACTTCTGCAGATCTTCTTTCTGTATAGCTACCTTTCCTGGAGATAAAACAAACCAGAAGCACAGTTTAAGATATGCTATAGATCGCTCAAAGTATGTTTCCATCAAAAATTAGTTTTAAAACAATGATTTAAGGACCGTCCTATTCAAGAAAGGTTTCAGAGCAAAGAAAGATTTCTTCAGGGCATAATTCTTTGCACAGTACATAATTCCTTCTGAGGAGCAGCTTTTTCCACTTCGTATTGTGAAAGGCTAAAATTCCTAACATCATAGTCACCTAACAGAGTGAAGCACTGGGTTCTGCGGATGAGCTTGTAGGTATGCTTATAGCAAAAATATCATACTACTTTGCCATGACAATTAAACTTGTGGCAAGAAAACCTCTACAGCTCTTGGAGAGATGGGAGCTGTTTGTTTCTGATTTTTGACGCTTATGTCTAACAAACCCACAAGAAAGTTCCATGCATGGTGTCATTGCTAACAGTATTTTAGGATGAGGACTTTCACTACATATTTTTGTAGAAGGGCAGCAAGTAGAGATGTCAAATCACAGTAGATTCCCAGATCTGTATTTTGAGGCCCCGTTAACCTACCTTCCTCACTCAAATCTTGCAGAGTTTGCATTCCGCAACCCAAGTACTACCCCTAACTGTATATCGCGGGGGGGGGGGGGGGGGGGGGGAACCTCACCAAAAAAAACCCCCAACAACACAGCAGAGCTTTTCCCCTCATACTGAATTAGCTGTTTTGGTCAGCACCAGTTCTGTACTGTAAACTAATGTACATGCATGCTAAGGGCTAATATATGCAAACCTGAAACTTTTATCTTGCCCAGTCTCTCTCAGGCATTATGTAAAGAACTCTCTAAGGGGCAATGAAACTTTTTCCAAGCATCTTTCTTTGTATATACAAAGCAGAACATGGCATGCCTGAGAAGCACGTGATCCTCAGAATGCAGCTTTGGGCTGGGTGGTTCCTCAGGCACTGAACAAAAGCAGCATGTTCAAAATGAAAGAATCCAGGACAGACAGAGACATTCATGAGGCCCAAGAAAGCTGTTTTTTTGGCAATGGGGTTTGGTAGCAGACTTTCTCTGCTAGAGCGAGTTGATTGCACACAGTTTGCAACCACTGCTTTGCTACAGCAACACAGACTTTCTTTAACCAAATCCTGCTAAATAAAATACACTGATGAATACAGTCTTACTGGGAGAAAGCTTTCCGAGGCTTCCCAACCCATGCAGTTTGGACAGAGGTCAGTAATACCTTACCCAGCAAATGTTAACAGAACACATTCCCCACCCCCCCACCCCAAAAACCAAACACACAACAACAACCAAACAAACAAAAAACCCAACAAAGAACCACACCCCACCAACACACAACCAACCAACAAAAAAACCCAACCCAAAAACACCCCACCACCGCACTACGGAAGACTATGAAAATGGCAAACACAAAGTATTCTACTTCTGAAATATAAAAACTTACTGAAGTCCCAGCAGTAAGTTATTACACCCTACTGTTCCCTCAGATTTGGGCCTTTTCCTTTAGCTGCTGTTGGATGGCCCTACCCAGCCCTCCTGTTTGCTGGGCTGCTCCATGTACCCTGCTGCAGCTACTGCCGCAGTCTTCTGTCACCATCAGGCTGCTTCTGGTGACAGTTTCCAGATTTCCAGTCCCAGTTTCTAAACTACTCTGCCATCCTTCCACAGCTGCTCTCCATAGCATCTACAAGCATTTCTGCTTTGGCTTCCACAGAGCTGCTGACCCATTACTTCCAGGTGTTGCTCATTCTGCCCTCGGTGCTCTCCCCCCCACCCCCGCTTATCCTTTAGAGATTACCAGATCCATTTCCTGGCAAACATTAAACTAGAGATTAACAGGCAGATTCATTACCAGGCTCTTTACTGGACATGCAGAGCAACTTGAAACTTCTTAGAAAAGCAATAATTAAGTTACACAAGCCTACAAAGTAATATGGCAGAAAAGGTAAATAAGACACCTGAACTGCACTGAACAGAAGACACTGAAGTTAGGCTGCTGAGAATCTCTAACAATGACTGTGTATTTTCAAAGCTTCTACTTTTATTCTTCAGCCACAGCAGTTGGTGGGCAACCTAGTTTCTCCAAAACATTTTGAGAAAGTAATTTAAATGCATGACCTTCCAATAATTGCTTCGGACCTCATTTGAAGTTGTTTACTTTCACTGCTTGCTATCCTCACTGAGCCCTTTAATCTGCAGAAATCCTCCACCCAACTGCAATGTAGCATGCACTTTCCAAACACCATCGCCCATATCTTTCAATCAGTCTCATTCAGAGTCACCACCCTTGCAGGGAATGTCCTTGCAGAAAACTCAAGGACGATTTCACCAACATCTGCACCTGCATGTAGCATAAATGGCATTAACACTGTCCCCTTGTTCAGCAGGGAGTTCCACTGCTCTCTACATCAAGGATGGCAAGATAACCCAGATGGGTCTGGCCGCACAGTCAGTATATAATCGCAGCACAAACTGTGTGAGGCAGTGATACATACCTCCAGCTCCAAAAGGGTTAACGTGGAGGCACAACTGTTTTGATTAGGAAACTGTTTGAACAGCACTGTTTGCTCTGCACACAAGCAAGTCTTATTAACTAGTGAAACTTATTGACTGGGCTGGCTGGAATCCAGGGTTTTTCACTGTACACCAAATGATCCACAAAGAAGAAAAATCAACTAGAGAAAAAAAGGAGGGTGTGTGTGTAAAAAAAAGTACCTCTACTTTGGCTAGACTAAACATAAACAAAGGTACATTACTGATAGGGCAGATTGTTTGATCTGCCCTGTTAAACAACCCTCTGTGCTCAGGAGTGCCCCGCACAACTTCTGTTTATAACTCTTTACCTGTACATGCCATATCCATATGCTCACCCAACCCACACTCCTCCTCCTCCTCATCACCAGGCCTGCGTGAAGCAGAGGGTGGGTGCTGAGCACGGGCAGGTCCTGCCCCCCTCAACATCCTCTATACAGTCTGCCACCAGTGGACCTACATCTGACCTGGCTCGACCAACTTCTAGCCTGGCCAGAACTAGGTTAAATCTAGGCCAATAATCACACACCGTTGGCACCTGTCATTTGACCTGACACCACACAATAAGGGCCTACAATTCTCCTTGATGATAAACCTGACACAAGAGGTCAGAAAGGTTTACCATCACTCATTTACAAGACATTTTCCTCTTTGTGGTTCTTCAGCATGCTCCCAAACTCCAGCCCATTGTCCTATACTCTTTCTCAAGACTTGGGTGGCTGCCAGGCAGCAGCGAGAGACTCCAAAACTTGCACCTGAGGCACCCAGCCACTCCTTCTGGTTTCCTCAGAGCCACCCCAGGCCACAGCGAGTCTGAGTCTGTTTAAGCTTCTATATGCTGTATGGGAGGAGGCAGGAAACAGCAAAGCAATGCCAAATGGTATAAGGTGTTATTTCAAAACTTAGTTAAGTTACATTTTTAAAAGTTAGATTCTCAGCAGTAAGATCAGCAATGATGAGGTAAAAGCATTCTTCTCATCTGAACTAATTTCTTTCTGAAGTCTGACATTCTCCAGGACCTCAGGTTGGGGAAACCCCACACACCCCTGCATGTTTTTCACCCATATGGCAGCAATCTTCCTATGTGCCCCCAGTTCAGACTGAACAGACCTTCAGCAGCACATTTTAAATCCTAAAGCCCTGTGTTCAAAACAAAGATGCAACTTGTCACACCTGACCCCTTCCTTCTGTGAATCTCTCTAAGGGAAAGAACAACCTACCAACAACCTACTATTTCAAACATGCAGCCACCTCACAGAAGATGACCCATAGGGCCTGGATGGTCCTAAGGGTGCAAATCCCAGGTGCCAACTGATTTAAAAGCCTCCTACTTTCCCTACCCATGCACCCCTGTCCCTGCAGCATGCTGTATTGAAACTTTTTAGGAACTCTATCCAACTTAAAAAACACCAAACAATGAAAATAAACGTGCTGGGGGAGGAGGAGGAAGAAATAAGTTTCAGGGGTCATGTGTAGGTGTTGTTGGCATTTTTAACACAGAGATCTTTTCAACTGACCAGTTTTATGTCTTCCCCGCTCAAGAGTCACATTAACATTGCCAGAAGATAGGAGATAGCAGAAAGTGAAATAATTTGGGCACAGAGGCAGAAATATTCGACAGAGATGGGTAGGGATTTCTGGCTACACTGCTTGGAAAAGTGTTTGTGGCAGCAACGCACACTCAGTGCCTGTCCCTCACTGGAGTTTCAAAAGCTCTTCCCAGGCAAGTCAATGCAGCCCCTTAGCTTGCCCCTAGACATGCCTGGGCTCATTAATTCAGGGTCTAACACCTCCATACAAAGACTAAGAGCTGATAATTTGGTTCAGGCATTCTCCAACCTGTGACAACTACCTTCTGTCTGGATTACCTGTTGGTGACAAAAGGATTAGGCACTAGTTCGAGGATTACATCTCACCTTTTAATTCATTTGCCAGTTGGCAGAGTGTTTTACTCACAGCTGAGACGTGTGAATATTTATGTCAAATGCTGGATTAGGAGAAGATATATTCCTTTACCAAAGAAGAAGTCACACAGCAGTAGGACAGAGTTTGTAATTTTAAAAAGGGATGAGGCTCCACCTGAAAAATGACCCAACAGTTATTTTATAAAACCCTAACTAAATCCAGAGCATTTCAGGAGCTCTTTCACCTTCCCTTTAAGTTATCTTTGTCTTGGAATACTGGCACAGTGAAAACCACAGAACTTTGCATATTGCTGCCAAGAGAGCTGAAGCAATATAACATAATATTTTAATACAACATACTCCATTAACACTGACTGCAGCGCAGTTAATTTATAGCAAAGGGTTAGGTCTGGTTCACATGTTAGAAGGCCCCAAACGCATAATGAATTCAGTCTTGTCTCAGCTCTGAGCAGACACTACTTTGCCTCCTATGTGCTACAATATTAGGCAGTAAGAGGACATGGAAGCTATTTCAGAAGTTGTTTCATGCTAGTATGTTAAGTGCACAGACATACTATATCAGTGAACTCATTTAAAATAACTGATATGAAGGAGAGTCACTTTCAATAGCTGGAAAGACTAAGGGCAAATCAGAATCAATTTTAATCAACGTTTTAGGCTGTGAAAGCCGTATGAAACTTTAATTACCTTGGAATCTCCAACCAAGAAGCACCACTACTGTTCCAGACTACCTATAATTTTATTTTCTATGAAAGTTTATTTCTCATCAAATAAAAGCACAGAAACTTTGCAAGATGAAAAGGTTAGATGCCTGCCTTGTTCAAGAACAGTACAAATTCACTCACCCCTCCCTCATAACACGGAAAAAGACTGAAACAAGCAATCTCCCTACTTGAGGATTAGAAAGATAAGGATGAGAATTAGGGGCAACATAAAGCTTCAGAGCCTTAGATGCAGCAGAGCGGCTCCCTCCCAGCCCCTCTGCAGTGCACCATGAAGCACAAGCACTACTAGACCACTTGCTACCATGGGTAAGAATTAGCAGCAACAATGGCAGAACACTTTCAGCACAGCAGTAGTGCATCCTACAGAGTTCCAAGGTGTACTATATTCATGACCCCAGTTTTGTTTGTAAGCAATATTATATTTCCACTATTTATTGAAAAAAAACCAAAATCAATTTTCCCCTTCGTGTTTATCTCAGATAATAAGGCAGAGAAAAGTAGGCTGTGGATAAGACAAAGGTTCTATCCTTAAAAGCAGCAAGCTGTAGCACTGCATGGACTATCCTCTATCAGGATAGTTTTGCTGGCCACAACCCTAGAGATCTTGCCTGGCTTACATTGTGATTTCTACTTTCCCTTCCTGTTTAAAAAACAAAAACCCCACCAAAAAAAAAAACAAAAACCCAAACCAAAACCAGCCACCAAACAAAAATACCCCCAAAACCTACCCAACCACACCTCTGGCATCAATTCTCTGCCAGATGCTCTCTCGGCCCTTAAAATGTTCATACATTTGAGAAAGGCGATATAGCCCTTGGCTGCTTGCAATGAGAGAGCAGTCCTAAAATGTAGACTTGCTGTCACTGTTGTCTGCCTTCACAATATGCACCAGGACCCTGAGCATGTTGCCTGCACCAACCAACCATCTCCTTCATCCCCTCTATCACCAGGTACTGCCACCAGAAGCCACCGCTACTGCACCTTCTTTGCAGTCACAGTCTTTGCTTAGTTCAAGCAAGGTATAAACCAGACAGAGACTGCTTAACACCTGCTACTGCTGAGATAAGCCAAGCACTGCAGAAAAAAAAAGAAAGCCCAGTTCAATCTACAGCAGTCAGAGGTAACCTGGGAGGATGGCTCTATGATGATCTTCCAAATACAGGTAGTATTAATGCTGTGATTTGGTAGGAAGGAGGGCTGCATAAAAGGACAAGGTTTAGCACATTACGCTCAGTAGTTTTGTTTATATGTGTACCTGTACGAGGAAAAAGGAAAAATACATATTTTTGAAAGTTCAACTTTATTTTCCTGCTTTTGTGACCATCTGTTATGTTAAAAAGATATTGTAAGTGCATCCTAACAGTTTATTCTATGCAGAAAGTATTTATTTTAGGCTTTCTATGCAACTGTAGAGAATCGTCTCAGGATAATTGTAGTTTAGAGCTTCTTGAGACTTGTCTTTGTGAGACAGAGTCATCTGTTTCCTTTATTTGATTAGTGGCTATATTTATACCATACTGAGTAGCTATTATTCCCATGTCATCCAACAGTACATCATGGAAACAGTAAACCAAGTTGTGACTGCTGCCTAAAGCCATGGCCAGGGTAGAAGAAAGAGGAACACAATTTTCTATTAAAATCTTGTCTCTGCTTCACATTGTATTGGAAGATCTTTCCTCCATTCACCTAGCAAGAAGCATAGTTTAACAGGAATGATTCTTTTTCAGTTTTTCTTTTTCAACCAATAAAATTATCAATTAGTGATGCTTCAGCTACATTTGGCAACAGGTACCTAATAACGGTAGATGGTTTGCTTGGACATTTGGTAATAAATGGTGGCAACTCTACAAACACCCCTCCTTAGCTTTGGAAGTAGTCATTAATAAAGGCATAGTCACCTCAAACATGCAAGCCTCAAACAACTTTCAATTCCAGGGTGTTTTCATTCTGCAAGAGTGTCCGTGAACTATAGTTTGGTTTCACCTACTTTAGTCCAGAGCAGCTAAGTTTAATTACCTCCGAAGGCAAATTTGTTTTATTGCCTTGCTTTGCTTCAGCTCATCCAATATTAAGCAGGAAGACAGTAACAACCTGCCAGGATACAATGGCCCCAGGAGTTTCAGTTTGTTGTAGAACACACCTAATAACCTCTATGAAGGTGACTTACAGCAGTTAAGTTATAGTAAATGGAATTAACAGAATCGCTTGCTAGTTCTTTCCCCCCTGCCTTTCTGCTCCCTCATTGAAGGGCTTAGTCATTTCACATCTGCGCTTTATTCAGTACCATTCCATCCCCATCAACACCCCCAACCAAGCCTCCTCCTTAGTCAGGGATACCAGACTTAGAGAAGAAAGTTCTTACTCCCCAATGCAGTATAGGGGGCAAGACTTGATACAGTGAATTTACTTCTCCCCCTCAGACCTGCACAGGGGGTGCATTTTGTTCTATTCAGGTTCCTTCTTAACAGAGATATTAGCAAGTCAGTTACAAGCATCTGTTGCCAAAACAAATGAAGTGTGGGGTGGGGGAACACCACCAAACATGTTATTTGTGATTTAAGTAGAGGATAAATAATTGTGCACTTGTCACCTGGAGGGCTTATGCTATTAACTACTCTCTCAGCACAGTGTTAAAATTACTTGGTGTAGCACATTTCCTGTTTTTCCATTGATCTGTATGTCCAAGGTCACAGCCTGGCAGCCTGAACTGATCCTTACCACTTGGGGAATACCAGCTCAGGGCATATCATGGAGATTGTTTTCTTTACCAAATTTAGCTCAATTATTAAAGGGTGAGAAAAGCTGCCTGTCCCACTGTATTGGCACAGCTTGCCTCATTCAACATTTCTAAAAAGCTAAAAACTAAATATCAAAACATGATCATTAAAGAACATAAATTTACATTTACCTTATTTAGCAGTGCTACTATCCTAATATTCCTTCTACTGCATCTGGCCAGAGGTATCCATTACTACTGGAGGGGTACAAATTAACAGCTCTTCAAGTTAACCCCATCTTCTCAATGTTTTTCTCATTTTAACAACTAGGTGGAAAAAGCTATCCTATGTATTATAGAGACACATGTTCCATCAAATTGGCCTACTACTCCTATTTGATAATTTGGAAACAAACAAACAAATCTAATTTTAAATGGAATTTACCATTACTTTCGGTAGTACATTTCCTACTCAAAGCATCTTAACATACTATATAAATCAGTATCTAAACACTAGCCAGTAACAGTCAAGACATACAATATCAATTAAACAACATCTTAAGATTAGTTTATTTCCACAGTAACTGTATATTTGCTACATTTTATCTAAAAAAGGCAAATCATAATTCAGATCACGGAGCCCTGCATTTTCTTCATTAGATTTGCATTTCAACTGGCATCCAAGATTCTTCCAAGACATAGTTTTTCAAGAGCTGTATCTGTTTAGCTAACGAAATCCTACATGACATAGCAAATTATTACTAGGAAAATGCAAATGTAATAAACAAACATGCAAACTCAAAGATATCTTTATCTGCACAATCCTCCCATCCTGTATGGGAAAATACTACAGTATGTTCCAAAACGTATCTGCTACGCATGTGTTCCAGTTTCTGAATTTGTTTGGTTCTCCTCGGAAGTTTCTGTCAGACATTTCAGGGGATTCTTGTTTTTCATTTTCTCACCCCCACTCCTTCCGCTTTTGGTGGCTTGAGCATTCTCATCTGTCACACATTGAGTTGCATTTCATATGTTAAAGAATTTACCACCCCAAACTTGTACTTCATATTTGAATAAATAAAAGCATGCCTACTCTGAGCTCCAGTCACCCTGGAAATCTATATCATAACATCAAGAGAAATTTCTGGCAATACTAAATAGTGATTCAGAAGGAACTCTGCTAGCCAGCCGTCTTCAAAAAATAGCTACTTGCCAAATTCTCACCATTTTGACACACACACTCTGTTCTCTCTGCCTCGAAACCCCCTCAAAACCAGCCAAAAAAACAATGCAAACAGATGGCTTAAACATACCAGATCACACAGGAAACACGGGCAAATTCACAAGCTCAGTAACATCTGAACTTAAAATTAGTCTCCCTGGATAGAAGACACAACCCCCAACTCCCTTCTCTGAGAAAGTTCATTGCTGGATGAGCACGAGTAGCCACATTTTCTTCAGCAAAAGTGTCTCATGATGGCATAACAAAACAAGCCATCTCTGTAATGCAAACAAAGGGCCCCTATTTGCAGATTTTGGTGGTTCAGTGCAAAAGAGCTTATTCTAGCACTACTCTGACCAAACTTTTTCAGTAGGGACCTCTTCCAAACCTCCCTTGCTCAAGCCTCTTCAAGAAAAGGTCTCTTAAGACTGAGCTGAGATACACATAGAGCAGCGATTCCTTTTAAGTATTACAGACTTTGTTCCAATGAAAGAGTTCCCTTTCTCAAAAAATCTCCACTGCTTAGCTTTGCTGCTGCTGACTTCTGTTCAATAGGAACTGCTGAAAATATCCACATGCAGTTACTCCAAAGCACTCTTCTCTTTCCAGAAGATTTTCCTATTACAAGCAGAACTTACAGAGTTAGTATCAAAGCGACAGTAATTCTGGATTTTTTTCTTCCCTCCATTGCTATTTATCACACTTCCACATCTTTGAAATGCTATTCAAAATATACCTGTGATAAAGAGGGGGGGGAATAGAGGAGGGAGAGGGGAAAACTCAGGACTACAACAGCTAATATGCACTCTAAAAACCTCAATGTAGACCAGTAACCCTGTTTTGACTTTTAATGCTACATCAGTATAGTAACACACCAGTCTGCCTACCTGTGGATACACATACAACACATACAGAAGTCAACATTTCTGTTTCCTAAAGAGGTAATAAAAAATAGAAAACTGATAAATCATTTCAGCATCCAAACAAAAGTCCAAACAAAAGTCTCTCTATCTTCTGCAAGTCCTTCTTTTCACAAACTGCTCCCAGTACTTTTAGACAAGATTTCTCTAGCAGTTCCTGAAGAATTCCCCTCCAATGTCAAAGCTTGATTATGAAAACAGGAACTTAGGAAGCACGGAGAAAAGGAAACAGTTTGCACTCCTCTATCTGCAATTTCATGGGTCTGGCTTGTGTTAAGTGTTCAGAGACCCTTGTTGCAAGACAGGGAGTAAAGCCCTAAGCAAGAAAAATCCCAGTCCATGGTCTGTTCATGGGTCACTGCAGTTGCAGAAAACCAGTGACACATGGGAGATCAGATGAGGCAATTTCAGCAGTGAAAAACTCATCAGTTGAAAGAAAGGAGGTATTACTTTCATATCACAAGGGTAAGCTAGAGATTAGAGAGACCAAAAAGCTTTCCAAAAGCTCACTCAAAAATCAAACTGACCCCTTTCTCCCCAGGATGCCAGATTGCTAGATGCTATAAACACATGAGCTCAGTTAGGAGCAAAGACAATGATGACCCAGTTTCCTAGATCATATGTAAAACGTAAAACAAAAATTATAGAAAAAGCTAGTGAATGCAGGATAAACTACTGTAATGTAAGGATACATATGAAGAGCTCTGCACCACCACCCCATGCACTTTAACATAATGCATTTTACAGCATTATACAAACTGTTGCTCAACATCAGACAACTTCCTCACTACAAGCTCTGTCAAGACATACATACCTCACTGATAGCTACAGTCATGTTATACTGGCGTTAGAAAAATGGTAGTCATAGATGACTTATTTCAAAAGTAACAGATGAAAAACTAAAAAAAAAAATCCAAACAGTTAGAATGACTTAAAGTGGAAACTGTTCTCCTCAATAACTACTAGGCTTTCACAAGATTTTTATCCCTGAAGAGATAAATGGAGTGTTGTGCAATTTGCTGCAGGTGAAATGCATAGCAAATAATACCTGGAAAAGCAGAGCTCTTGCCCATGTCAAACAGGCACTGGAAGTCTTACAGAGCTTTCTGTAGGCAACAGCTTGCTGTGATACTCTATAAAAGTCTACCATCATTGTAGTGTGGGTACCTACGACCAGTCGTCGTTACTCTGCATGCAGGTAAGTTTAACAATACTGCATGCAGGTAAGCGTAATGAACCCTGGGAAACTGCAAGACTAAAGGTCTTGCATTTAGAAAAAAATAAATAATGCAGTAACAAATGATGTTGCCAACATTTTAAAAATGCTTTGTTGCCTATTTAAGTGAAACTGCAATCTGGATTTACTATCGTAACAGACAGCATTTATCTCCAAGCCTTTTTAACAGTATCTAATACTGAAGGCATTTTTGTCACTTGACAAGAAAGGACAATACTGAGCAGTACTTACCATGGTCATTGTTGGTCCTATCAAGACCCCAACTCATTAGACTACGTACTATCTAACAGTTAAAATTCAAGAGAAGTAAGCTGCAAAGAAAATTATAATTTATGAACACATACCTATGATGGAATCCCTTCGAAAAACATCTCTGTCAAAAATATAAAATGACAGATGGCGAAAGGTCCGAGGAATTTCACAGTAAAAGTCTTCTCCATAGAAGGGGCTGGGTAAACATAAACGAAAAACAAAACAAAACAAAAAACATACACATAAACACACACACACAAAAAAGAGAAATTAGTGTTGGTATCCTGGAGGAGCCAATGTGTTTATACTTCACTCCCAGAATATCACTCTGGACTGTGACACCCATGGAAGTATACCTTCAAGCACTGTTCCACTTTGACTCTTCCCAACTATCTTAAATGCCCACAGAACAAGATTTCTTAATGTGCAAAAAAGAAAAGATACTTCTTTTACCTGGAAAACAAGTGTCCCTAAACAAAGAGGGCAGAGAACACATCATTTGTTAACATACAGTGCCTTGAAGAGTAGAGAGAGGCCCCTGCTGCCAAACTATACTTAAAATAGACCATTACGACAAGGATCACAAAAGCATACACGTTAACGGGATGAGCAAAATACAGCATGGTTCATGGCATATATATATGTGTATATATTATATGTTATACTATATATGTGTATATACACATATGTACATATTTAATTTTTAAAGGTTTTTGTTTATTTAAAATAGAATGCCTACAGCCATCACTTCTTTTCCTATCCCCTACCAAGTTTCTTACTTAAAGTCAGATTCAGTCAACTGATGGTAACTAAGCCTTGGAGCTTACCTGATAGTGCTGTGTATCTCTCTATTTTTGCTTACTGGAATTGTATAGAGTAAGTTCTTTTACAGTAAGACCAGATTTTAAAAAAATACATACTATCTCAGCATGAAAAGGACTTTAGAAACTTAAGGGGCTTTCTTCGGATCCTACCCATTTAAATGGAAAAAGAAAACCCCTCAGACACCTAATAGTGACCCTTTCAGTTTCTCTCTATCCAATTATATAGTTAAGGATTTACTCCTAAGAACTATAAGCATATATCAACATTATTTATTCATTGACAGGTCTACCATTACAAACAGATTTTTCATTCCAAGTCACTCATGCTTCAGTAGATCTAAATGGGTGGATGCAATTTGAGTCATATGGACAAATACAGCAAGCACTGCAGATGTAGACTTAAAAATAAATCTAATTCCAACAGGCCAAAAGCCAGCAGGTTTTTTTATTCCCCTTTTAAAGACAGACCTCTTTATTATCTTGGCTAAGGACAAAAATGGCAGACCAAATCATGCTGTAGCTTTAATCATTATCAAAGGCTATTTAGGTTAGAAAATTAGATATCAAAAAATTATTAATAGTTCCTTACATTAACTTTCAGTTCTTCAGCATTTTGTCAGGAGAGGTAATTGCCTTGGCTTCTTTCAGGGTAATTTATATCACCATATACTTTTGCTTGTATTTCTGCCTACAGTAAAAATTAACTCCCCCAGAACTGCTACATTCCCTCAAGGGCTAGCTGACAAGTCTCACTCAGAACATACAGGCAATGTAAATTAGCTAACCACTCTGTGTTTGCAGGGAATATGCCACAGTAATTTCATAAAGTCCAGAGACATCACTCAATATTCAGTAAGAGCATTATTTAAGTCATTACTCCACCAGCCACATGGAAGAGCAGATACTGGATAAACAAAGCCCAAGGCATACCCACAGGTTAAACTTCCACCACTGAAACAGTTTCCCATTCCTTGAAATAAATGCATCCAGCCATAAGTTATAGCAACCAACATGAGCCCTACTCAGTTGTCCCTACTGTGAAGGCAGGGGAGAAAAATCTAACAGCTGGAAATGGCAGCTGGTTCAGCATTCTTAGTTATATTCTCTTTACCCATTCTGCTCCAAGAGGTTTTATTTGGAATCAAGGATTCAGCAGCCACGACCTTCAGGCAGAAAATACCCAAGTTCTTTGGTACAAGCACCCTCTACCAAACTAGGAACTATCCAACAGTCCCAGCAGCCATGCTTTTGCTGGCAGCCCCAAGGGCCTCGTTCTATGCGTATCACCTGGAGCAAGTTTTCACACACAGGCTTAACCCAAAGGGGCTACACAAATGCATAAACATTGCCCCAATATCTAGCGCATTATACATGCAAAACACTCGCATCATTCCAAGCCCTAATTCTCTGTTCATCCATAAAATTATCCTTTCTGTTGGAAGAACACAATAGATTAATTTACTCTAATGACCTTAAAATGAAGTGATACTTAATGAACTGTGGATTATATACCTAATTCTCTATGAAGAACATGAGGAAAGCTGCAGTATACTGGAAAACTAAAGGCAATGCATGATAAGTGAGACTTACACCGAGCATACTTTAATTCAGCTCAGCTGATTCTGGGGGAAAGACCAGGGAAGAGACAACAATCGAGGCCCTTGGCAAGCTCCCCACTAACGTTTGTCATTGGTGGTGGTCAGGGGAAGAAGGTAACTAAGACCACACCACAGCAAAACAAACACAAGATTCAGAAAAGCGGAGTGGACAAAAGGAAGCATCTAGTCCAATACATGGTATCAGAAAGAGACTGATTCACAGAAGAAATGCTACAAAGGCTGACTTAGCCACGCAGGGACCACATCTGGTCACTACTTTTAGGCACAAGGCTTATTAGCTTGAGCAGTGTCTGCTGGCTGGTACCCTTCACAGATATATTATTTGTGGCTGCTGCCAAAAGAAGAGAAGCTTTATCCTGTTCTTGGCTCTGAGATCTTGCACCCCTTATAGATTCACAACCTCTCATCACTCAGGTAACACCCCTGAGGTGTGCTGTGTTCTTAATTAATATAAGCAAGCAGATTTCCAACATGAGTGAGCTCACTCTGCACCAGATAATTAGCCAGCGAAGTTTTAACCGTAAGGCTACACATCAAGATAAATCTGATATCCCCCGCCCCAATCTTGTGTAGCTCTGCAGAAACAGTATCTTCTTTCTGAAGAAATCAAAAGTAACCACACAAATGCTTCCACTTAAATGTGTGCTTTCCCTCCTTGTATCTCCAGAACAGTACTCGCTTTGTTTCCCACCCAGACCTGAAGAGCAAGAGGTCGCAGCAGTCAAACCCCATGATTTATTTCCCAAGCTAACTTATCTTGAGCATGAGCCCCAGGGCTCCAGAATGGTTTTTCCAAAAGAACAGCTAAATCCCTCCCTCAGTGTCCCCTCTCTCCCAAAAGCTGGAATTAGTCTGATGGGGCTTCAAGTACTTTTATTTTGACATAAAAATTAATAAAAAGCAGCAGCATCTGCCTACACAGCCCTCAGGAGTCTGACAAGATCCTCCAAAACAAATACTAGAACTAGCCTGGCTGAAAACTCAGGAATCTTTCAGAACCAAGTGAGTTCAGATTCAATTTCCAGGTTTTGAATTAAGCTTTACTTGTAGATTAGCCAACCCTACACTGAGGAGAAATTTAATCATTCAAAGAGGAGGAGAAATCATGAGGACCCCTTCCGCAATCTTGTGGCATAGGCTGCAGACCAGTATGGTCAAAATGGAATGGTATGTACAAGACCAGTGTTGACATTATATCAGTTTCTGCTGGACTTCAGCAGTTACATCCCATCACCTGTTTGAAGAGCAGGACCTTGCAAAGACAGAAACAGATACAGTCGACCTCTACTGTAAATGCAATTCAGCTCCTTCCAAGCTGAATAGAAAAGCATTTTCAAACCCAGCTTCTTCAATAGAGACTACTAAATTTAGAACAGTTTTACTAACTTCTTTTTAATTTTGCCATCACAGCAATTAGAAGCCTAGTAGTCAAGTATCAACTACTATTTAGTTATGAAATGGGGCTTGTTCCTAAGTCACTGTCTCTTTATTTCCTGATGGGATTAGAAACTACAGGAGGACCTGTACGAATTTTTGAATCCTTGCTCCAAGCTTTCAGGCACACAAGGGCCTGACTCTGTAGCCTTCTACTCCACAGAGCTTCACTTTACACTCCCTTCTTATCTCTGTTCCAGTACATATCCATCACCTTGCCATGCTCTGAAGGAGGGAAGCTCTACCTCAGCAGTTCTTTTCTCAGGAAGTGCAGGGCTTTCTTACTGCACAGCTCTGACACAGCCCCTATCACCGACACATACACTAATCAATCCCTCTTCAGGACACTTTCCCTAGGATGCTTCCACAGCCCTCATGACAAGAGAGACACCAAAAAAAAAAAAAAAAGAAACTACCAAAAAAACCCAGCCCAAATTCCCCCAAACCCAAGTCAAGTAAAAGCATAAAGAATAGTGAAAAGGATTCGAATCTTCAGGCATACTCTCCCCTCACCAAAAACTTGCTTGTTCTGAATGCTCAGGGGAGCAGGAAGACCAGCAAATTAAAACCAAGAAGTTCCCTCTAGGTATTGTTTCACTCACATATAGCTATCCAGCTTAGAGCCCTTCCCATTTCAAGGTATCTATTTTTGAGTCTCTTCTGATGTGTGTTTTGGCAATGGATATTTTCAGGATAAGACAGGAAAGGAGAAGAGAAACAAATTACTGTGTAGATCAAGTGGAATGAAAGCAAATAAGGAAGAAAATCCTCAGTTCAAACATGATGAATGGGAACTTCTTCCCCTAGAAAAGGTTCAAAATTTGTTAACTTTGTGTTTTACTATACTCCAGAGACACTTGCAACTTTAATTCTATATCTTCAGATACCTACTGAAATCATTGCTAATAATATTAACAAAGAGGAAGAGACTTCATAAAGCAAATCTTAGTGTAGAAACATTTCTTTAGTTTCCGGCTGTGTTGCAAAACCTCGTGCTTGTTTCTCAACTTTGGCACCAGTACCTCAGTGGATGAAGTGAAAGAGTTGCATGATGAATAATAATGAAACCCCTCAAACCAGAATTCTTTGTGTATGGATTTTTTTTAAACTGCTTTTGTAATTGAAAGTAAGGACTATTAACATGCCACAGACAACTCCACATCCTCTGACTATTTTAAAACGTTTAGAAATACTGGATTCATCCTGCTGCATGAACTGAAGACCAGAGTTCACATCACCATGTGAGCAGGAAGCAAAATCGGTCTGTACAAAGGGGTACACTTGTTTGTTTCTACTACTAAGCGTTTTCTACTACTTGGCTAATAGGTTTTATACTAAGCTTTGCAGCATATGTAAAGGGAGTGGGGTAGAGAAGAGAAGGTTTATTCAAAGCAGATACAGCAAGCCAAAGAAAATCTGAATATACCTCATTCTCCTACTACACACAGAGCTACAAGACGACAGGCAAGTAAGACAGGCTCTCTAAGAGCCAAAGCTGGCAGATGTCATGGTAGCTTCCTTACACAATTTATTAAAAATACCTTCTATTATATTTGAAGCACAGATTTGGCAGAGGACATGCTGCAGGAAGTATATGGCAGAGGGGGCAACATCTAAGTCCAAACATACCACTTATGCCCACTGTCAGAGTGCAGGCTGCAGTCTTCCAGACATCCAACCGAGCCTAAGCAAATTTTTCCTCATGTCGCTTTGCGGAGACACCCAGATGGACAGTGCTGTGTTATAGCCCCAACCACCCCTACTACACAGAGAAAAATAAAGCAGTGTGTATTTTCTCAACCCTATGCTCAGAAGGGAGAGACAGACACATGAGCTATAGTTATCATCCTCACTTGACAGTTGCTGGTTTGGCTCAGTGAGGCTTACAGGGATTATAACAACTTTAAGCAGCAGCCGTTTGGCCCCTAGTCACCTCCCAAAATATTCTGTAAGACGACACACACAAACAACAGAAACCATGTTACAGCTGCATTTACTTTTTTTTTTTTTAAATCACTTAAAGCAGCCTACAACACCAACAATTGTTACTCACATGGGTGGCTTTTCATGTGGATAAACGCTCTCATTCATAAACCCTGTCTTGGGTCTCAAGGCTCACTTCGTTCTCCTCCTTCCATTACGTCTTGCTTCTCTTCCTGGCACCCTTCCCAGCTGTATTAACTTCCCTACACAACCATACAGCCCTTGCCTTCAATAATATTCCTGACCAGACTGAAATTGTACCCATACCCATTTAATCCCTTTCCTTTAAAGGCTAGGGATGTTTCAGAATTGAAGTATATTGATATTAGCAATTCAAGCCACAGTTAGATGTAGTCAAGTGCAGAAGATGGCAGGCCCTGGGACAGACAGCACACTGAGGAGTGAGCTGGGAGCATGCGAGAGAAGCTGCAGAACATGCTACAGCATCCAGCTCAAGGCCTCTTTACCTAAGGCCTCTGGGCTGAGGAAAGCTGTTATTTGAAGGAGGTGAGCTGGCAACATATGAATATGGAAATAGCTAATGGTACTAACTCAGATACAACAGCCAACTTTGGCAATGCTTCAACTAAGGGAAACAACTTTGTGTTTAAAATTTGAGAAGTGGCCTGCATCCAAGATGTTATCGGAACAGGAGAAAAGTTTAGCTATGCAGCCATGAACTCTAAAGACAGGAAAATAAAGGGTTTAAACAAGCCTAGAATTAAAAAGTAACAACATTAAATATGGCAGTAGACTTACTTGGAGAAAATTCTGAGAGCTACTGATTGAATGTTACCTAATACTAAAACAAAGACACAGCAACCTCTTGTTAAAGAGAACACAGCCTGAACTATGAATTTACAGCACATTTCACTATACACTCGCAAGCACACTGCAGACTTGAGTTCTCACTATTACTTTCACTGGAGACTAGCAAAAAAAAAAAAAGACTGGGGGTGGGGAAGTGCCTCTGGCTTCATTTGCTGTTTCATTCAGGCTTTGATCACTATGTTTAGCACGTGAAAAATTCCTCAGTGAAATAGTGGAGAACTAAATAATCACAGACTCAAGACGCTTGGCTCATCTCTCTAAAGCACACACTGTCAGCCATTTGATTCTTAACATACAACAGTTTTTGCCTTTATTCATATCCTTGAAACAAATTTAGAGATGTCACATTCCTTCCATTCTTCACCTATGATTTGAGAAGCTGCCTTGATTTCCTGTTGCAGCTGACACTGCCCTTTAAGTGAATGGAAACATTTGATGCAAACAGCAAAGTCAAAGTCAGTCTTAACGCCAACAAGCCAAGAAAGTTCATCCTTGGGGAAGATCTGTAGATAGGAATAACCCCTGGACAGTAGAGCCTGAAGTTTGAAGCTACTCATGGGGGAAGCTAAGTAGTTTGTTCAGCAAAGGGAATTAATAGGCAAAATTCTCACCAGGCTGTCCGCTTGCAGCTCAGAACTAAAAGAAAACTTGTAGATCTCTGCATTTAAAATATACTAATTCTCACACATTCTTTAGGAGATAAAACACGTAAGTCCCTTCATGTACATCTCTACTAGGCTATACGGAATGGATCAAATTCTGTTCAGTGCCGTTATGGGTGACAGTAATATAAATATTGAACAAACACACACAAAAGAGAAGCATATTAAATCCTGGCTCTAACTGACCTCTCCCTCATATCTTATGACTTGCATGTGACCTTCTTAGAATTTACTAAAAGCTTGTGCCAAGGAGTTTATGAAAACAGTGCTGCTTGAAGAGTTCAAGATTCTCTTCCTGGGAACCTGGAGAGCTTGCTCTGACCAACCCACGCGTTCACTGTGCTTGTCCAAAGATCCCCAGAGAAGCTGGATGACTCTGAACTGCCCCACATAAACACTACTTTTGCCTGCCCATGTTATAACCCTTGACCTATTTCAGTCAGACACTACCAAATTATATTCACAGCAGCCCTCAAAATCTTCCAGCACAAGGCAGCAGTGCCACCATCCAGTTTAACAGAAGCCAACAGAGGCTGGATGGCAGGAATGATTTACGTTCCTGATTGTAATTTATGAGTCCCACCTGACTGCTGAACAGAGGAATTAAGGTTCACCTGACTGCTCTCAGTTTTGAGATGCAAACTTGGGTAAAGGGCATCAGGCTCACAGAGATTCTCTTCAGAGCACTAGTAAGGGCACCAGACTGGGCAACAGGATGCGCTAGTTCAGTTCTTAGAGTTCTGAATTATTCTTGCTTTGTTGATTTAAGAGGTTACTGCTCTCAGCTGTCTTCTCATGCCTCTGCTGCAGCCTAATAAAATAAAAATCTGTTGCAGAAGATTATGACAGAGCTCAGGGAGGCAACTTCTTACACCGTCCCAGTATATAACACAGGAGGTCATGAGTCAGAGTCTGAAGGCTATGCCACAGATATCCCAAGCAAGCCAGAATTGGACATTCATCCAAGTCCCTCTGGGAAAGGGAGATAACTGCTTCCTTTCTCCCATTTGCCAGTTCCATTTAAGCTACACATCCTGACAAGGCCTGCCTGGAAAAATATACGTTTCTGCAGTGCTTAGCAGCAGCTTAATGAAGCACAACTGAGTAAAAATTGAAAAAAAAAAAGCAAGCGCTCCTTGAATTCCCAAGTACAAAAGACAGTGTTTCAGCGTGACTTTAATTATAAGCCTTTTCATGCAGATAAAGTTATTTTATGCAGATATGCTGGAAAAGATAGGCTTCTCCAGGGCAAATCTGCATGTAAAGACATCATTTCAGAGGCAGTAGTGCTAGGGCTGCATATGAAACACCTTTCAGTTCAGACACTCACACAAAGCATCTTATTTTTCAGACTACATGAAAAATAATTTTTTGAGCTTACTGGAAGATGGGGGAGTTACCAGTGAGAGTAAAAACACAGGCAATTCTTAAAACTTACTTTATAGTAAGCCAGCCCTGTGTCAGCCATGAAGTGATAGGAATTAGACAATAGGCATGAACAACACAGCAGAGCCAGTGTTCTCCTGCTCAGACTATAGTCAAAGGCTGTGTCACCCACTTCAATGCCAGCCATGCAGATGTTCAGGCAGGATTTGATTATTTTAGTCATGCGCTGGCCCAGCTTCACAGCTCTGCTCCCACCTATTGCTCCCACATATTGCAGCAGTGATACCTCAGAAAAAGGGACCATCACATGTTTTACTGTTATATTGTCAAGTGCCTGGCAAAGAAGCACCATACATGAAAGCAGGTATTTCTCTGCTGCATACAAATTACATGGGCCTTAGGGCACATAAGCCTCGCCTGCCCAATAATTCACGGTTACTCAATGGGTTGAATCAATTTACAAACAAGCATTAAGGAATGTAACGGCATGACTGGCTCCTCAGTTATGTGCTCATCTCAGTCTTACAAAAAAACAATAGGCAACTGCAGTATGGTCTGAAATAATTTGAAAAACATCTTCCACTGGAAGCTTATGCACTTGTTTTTATGACTGTGTTTACATCTATTAAAGATTAAGTAGCTGTTTCAGTGTGCCTCACTAAAAGCAATTCCAATTCACAGACTGGGAAGACATCCCAGTTTTACCATTCATGTGTTTGGGATTTTTGTCTAATTTTCTTCTGTGCAGCAGAAAAACACAAGGACAGAGAAACACCTAGATGGATAAATGCAAAATTCAGTTGATATCAATGTCTGTAAGTGGATATTCAGGGACTGTGAAGAAGCAAGCTTCTCAGAAATAGTACTTGCAAGCAGAAGCTCACCAGAGGGAGAAGGCAGACTGCCACTCAGGACAGGAAATCACTGGGAGAAGAAACAGTGACCAAGGAGATCATCTTCAGTCAACTCTTAGATCAAAGAACACAGGACTGTAAAGCGATTTTCAGAGGTCATCTGGTCCACCACTATTCCAAAGCAGGAACATCCATATTTTCATTGGGACTGATTATATAGAGCCTATTAAAAGCCTTCAGCAAAAATTTGGAAAAAAAAACCAAGGCAATCCACTCCAGTGCTTCAGAATCTTTAAAAACTAAGATTTTTCTTCACAATGAAACTTAACCTAAACTTCCTTCCTAACTGCAATTTAAATCTATTTTAACTTGGCAATATCCGTACTGGACACACAGAGCAATTCCCTTCCTCTTTTTTTTGTTTGGTTCCCCCCCCCGCCCAATATATTTACATAGTTATATCTACTCTCATCCCTCTTCTCTAGGCCAAACAATTCCAAACTTCTGACTCTTCCTCATCAGTTATGTTTTCCAGACCACTAATCATTGTGTTGTTGTTCTCTGAATTAATCTCAATTAACAAAAAGAACTTAGCTGCACAGGAAACCATAAACCTTCCAGTTCTGCACAGCTTCAGTGTACCTATTCAGCTTTATAATATATAAAGACAGATGGAATTTTTCCCGCTGAAGGAATTACACTTGTTGCTTATCCCTACTACTAAGAGTTTACTTTCTCAATAGAAAAATACTTGGATTAGTTCAAGGAATTTACATCATCTATTCTCGTACATCCCCACTCCTCACCTCTCACTTCCCCATGAAGCACTAATGATGATCCAGAAAAAAAAAAAAAAAAACAAACAACACACAAAAACACCAGCAAACCACTCTGCAACTTTTAGTTGTGAGCAGGAGGGCTACAGTTGGTTGACCCAGGAATGAATTTAAATGAGTTGCAAAGTCACTGTTAGAGAAACAGCTGGTTCAGGAACACCTGACTTATGGACACTGCATGTCAGTTATTGGTAAAAAAAAGAAACATAGAGACCATTCTTTGCTTTTTCACTTGTTTTGTTTTTAAATACACTAAAACCAGGAAAATGTTAGCATCATCATTCAAAAACACTCTAATTACGTTCAGACAATCTAAGTGCCTCAAGAAACAAAAGCCTCCATTATGGACCCCAGTACGGCACATCAGAATATAGGGTGAGGAATAAAGACTTAAAGATGACAAAAAACTATGCAAGAGAACAACGACAGTGATTTAAGGGAACAAATCCCACTTCACCTACTCGGACTCACATTCTTAGATGTGTTAGGTACTTCTGAGGGGGTATAGAGCTATTTCCCCAATGTAAATTATTTGCAGTAACAAGACAAATAGCAAATTCCTAACAGTATTATTCAACTCTCACTCTTTTCCCACTTTTTAAGATAAAAGTTATAAACTTGACTGTTCCTTCCTGCTGCTTCCCCCTCAACTCCAAAGAATCCCCTCACTTGCTGGAATACACATATACACCCAACCTTACTCCCTTTATTTTTTGATGTTCAGGGATTTCTAGGAGAAAGTGTTTTAACTTTTGCTACATGCTTCTCATTCTGTTTCATTATACATTTGGCTTCTACAATCTCATAGGAAGTGTCCGAGATAATCAGACAGGCATCTTATGTTCAAACCTCTCTTTTCAGTTGCAGCCTCATGACGGGGGGGGGGGAAATCTTTAACTCCACCCATTAGGGTAGTTAGACCAATGCAAAGTTCTAAGCATAGACAGACCCAAAATGGAGTTCAGTGCTCCCTCCTAAGCAGAGATTTACAAAGCTTAGGGAAGTTTCAAAACAAGTATTATAGAAAGAAAGGAGCACTGGCTGTACATTCTTAGGAAAATAGTTAATATGGCTTGCCTTGGTGAAGATATTTTCCCATATATACAAATAGGAATCATGAGGTTAATAGTTTGTAGAACTAGTGTTCTTAAAGCTGGAAGAGGATCGTATTCATCCTCCCTCCTCCCCCCAAAGGAGCCCTAAATGAACATAGTAAGCAGAGAATGAGAAGACTTAACAGAACATGTATACATGTATTTGTTACCATAATGACTTCTCCACTATTTTGGTCCTGAAAACCTCCTCCTGGTCCAGGTTTACAGTACAGTAGCAATCCCTCATCTTGTTTGGCCCCGGATATGTAGGAAGATTTTTGGCTTCGCCTAAAGACAAGAAAGAAAAAACCCAGAAGGATTACATATTAAAACATTATCCATACATTAGTCCTTTGTCAACTAATGCCATGTCAGAAACATGGCTAAAGCAAAGTACTACGTTGTATTTTACTTCCCAAATGCTAAGTCTCTATTAAACTTAGCAGCAGTATTCTGTTTCCAAGGCAGCAATTCCTGACAGTCACGGAGTTTAGAGCTCAGCAGTAGCCAGCAACAACTCAAGTTTGTTGCACCCAATTTATTTGCATGTATTTGGGTGCATACTGCTTCCTTACAGATTTGTGTTGTGTTGTGTTCCTGGTATCTTATGGGAGGACTGATCAAAACCTAACATGATAATAAAGCTTTCGGATACAGCCACTGATTTTATCCTGAAGGCATTACCAGACCACAGCAAATGAGGACTGACCCCCAGCTCCACCACTCTCCACAGACATGGAGATGAAAACAGTCACATTAGTTACAGCCAGCAGCCTTACACCACACACTGGACTTCAAAGCACTTTGATGAGGCAATTAGCACTTGTGAAGCTGCCTCAGGTCCTCACACAAAGGCACCATGCAAGTCATGAATATTCTTCAAAATAAACAATTTATTTCAAAACTGCAACAAGAAACGCATATGTATCTGATATTTAACAAAATGAGAGAGAGAAATTCGGGGAGGATTGAGGAACTAGGGGTAATCAGGAGACTACAAAACATGAGAGTATGAAACAAGAGTAAAACCACAGCTTTCCCCTGTATGTATCCATTAATAACCAAAGCTGAGCACTAAATTTCCTTGGCAGACTGATAACATCAAAACTCTCAGACAGGAAACTGGGTAACGCTCCTCACGGCTTTGCTAAAGCACCTTTGCACTACATGGTTGAGTAAATGAATTCTAAAGACAAAACTTAGAACTCTCAAAGAATGACTAAATATAAGTCTACGATGCACGTGCCTTATTCACCTTCACACTTCCAGTACCTAGAGATTACTAGCACATACCATGGGAACTAGATCACTGTCTCCTGGTAAAAATACAAAAAAAAAAACCACCACACCAAAAACAAAAATGCACAGACCAAGGGAACACAGGTTTGTTTGCCAGTAGAGAAGGGAACTCTAAATGACAGTAACAAATATAACTTTTAATCAGATGTCTGCAGCTCCGACTAAGTGCATTTTATGAGACACATGCCCTTCCCAGTTTCCAGCTCCCAAATAGCTTCATGCTATTAACAGAATCATCTTACTTCTTTCAACCCTATCTTCAGCAAAGACATATTTTCTCCCTTCTGCAGATTCGTTCAACAGCACTCTGATGCATGTGCGTGTAAATACTGAAGAACTACAGCATGGAAAGATTAAGCCAACCTACATCCTTGGCTTTAAAGGAGAAGCATAAGGTGACACAGGACTCCATGTCATCCTGACCGTGATCTCTTTCTGGCACACTGTTCGCACACTTCTGCTAACTGACTTATGACGTGCCCTTGGTAACACCACACATCCACACTTCTCTCAAACTCCTGCGTATGGGTGATCGTACATTTGTACATTTTCTAAAGCTAACCATAGAACATATAAAGAGGCATTGAAAAGGGACACGAAAACATTGTTTCAGACAGTAATGCCTCACTTCAGAGTTCTTCTAAATAAGTTTGCTCTTTCGGCTCAGCTGATGCAACCTGATAGCATTCTTCCCACTTCCTTCAGAGTTGTGAGACATTGTATTAAAAAAAGCTGTCTCCACTGTAATTCGAAGGTGTGACTGCAACAACTGTTGGCATGCCCAGTGTGGCTTTAAACTAAGCTGAAGTGTTAGCAATAGTTTAACTGCAGCAGCTCTAGCCAAAAATATATTGAGGATTATTGATGGTTTGCACAGCCAGCACTTAAGTCTATTCTGCCGTGGTAAACCTCTAACTTCTACTCTTCTTAGTTTGAGTTCAGGCAAGTTACAAATCAAATGTACTAGCCACACACAGGCTGAGGTCTCCAAGTTGGTCTCCCCTGCCCACGTCCCGAACATCCAAATTTCTCTTATCTATTCTCACACTGAAGTCACGTGAAGCCAGCCTCTTTTGTGGATGACTGGGTAAAGTTCCCCAGAGAGAGCGAGTGTGCATGTCAACAGGAAGAGTTTCAGTAGCAGAACGATAAGGAAGTCTTCCTCTGGGGCTGGCGCACTATTCTCACGGTTCTTCCAAGAGAACGTGACAGAACTTTTCAAGCTCAAAATTTAAAAAAAGAAAATGCAGTTTCCCTTTTTCTGCACTCTTCCACTTCCTACTTCAACACAAAAATGCACACATGAAACCAAGTCTGGATTTTGTGATCTTGATTTCTAGCTTTCTGAAGTGCACAACATTCACTTAAGTGCCTAAAGTTATTACTTAGTCATGTCAGAGCACTCTAAGAACTGTATTTTGAAAACTCAGTTCTCCTCTTTGTTAGAAGACTTACAGTAGAAAAGCCCACAATACCAAAACCTCAATGCAATGCAAAGGAAGACACTATATAGCGTCGCTAGAAAATGCCAGTGTAGTCTGTACAGCAAATGAAAGCTCACCACCATCACAATATTAGAAAGTGGGGCATAGAGGGAAGATAGATGGATAAGACATTTTACAATAATTTCTTTCTTCAAACTGGAAAAAGGCCCTGAAAAACCACTGAAACTAGAACAAGGGATTATTTGACCAACCCAGTATATTAATCATGTTACTGACTTGAACGGGAGCTTACAAAAAAACTTGGAAATAAAAAAAAATACGGTTTCTTCCCAATGCTGGCAGCAGCCAATGGTTGTTTAGATTCCTCTAGCACTGAGCAGTTAGGAAAGGAAAATTTGTCAAGCTTTCAAGCATAGCTAAAGACTCAGCTCTCTAGCCAGGCATTTTATGTCAACAAATCCACTCTATTAGAGCTTCAGTTGCTCTTTAGATTTTTCCAAGACAAAAACGTTCCCTCTGTGGCACTGTTTTGCCATCTACAATGAAGCTGAACATTTGCTCAGTATTTTTTCAGTTCTGCTACTCCTGAAATTAAAAAAGAAAGATCAGAATACTTGATACAGTCATGCACCATTTCCATATTCTCAACCACCAGAGCTGATGAGATCATTTGATTTGGGCAAGAATTTCATTGTTTAACCTATCTATATAGAAGAGGCATCTTCATCAATTTTATTTTCCAAGAGGCAGCTCAACTTTCCCCCCCCACCTCTTCATATTTGTGAAGTACCTCTATGCTAGAGAATTTGGAGAGGGTTTGCAGACAAAAGGTCAATACACTCATCTTTAAAACCTTCAGTTTTCCACTTCCGCTAAGAAGAAACAGAATGTTTTTTAAAATGTCTAAGACCTGGACAATTTAGAATACACAAGCACTTCGATTTGGAGCATAAGGCTTCCATTTGGAGCCATAGTGGCAGAATAATCAGTTCAAGTTTGCAATAGCTTTTCTCTCTATCCCTGCACTTCTAATACACATAGTCCTAATTTAACTGTGGGATGCACTCAACTCAGCACTAAGTACTTTAACCTAGTAAAGCTGATTTTAGCTATGGAAAAGTTATCATTAGGTATTTTGGATGAGTCTTTACAAATAGACTATACAATTCTGAATACCTCACTTACTTGCTATCTTCTCCCCACAAATACTGGGTTACTACAGTTTAAAAATGGACTACCGTGGCAGCACAGATTGCTTAGCTTGACCTAGGTGGAAGGAATGCAACAGGCTGGAAAATGAGGGAGGAAAAACTCAAAATCATATTCATCTTCCTTGTTCCTTCCCATGTTACACACTCCTGCCCTGCTAAGACACCGGCAATAAAAGGGAACTTAAAAAAAGGGCTCTCCTGCACATAAGGCAGCTGAGACATAAGCGTAAGAACACTGCTTGGGAACATAACTGGTAAAAACAAGAAAAACTTTGAAGATGTTTCTAGGAATAAACAAATACACATGCACATTTTTGGAAGCATCTGGTATTTTTAATTGAATTTAGATACTTGGCTTTGTGTCATCTTTGCTTTTGACATATTTTCCCCAGGTGCAATTTTGTGAAAAGCAGAGAATGCACAACAGCCAGGCATTTTTTCTACCTTTTGGAACAAAATTTGCCGCTCCTGTACTTCTAAGTATTGGGTCACCAGCACACATCTGCCAATCTGAGCTCATTAAGAAAGACTTTGTAAAGTGTCAACAAATTTAGCTTGCTGTCTTCTAGTAGCGATTTATTTGATTTTATCAAGACAGCGCGGGAGAATTGTTTCCCAAACTATTGCAGAAGAAAAACAAGTAAACAAAAACCTACCTCCAAAAAATAAACCAAATAAAAGCAGCTGAGCTCTCAATGCCACAGCATTTGACTTCAGGGAGCACGCGGAAAGACTTTAGTAAGGAAACAAAATAGCTAGAATCTGGAAAGGGCAACATATCCAAACCACCAACAATCCACTTTGTTTCTGCCATATTCAGAAAAACACTCTTCAAAGAAGCTTACAGGCAAGCATGTCAAGAACAAAAACAGAGCAGCGATGTGTGCCAAGAATGGAAAGCTCCTATTCTCCCCTAAGCTCTCTATACCAATACAGATTCTGGAATCTGAAAAAATTATCTCAAGCACTCCAAGTTTTATTTCTTCTGGAAAAGCATTATTCTTCCAATATCCATAGATCAAGCAAAAACAGAAAAAGGAAAGTGTGTGTACACAGAGCTCTGATTCTCTATCACAACTTACACTTTAAAAGTTTCTTATGCACAAAAACCAGCATATATATGTAGCATATCAACATGTCAGCAAGATTATGATCAACACTTAAAGAAATTTTAATTAAAACAGAAATATATTGTCACTCCATATCAATTAAAAGATGCAGAAATACCTAGAAGCACATTAACTTTTGTGCCTATACATGAATTTAAATTTTTTTGCAAGGTGTGCTTTTTGGGCGTGGGATAGGGATAAGAGAGTGGTATGACTACGATATCTCAAGAGGGATATACTGAAAAAATAATCCCCTTTAATATTCTAGTGGCCATAGTTAGAAAACTTCTATTCATATCAGAAACAAATTTTGTTACTAAACAGCCAATGTGATAATTATGTGAAATTAACATAATATTTGAAAGCAGAATATACAGTTACATCTGTATATAATTCCTATTTGTAGATATACTGTGTGCACCTCTCAGAATGAAAAGCTTCAATTCATTTTTGCCTTTCCAAGTAGGAAAAAGCAAGAATAATAAAAAAAGCAAAGTTCCAAGAAGTGGTGTGCCCAGTGTGTGACTATGAAGTTATGTAAGTAGCTTAGTATTCTTGTGTACTTTTGTAGTAACCTAAAAACAATAAACACTTTTTAGACAATATATGCTGAGTGTCAAAAATGTTCTCTCCCCTCTGCCTACGTATATAGGTCACACAGCCTTAAAATAAGAAAAATGTGAAATTCATAAATATCTAATCAAGAAAACTGATGTATTAAAAAAAATATTCCTTTTAAAACAGATGTGGCTAGAAACACTATTTGTCCAACTATGTCTCTTTGCTTTAGCCATAGGTATTTATGCGTGCATACATACACAAACACACTTTGCTCTCATGCAGAGACAGATTGCATTAGATTTCTAAACCAGGTCAAAAATAGCCATCTGTGAACAGATTTTGATGATCTGGAAAATGAGATTTTTAGATGACCTGTTCTTAATCTAAGCCCTTGCCTGCCAGCCTCTTTCCACGTGAAATGATCCTCACATTAGAAGACTCAGGGAAAGCACTTCCTCAACAAAACAATACTCACAACCTGAGCCTTAGCAACAGCCCCAGAGCTTGATACCACAGCTAGGGCTGTTTCAGCAAGCAACCAGCAAGGAAACAAAGCGCACCAGACTAATTACAACTTCTCAGCCAAGAGCATCTTGTGGAAACCCTCGCGGCTTAGGGGCAATAAGCAGCATCAATCCCAAGCCCTTTGGCACTAAACTGAAGACCACCACCAGCTGATATCTCTGTGCCAGAAACTATTTATACCTACTTAGACCTAGTACTTATAGTGAACTTCTACTGCCTTCACAGTGTAGTGATAGGAATATCTGGCATCCACTAAAATCCCTTCTGCACAACCCTCTTCACCAGTACACACTGTGCCATGCTACTGCCCTACCACCCTTTCCCCTCACATGATTAAACTTATTCCATGCCAGTTAGGGGCCTTCATACAGATATTCCTCTGCTCCGAAACCTGTTCTGAGACAGCAAATGACAAGCCTTTCTATCAGCTGTAACAGCAGCTAAGCATAATTAGCTATAGCCGCCATGGTGGACAGACTCAAACCTATCACTCAGAATGGCTAGTAGCCAAACTCCCTCTTTCCTATAGGCATGTGAACAGACATCCCAGTTCTCCTTTTGCCACCCTGAAGGCCCAATAAACCATCCTAATATCTTGCCTTTACTGTTCTGGACATCACCGAAGTGGCTGAGGATATTTTCATTGGAGAGCAATGAGAAGCTGCAGGCTGACAGCCTTACTTTTCTTGTAAGAGGCAACAAACACTGAGGAGGCTCAAAAGATCTTGTCATGATCTCAAGTACTTAAGTGCTTACAGCACAAGGGCCATTAATCAAATCCCAGGGCTGAGAGGAAAGAGGTCTACACAGCAAGTTCCAGGAGAGCTGCTTGCAAAATTAAGATTTTAGTTTGTACAAGAGGAGAAGCATAATTCTCCTCAACTCATTAATGTAACCAGTTGCATGCTACTTGCCAATATCGTGGTCTAACAGCAGGAATCGGGTTTCTCTAAAGATTCCCTTGGGACGGTAACTTAATCCCACAAAATAAAATAAAAAAAAATGTACAGCCCAGCTGCTTTTTAACAAGACTGAAGCTATTTTGTGTAAAAGGACACTTTGAAGAGTTCATTTTAAAGTAGGATACTGCCAGGAAAAAGGTATTCAAGGAGTTTTCATTTGAACTCAGTTTTCCTATGGCACTCTGGGGTTAGCATTCCAAATACCTTTGATGGGACTTTCTTGTATTTCTGCAGAAAAACTAATGGAATTAGCCAAACTCTTTATTGGTGTTGATACAATGTTAGACTCTGCTCCCCACCTACAATTTTTCAATCCAGCTTACATTTTGAGAGTGATACTTCGCACCAAGACACATCTTGTGCAACTTCCCAGCTGCATTAGACAGAGGCTCTTGAGGTTTTTTCCTACCAGCTTCAGTAACATAGGGACCACCTATAGGTTGTTCTGTGCCTCAAAACTGCGAGCTTCATTTAGATTGGTGGCTTTTCTCTGCAGTTTATTTGTTGTTGCTTGAGGTGGGGTTCTGTGGGGGCTTGGTTTAGTTTGGTTTTTGGTTGTGTGTTTGTTGTAGTTGTTTTTTAAAAAAGAAAATCACCTTCCTAAAGTTATAAAAGACCTTCTCTCAGCAAAGTTTAAGCCACTGAACATCTGTTGTTCAAGGCCTTGAGGGAGAGGATTCAGGCTGCGGGAGGGACAGAGAGACTGAGAGGAAGTAACTTTAAACAGGCTATTCCATCATGGAGCTGTGCTGGGCAAACAGCAAGCAATTTCAGCTATTTTTAGAAGAACAGCATGAGACAGGAAATACAAGCAAATGATTTACAACATCAAACAAGACATGACCAAAATCCAACAACGATTCAACTGCTCCCTTTCGAGAATGTTTGTACTTTAGGATAATTTAAGATAGCTGCTTTACAGTAAGGAGCCTAGTCACTGCTAACAAACAAAAGTAATGTTCTCAAAAACATCAGCATAAGCAAAAAGAAGTTTCTGTGAAAATAAGTATTTTTACCTGCCTTCATTTATATTATTCACACACAAAACCAAAAAGCCAGGTGACAAAAAAAAAAACCACCAAAGAATTTTTATCTATGTATGTCCCTTTTACTTTTTTGTAGTGTAGATCAAAAACTATAGATGTATAAAAAAACCCAAAGCCACAAGCAATGAAAAAGGAATAATGTCCTCTCCCTTTTAGGACATTAATCACTTCTATCACAACAAGCAACACTAAGAACTTTTACAGTAACATGAAAAATACAAATCTGCCAATGGTTATGTTTTGCTTAGTTTAAAAACTAGTAACAAAAGGAGCGATTGCTGACAAGTCAAAGCTTTACTGGCAGTGTTAAGAAACCGTAACTGCTTCCTCTAATGATTCTGTTGTCCACAAGTGCTCTTGTTTTAGAATTAGTTATTTAGAAATGTCTTCACTAACCAGAGTTTCATAGGATCAAGTTTAGATCGAGTTCAGTTTGGCCCTTTGGCCCCACAGTGTTCAAAACCAAAATAAAACCTAGCTATTAAGAAACAGGGTGACTCAGAGCAGAGCAGTTCAAGGCAATCTTGAAAACAGCCTAAGATTTAGGAATTAACTGCACAAAGAGTGTCTTCCTCCATACTCAGAACACTCTTCCTATTACAAAATTAATCTTCTCCAGGTTTCGAAATATCCCCAACTTGCTTTGCTTTAGCCTTTCCTCAAAACCAGTGAAAATAGGTACTTTCCTACAGATCAAATATTTTTCCATGTAAAGATCAAAAGTCAAAAACATCCTCCTCCAAACTTGCAGTAATTAGCAGCTTCCCTTAAACCCAGTAACAGGCCAGACTACAACTACTTCAAACTTGGCATGGTCTCGATACTTTATTAGTCCACATATTCCTCGTGTTTCTTCACACACAAAGAACATCACATGTACTAAGGAACAATGTAATAGGAAATCCTTTATTTTAAAAGTGTGTTCATAACCAGCTCTCAGACTATGTGCTTATAGATGGTTTTTGAATGAAAACATTAATTTAAGGAAACTCAATAGCTTTCTAGTCGTAGCCTTAGGTGATTGACAAATGCTATGTAGCAAACATGCCTCTGTACTGCACAGAATGCTCAGATTAGGACATTATGACACCATTCACATTTGTTTTGCTTTAGTTACTGGATCTTCATTTACACAGCACTTTTTCCCGTGAAACAAAAATAAATTCCACTTGTTCATTCCTAAGGTCAGTGTCTTATATGATCTATAGGTGACTTTGCCGTGCTGGTGGACTTTAAAAACATTATTTCAAAGAAAGATTTATTTCGCTGATAAATAGCTTGTATTGCGCAGATGCATGCTGACAACACAAGATTTTAGGCAGATGCTACTGATTTCTTGTTGCTAGCTTGCCATCCCATTAATTGAACAAAACCAATAGCATCTCTCCTTATGACATTTTAAGATGCTTAGAAGTATTTGGGCCTGACTAACAAAGCAATCACTTGCCAGTCTGCAGTGCTGTGCAATTAAACTCTAAAGACTGCAAATGAGCAAGGATACACTGCAACTGATCTACAGACCTATTGATCTCTCTGTGGAGAGGAAGAGGACAACACGCCTCTACTCTGAAGCCCAGACTGCCTTAACTACTGCCACCATGCAGTTTGCCACAAGAATGTCTAGAAGCATCTAAGTTACAGAACATCCACACATTGACAGAACTGGACTGTCGCCATCCAAGATCCTAAACATTCAATTTACCATGTCAACAGGCTTACTAAAGGATTATTTTAAAAAAAAAAAAACAAAAAAAAAAACAACCACATCAGCAAAGGATTCCTGACTTGCTGCTAAAAGAAAATTTTCAGTTAGAAAAGACAGTTGAAGATAAACTGACTTATATCTAAGGAGGAAAGGACAATGTCAGCTACCCCTGTCTCCTGCGTTTGCTCTTTGCAGACTACTTCTGAATGCTCTGACATGCTGAGCTGTCACCTCCACTTGGTCACTGTGCAATCCCCCCACCACAGTTCCACTAGGTCTAACTGGGCTCAGCAAAAAGACATGCCACAAGCCCTTCGGCCTGTCTGCATGAAAATAAAGTATATTGACATAAATTTAGGCAACAACTTATCTCCAAAGTGCAAGCATTTCTGTGTAATTCTATCTGCTCGGTTTCTTAATCTTCTCTTCTTTCCAAAAGGACAGAAGTGGTTTTCCCACTCAAATATTAAGTATACTTCAAGAAAATATGGCTATAATTGGGTATGACTTCATTAAAGTATCTTTCCTTCATAAATCAGACACAGCTAAAAGCTCTCACTCAAAACAAACTATGCCATCCCACCTTATAAGAACAATACATACAACATTCAGCTAATCTAGTATTTTCAGATTCCAATTTGGCATTATTATTATTATTATATAGGTGCTATTTATTTGAACAATCAGTGTTCTCCATGGGTTTGTGTAAGGAATATTCCTTCTCCCTCTCCGGTTAGTGCTTGTTCAATATTACCTATCTTTAAAGTGGTCCTTTAGCAGAGTCAATAGCAGTCAGGCTGTTCCACTAGCAAGCTGAGCTATATTGCACAAGCTATATTTCCATCCTCCTAAGGCACCTTTGCTGAGTCAAAAGGCAACCAAGAGATTTCTTCACAAGGAGAAAGAGGAGATGATGATATTAGAGGAACACACTGATGGCCAGAAACAGTGTTCAGCAAGAGAAGTTTTGAGAACATCCTAAAATATTTTCAGACTGGTTGACAGCAGAATAACAAAGGAACAGTTATAGCTAGTATATGTGACAGGGAAAGTGAGGAAGCATTGAAGAAGTGAAGAAACAATTTTTACTCTTAATAGGCCACTTTATCTTGCAGTGAGGGGAAAAAATACAAATTAAAAATGTTAAAATTGTTTCTTTCAGTTTCATACAAATTGAAAAGTATTATTTAGCTCCTTTGCTTATGGGTTACAGTGTAATAGTAATGTTCCCCTTTCCCAGTAATGTCCATTCTTCACAGTGCTAAAGTCCATGCAAATCTAAAATAAGTGCATATGAATAGACTTAAGCTTAAGTCTTTGAAAGTTTCCGAGCTGCAAGCTGATAGTATACCAGATTATTTTTAAATACAAGCTGTAAGGTTCTACTCACAAATCTAGGGCAGTAAATGGGACTGACTGACCAGTGGTGAGCAGAAGAAAATGTTAAAGAACAAGCAAGAAATCCCCCATCCAAGTTCCCAGTCTCCTGCACAGTGGCAGCTGGGGGAAGAATCTTTCAAGTAAATGACGTTCACATGCACAAAGGAATACCTAAGCATCCACTTGCTCTTGCTTGCCCTGAAGTCACAGGATCAGGTCCCCATCTCACAGAATACAAGCCGATTCACCTCAGCTAAAGCTTTAACCCAACATATTAATCTCTGCACCAAAGAAGTAACTGCCAAGGTATGGGGTCATGTTGTCTTCCAGAGGAAGCCAATACTAGGAGCAAATAAGCTTCAAAGAAACACAGGTCTGGTCTATTTCAGTGGTTATTCTTACAGAAATGGGAGCAAGATTCAAAAATAAATTTTGTTTGTAGGTAGTCACCCAGAGGCCAAACATCTTTCAAAACTGCCAATGATTTTTTGGAAGCTGGGCATTCCCTACGAGCTGCTCATCCACACCCAAAAAGTTCATCCAAAGTTTAATTTTTGATATGTCTGTTTAGACACTATATGTATCTGTCTCACACAGAATGAAAGGAAAACTAACAATCTGAACTACTACTTGTAGCAGTTGTGAGTGCCCGATATCTGTAAGAATCAGCTGAAAACTGTAGGCAGAACAAGACCACCACAAAAGCCTCATAAAAAACCCCGCTGTTTGAACTTTCTACATATAATCTCGTTTTCTACACCACTGGTCTGCACCTTCACCTACTTCATGAGCATTTTCCTATCAAAACACTTAACTTACAAGATGGAAAATAATGCTGTTCAAACGAGCCAAAATCAAAGTTTAACGTGGAACATTAATTCACCTTTCCCTCTACTCAGGCTTTCATCTACAAACTATGACAGTTTTTATAACCATTTATATTTCAGCAGCTTCCAATACTCCTCCCTGTCATAACCCTGATTCTCTCTGAAGTCACAAACCATATATTGCTGCCAGAAATATTCATACGATGCAACATTCTGCACAATTTCGGTGCCTGCATTAGCATCCACCGTTCACACAGATTCTTGTGTAAGAGAATCATAGAATCAGAATTGTTAAGGTTGGAAAAGACCCTTAAAATCATCAAGTCCAACCACTAACCTATTGCTGCCAAGTCCACCACTAAACCATATCCTCAAGCACCACAACTACCCTTCTTTTAAATACCTCCAGGGATAGAGACTCAACCACTTCCCTGGGCAGCCTGTTCCAATGCCTGACAACCCTTTTGGTGAAGAAGTTTTTGCTAAAGTCCGACCTAAACTTCCCCTGGCGCAGCTTGAGGCCATTTCCTCTCATCCTGTCGCTTGTCACTAGGGAGAAGAGACCGACCCCCACCTCGCTACAACCTCCTTTCAGGTAGTTGTAAAGAGCAACAAGGTCTCCCCCTCAGCTTCCTCTTCTCCAGACTAAACAACCCCAGTTGCCTCAGCCGCTCCTCATAAGGCTTGTTCAGGGCACGAACATAACTGCTTTTCTGAATCATAAATTTGAAAGATTTCCTCTCACTGTCCATTGACTTGACAGGGAGCCTGGCCAGCTAACATCAATGCCCAAGTTAAGCGTTTACAACCACACAGTACAAAGTTTCCCCTCTCTCTTCCTACTTCTGATCTAGCCACCTCACATTTTCCGCATGGCTAATCTTTCAGGTGGCCGTCTCCCACAACAAACTATCACCCCTAAAATCTTCTAGTACCAAGATAAAGAACTTCAAGTGCATTTGTAAAAACATATCGCACAATAGGGACTGGAAACTCTGCAGCTGTCCTAATGTTGTTTGAAACCTCCATCAGATCTTGGCTCCAGCAAACATTTCCAGGTACAGATAATTCTGCAGGAAGAGTTTCTGCCCCAAATACTTCAAGTTTGGTTCAAGTACCACAATAAGAGGCTATCCATGTTAATAATTTTTGTTATTACCACTGTTTTTTTTAAATTTATATTTCACAAAGTTCAAGCCACTACCACAATTGCGATGTAGTTTCTGTTCTTAACAGCGTAATGAAGGAAGACCAAGTTTAAGCCAGATGTACTTCAGCACACTGAACTAGTTAAAATTCACCTGCCTCCCAGCCAATTCCTTGCTAGTATCAAAAGCCCTCAATTTAATATGCTAACTTCAGTGGGACTCCAATAACATATCAGTTACCATGACTATAAAACATATTTCAATTTAATGATGCACACTGTTCGCTCATGTTGAGCTTCCTGTCCACTAAGATCCCAGGTCCCTTTCCAGAGAGCTGCTCCCCAGCCAGGTGGATCCCAGTCTGTGCTGCACTCCCAGATTACGTTTTCCCAGGTGCATGACCTTGCACTTGTCCTTGTTGAACTTCATAAGGTTCTTGCTGGCCCACTCTTCCAGCCTATCCAGATCTTCCTGAAGAGCAGCTCTCCCTTCTGGAGTGTCTACTTCCCCACTCAGTTTGGTGTCATCTGCAAACTTCATCAGGCTACACTTGATCCCATTATCTAGATCATTAATAAAGAGCGAACAGGGTGCTGCTGCGGCCAAGAAGGCCAACAGGGTGCTGGGTTGCATCAAAAAGGGCATCACCAGCAGAGAGAAAGAAGTCATTACCCCACTCTACTCAGCACTTGCCAGGCCACACCTGGAGTACTGTGTACAGTTCTGGTCCCCGCTACACAAAAAGGATGTGGACAGGCTGGAAGGGGTCCAGAGAAGGGCCGCCAAGATGATCAAAGGACGGGGAAGCCTGCCATACGAGGATAGGCTGGGAGAGCTGGGCTTGTTCAGCCTTGAGAAAAGGAGGCTCAGAGGGGATCTCATCCCCATGCACCAGTACTTAACGGGCAGCTACAAAGAAGATGGAGACTTTCTTTTTACAAGGAGTCCCATGGAGAGGACAAGGGGGAATGGACACAAGTTGCTCTTGGGGAGATTCCGATTGGACACGAGAGGAAATTTTTTCTGTGATGCTGCAGAACTCAAACAACAAGCGGGAGGTGGGGAGGAAAAGTACGTAACTGGTAAGCAAGGCATCAACCTGCAGTACAATTTATTTTTTAAAGAAGATTTCAAGCAGTGACTAATCTGATCGCCCTGAGAGGGGGAACATCACATGAATCTTGGCCTGAGGAACAAACCTAACCAAGAAAAAATGACTCATTGTGCAGACAATGTGATGAGAACCAAATGCTAGATTATCCAACTTCAGTAACTACAGGAAGAGGAAAAAGAAAACATTTACTACTTTACTCCTCGGCACTGAGTATAGATAACACAGGCACAATAGTGCAGAAAAACGAGCAAGCAGAGGCTGAGCATAGTCATTTATTTACAAGTAGTGATCAAAACCATGCAGTTCAGAAGTTAGTGTAGCTGTGCGCACCTAAAACATGTCACTGGTATAAGCAGCTGAAATTCTGAAGAAACATCAAAGCTAAAAACACAATACTCCTCTGTAATTTCTACAAATGTGCATATGACTAAAATCCTTGTTTATGGGGAAACATAAACTCTCCATGAAATGTCTGCAATCCAGCTGTTGGCTTTTTATGCAAAGTATTAGAAATGGAAAGTGACCTACTTTCCTTTTCTAAACTATGCAAAGTGTGTTAATATAATGAAACTCAATCGATATTAGTTTTCTTTTATTCTTCTAGTTTCAGTTTACAAGTTAGTCATATCAGCTTCAGAAGAGGGGATGAGCAAGACATACTGTCTGTAAAGCATTCTGGAAATGTTAAGTATTTTGCATACTTACTACTAGTGACAAAGCAGAATTCATTTACCTATGCAGAAGTGAGGGAATTGAAAAACACAAACAAGACGGAACCCTGGTAACTGCACTGAAATACATTCACAAAGTTTTATTCTTATAAGCCTGTTCAGTTCCACAAATCTAACACAGCACAAACCTGCTCTGACTTCCTCAGCAGCAGAGGTCCAGCTGTAGCAAGCGCTGTACAAACGCATAAGACTTCTCTTTCTTGAAATGCATAAGCCTACACAAACATTCATACGTGATAAGGGAGGATTAAGCTTTTAAAAGGGAAGGGCAGCTGAAGGATATTTGACAGGATGGAGGTATAATGGCACAGCACTCCCTAAGAAATGAAGTATAGAATATAGAAGTGTACACAGAAGTGTGATGTTAATCTTATATTAAGAAGTGTTATACTAAAAACTTTTCCAAATCAATCCAGTATTAAGGCTGACAGTTAGTGACAATGGTTGGCTTTAATGACACACAGGCAGAGCAAACATGCCACAGAGCTTATTCCTCAGCCCAATGACCAGTAAAGGCAACACATCCAAGTAAGTTTAAACTTACAGCTTTGAATCCACAGTTACGTGCTGTAACTGCTCAGTCACCAAAAGCCAAAAATACACAAAATCTCGGTCAACCCTGTCCTCAGCAGTTTACAGAACACATCAAGCAGACAAACAGTGATAACTTACACCCCCCCCACAACTTATAGTTCATTTTTCAGAGCTCAACAGAAGTTACATAATACACATCATGCTTTTCTTACAGATCCAGCATGTACTAGTTTTCTCACAAATTTTAAAGTAAGTGAAGCTATGGTATCCCATATAGCCAGTGCCAATAAGCATCTATAGGTCAAGCTATACCTATGTAACACCCACTTGTCTTCAAATAGTCTCCTGAAACCCTTATGCAAATTCATAGCTTACAAAAACAACAACCGACTGGAGTCAGGGAAGGCTACTGATAATCATGTGTAAAATAAAGTTGATTTCTGGATTATATCACACGCTTTCACTGACTGTAAAAAATTTTCTCACTGACATTTACAATAAGCAGCTACAAAACCTAAAGCATGTAAATGGATGTGCCTATCCAAAGTCTACTTGCTGGATAAAAAGATGCCCATTTTTACCTTTTAGGGTAGACCACAAGTTACATACAGTAGATGCACACAAATCCACATGCATGCTGAAGTCATTATTTTTAATGCTGGGAGATGGGGATAAATGCACCAGACATCTGGCTACCAAAAAAGACCACTGCTTTTTTACAAAGATCACCCAAGAAGGGAAAGCCATTCAGCTTCAATTAACCCCTCACTCAGTCCAGGTAGTTTCAAAAATGGTCCATTTGTTTTTACAAAGCAATAACACACAGCAGAGCTATTCTGTACACAAAGTTTGTATTGCCATGCAAGAAGTTTTAGCTCTTTTGGTTGAAGACCTAGATTCCATCCCAGTTCTACTGCAGACTCCACCTGTGACTGTGCATAGTAAGTCAGACAGCTAACTTCTGTAGTTGAACTACCTTCCTCCCTAGCACTTCGTATTCAAAATGCAACTTCACATCCCTCAGATGAAAGACCACATCAGAGTACTGCATTACAATACCTGCTAATGCAACTGCATGAGAAGTTGCAGAAACTACGTTTCCAGCAAAGCCAACCCAGCCTGACCAACATGCCTCACACCAAAGGACTCCCTTGCGCAGCAAGTAAAGATCAACATCCTCTTGGTCTGGGAAACCTCTTGCCTACTTCCGTAACAGCACGAGCGGGGAGAAATCAAACACAAACCAGGATTTACCAACGCAGAGTAGGATAAGACAAAGCATCTGGTCCTTTTATCAAAATGTTAAGGCAGACAAACAGCGCCCAGTAACCATGACAGGAAACGTCTTGTTAGCAGTGCGTACTTCCAGCAGTACTGTCACATCCATAGAGAAGAAATGGCTCCAAAGGTTTTATTATGGAAAGAACACAAATTCAGGCTTGAAAACGGTACTATAACAGCTGCAAAGCAACATGGTAAGAAATGCTTCGTGACAGAAATTATTTTCATAGAAAGGAGACCCTTCAGGGGAAGCTGCCTCAGGTATACTGTACCAAAACAGAGGGGCAGAGGAACACCAAGTAGTAAGGAGGTAGGCACACAGGACAGAAGCACAGGGTAACACAGACAGAAGCCCAAGCCCACCAAGTTCACCTCTACGTACTCCAGCACTGTTACATCCCAAATAACCATGCCATAACTACCACCCTGCTGCCAGCTGTAGATTTGAGATCTGAAGAAAGACAGTACCTTCCCAGGTGAAGATTTTTAACATATTCACAAATGGTTCAGCACAGGAAAGCATTTGTTCTGACTTCTGCACATCTTTTGAAATATTGACTAGTGGGGGGCTTCTGCAAGAAAACTACTCGTTTCTTATCTCCAGCTCTAACCTGTTCTGAACTTAAAGTACTCCCACTGTAAATTCAGAAGCGAAGCAGTGGACATACCTGCCAAGTGGGAAAACAAATCCGAGTTTGTAATTCAAACCAAAGAAATTGCCTACAAAGACAAGAAAAACATCACTCCTTAAAAGAAATATCTACTTACACGACAACACTCTGGGTCACTGTTTTTTGCTTATTTCCTGAGAGTTGTCATAGTTATTAATCAGAGCTTCTCTCCTTTGAAAGCCAGATATAACAGCACAGGCTTCTGTAGTAATATGTTCTTAGCACATATAGGATATTCCTCCAGAGAAAGAGAGCAAACACAATTTAATAGCATAAAATTGGTAGAAAATCTCAAAGGCAAATATTACAACTGATTTTTAATATTAACTGAATTGCAAGTTAGTGTCTCTTGACTTCTTGAATTCTGCTTCAAAAGACAAAAAAAATTAAGAGGGGGTTTTTAAGCAGGGAGCAGTGATTTCCTCACCTGTTTCAGTAACACTGTAGTTTCACAGCCACTTGAACCCACCACAAGTCAGCTGATTTGTCACCCGTCTTCCCCCATGTGGTGCAACCACACATGTTCATTTGCTACATGAACCCTTTCTATGGAATAGATCAGGTCAGGCCAGAAACAGACCTTGTCAGCCATTAGCTCTGGCACAGAAGAGGTTCGTAACAGATTCACACTGCAGACATTGCTGCCCCGACTCTTGTGGCGAGGCAAACGAGAGCAAACATGACAGAAGGTACAGAGCTTGTGCAACCACATGGTATTAGACATGCATTTCAAACAGGTGTAGGAGATGCATGCTCTTGAAACAGATTTGAGGCTGCAGTCTCACAATTACTCAGACAACATGCTCGCTTTTCCAAGGCTACTCTTACTAGCATTGCTCTATAATGCCATCATCTAAGGACTCACCCAAAAGCAGCAAAGCCTCTGACAAAAAGAAGCTGCTCTACTTACAAAAAGATCCGATTTAATCAATGATCATTCGTACTTCAACTCTGCGCTCCCTGACCACCACTTAATGCTCTCTGTTGGTTAGCCTCCTCCACTCACTTTACTGTTGAGACCTCTTACTTCAAATAACTATTCATCCAGCAAAGGTTTCTAGACCTAACAATATATTTACTTTTCATTTAGATAGAAAGCAGTGAAGAAAGCCAATCTATGTAAAACAGTACCAAATGTTGTCCATTCTGCAATGCTTGAGCTCAGATAAACTGATTTAAACTTGGTTTTTCAAGGCATTCTTTGACAGACAGCTTGTCTACTTTCATTTATCCTTCTCTTTAATTCAGCTGAATCACCACCGTGATTGAAGCTTATATTGTAGAGCATCTTTCATGAGGTCCCTCGCTCCTTACCAAAATGAAGTCTAAAATACAGTCAAGAAATTCACATGGTAATAATCTGCTGGCCACATCAGTGCGTCCATACCCTACTCACTGTCAATAACATTTATTCTCCATCTGATAATTATTGTCCCAAAAATAATATTTCCTGTAAGTTTCTTGGTGCACATGTCACACCTAATTCTGTACAAATGCATACTGTCAACTGAAGAGGCTGTGTCACTGGTTCTCCATCTCCAATGCTTTCCCTGAGGTCAAATACAGCTAGCTATTGCCTCCATTTGATCAGCAAACTGAAGTTTGGCATGGTGAGGCCATGAATTAATTTCTACATTATGTCATCAAGTTGAGTCAACTCCCCAGCTGCCAGCCAACCACTGCACTCAGAGGGCAGAAGCAGCAGGTTACAACCCCTCTACAAGGCAATACACAGTTACAGCAAGTGAAGCATGCCCCATTAACACAGATCTCTCTGGCTATATTCAAATCCAGCTATGGAGGAGACATACCAGAATCACTGCATTACCAAACTCATTACAGTTCCTACCATAAAAGCGCATTTCCCCTCGTAAATGGCGCATTTGTTCCCTCTGATACACATGCAAGCTGAAGGTAAGCAGACCTATTAGACTTTATTAAAAATACTGTCTTGAGATTATTCACAACAGCTGTTTCCTCTTCAAGCTAGAGGAAAACAGATGGCAACATAACAAGAGCTAGATAATTTCAAAAAATTAACTCTAAAACATGACACTTGTACATGATTTCTTCCACTCATGCATCTCCAAAAGGGGTAGTAAAAAAACAATTGACGCTAAATGTTATTTTGCTAGTAGAATATATAACAGCTTGATAGCATAATTAACATATTAAAAACAAGGGCAGAACAAAGAATAAATCGAATTGCACAGAAAAACTGCAAGTTGCATAGACCCCTAGATAACAAAGCTGTTGCTGTAGATTCAGTACAAAAACACTCAGAAGATAGTTTATCTCCTCTCTCAAACACCTTCAAAGCCTGACAGCATCAAGATAGTGCAATTACAGGTGTGGACAATAGGGGTGTATTATTTTTAATATTCATTAGGAACTTCAATCAAGATTCACAGGGGTGGAAATAGCAAGAAAAATATTTACAGTCCTGCTAATTATCCCTATGAACACAAAGAAGGGATTTTATTTGTGTCACTCTGGCATCAACTGCAGCCCATCAACTGCATTTCATGCACATTCCATACACTTGAGAGCAGAATTTAAGAAACTATAAATACGTCACTATTACATTGTTAACATAGGTTGAGGGAGACCATGCTATTATTGAGCTACTGCACGTTGAAACAGCTGTTTAAAAGTTTCCAAAAATTCCTACCAAAACAGCAGTATTTTTGGACAGACAGCAATGAATACTCAATTGGTTGTTCCTTCTCAGACCAACTTCAAGCAGAAGGCAAAATTTTGGACAGAAATGAAAGCTATGTTTCTGACCACCTACTTTAAGGAAACACAAAGTTTAGGGTAAGTAAGAGTTTTATCTTTTTTTCTGATATGCTTATGGCTGAAATGCCATATGCAGTATAGCCCTGAACCAGCAGCCCAGGTTTCAGGATCTGCTAATGTCTATTAGACTCCCATTTAGAGTAGTGAAAAAAAAAAAAAGCGCTACACTTCACCATTTATCTGGGCAGACTCTTTCCTGGAAGCAACTACTCAGTTTGGTGTACACTGAAGAACTTCAAATGTGCATCTTTTTTTTCCAGGCAGAAGAATTTATTTATTTTAAAAACCAACAAAGTAGTCTCTGCCAATCCATATTTCTTCCCAAACCCCACTGAAGATCCGCAGAGAAGTAGTCCCACTTCTATTCTCCTACTCCAGTAACATACCAGGTACAAGCCTCCACCACCTATTTTATCAACATTTCTAAATAACCAGAAATTAAATAACCACAGCAGTCAGAGACTAGCTTTACAGAAACAACAAAATTGGTCCAAAAGAAAACTTACGTTGCATGTGTGTATCTACTCATCTTCCCCGCCTCAAAAAAAAAAAACCCAAATAAAACAAAAAGCCAAACCAAAACATACACCCCAAAAAAACCTCAAACCAACACGAAACTAAAAAACCCCAACGAAAAACAAACCCCACACATAAGTTGTGCCAGATGGCTAGCACATTTAGAAACAGAGATGGTCCTAAAGTCACCTCTGGATAAACTCAACCATATCATCAACAGCATAACGCAAGTTATGGTCCCTGTGATTTTTCCGCCTATAATGTTTAATTGCAGTAATTTGTAGCCACTGTGTCTCAAAATTGCAGGGCTTGTGGTCAGTAAAGTATATACACACTGAAATACTGTTCTCCATAATAACATATAGCAAATAAATATAGCATATAATAAAATACACTACATGCATAGTATCATAATTACCTGTGTAATATATATTTCAATAATTATGTAATTACAATACATTCGATATCTTTATATTGTATACCCATATATTATATAGAGATATGAAAACCCTATGCAACTTTCAAGCACCTTTTAACTTTGAAACTCTGTTCAGCTGACATTTTAAAAACTTCAATTTCATTTCTAACAACTTATTCTGCCTTTTTTTGGATACAGCTTTATCTGAGTTACAGAATAGAGGGATTTTTTTTCTTCTACAAGCATAATCAAATATCATATGATGCTAATCTTTAACTACATCAGAAGTACATCTGAAGTGTCTGGAGTAGTGAAATTGTTTGGAGCATTAAAAACCTCAAGCAGTGAAGAGAACAATTACAGAAAGAAAGATGTTTCCTTCCACGCCATTTCGTCTTTCTGACCTCCATTCTAAGGGTAGAAGAGGATTGGATTTTGCAATTTGAGTGCCACATTTTTCAGTGTATTTGTGATCTCACGGAAGACAGTGAAGTCTCAGACATGTTCATGTACTCTCTAACTGTGACTGTATGAATCAACTTCCTCTATTTATGGAAAGTGGGTATTAAATTAACTCTTGCCTTGGCATTTATCATCTACAAGCTTCATTCTCAAATTCATGGGATATCCTCTGTCCAGCACAGTCTGCCATTCCAACTAAGTTGTGTAACTCCTGCTGGCATGGCTAACCGAAGTTGATGCATGCCCACATTGCAGAGGAAAAAAAAAAAAAAAAAAAAACACACAAATTGTTACTCTCTTTCAAACCATAAAACCCAAGTAAGTGGTGTTGAGACTGCCATTCCCCATTATCAGACCAACACCCAAACCTGTTTAAATGGTACCTCTTCCCTTAGTTTGCTCCCTTTTGTACAGGCAAAGTGGATGCAAACACATATATCCAGAATTTGTCTTGTAGATTAGAAGCTGTAGTTCTGTTCTTATGCACAAACCCCAACTTGTTTTCTTCAGGAATCATAGGTAATAAATGCTGTCAGTAACACTTATATTCAAAAGCAAAGAGATGGGGCACATGTAGAGCTGGTAACTGCAAAATAACCTAAAATCAATCTGCCAAGGAATCCAGTTACATCATTGAGCTTTAACCAGTTAAAGCATACTTGCAGGAATGAGGAGGACACACATTTAACAACACACTTGCTTCCTTCCTCATCCCTTTGCTCCTCTGACAGATCCCCACTAAAAATGCTTATGGCGATCACCTGTATCATGGGGTTATCTAAAATGAAGTTCTCTCACTTGTTGTCATCAAGTGGTGAAAATTACCAACAGCTCACACCTAGCAGAAGATGTCTACTGAACAGATAGTACAGCTCTGTGGTCTTCCCAGCAGGGAGGGAAAAAGCCACTTAATCAGACAAGCACGTCCTTTCAACTTCTCTCCACTCCCACCTCCTAGCTGTACCCTTCAGCTCAAAGGAGTACCTAATCTAACCTAGACAGTGCCAGAATCAACACTGCACGTAAGTAAATTGAGTTCACATAAAACCCCAGCACAAACAGTAAAGCCACACTATAAAGGAGCATTCAATAACTTACCATACACTTCTCATGATCTCTCTCCTTCTTGGTTTAGGGAGATCCTCTACCACTTTACATGACAGTTGTGAAAACCTTTCCTCTGCCCACCCCACAACTGGTGCCTCCTTATACCTTTCCTTAACTTGATTCCCTGTCATCTCCCTGCTCTTACACAAGCAAGATACCCTTAAACAGACAGGAGTGCTTGCTGTCCTGCAGCAAGGAATCACTGAACTCACACAGTGCAGACTTTATGTGCATCTTAAGCGAGGATAAAAATCGGAGCAATTTGTTTATGCAGAACAAGCCTCAGTTCCATAAAATAGTTTCTCTAGTTTTTCCTGAAATGAACCTTCCATGACATACATTCAGACTGCAATTGAAAATATTCTGCATTAGTTATTCTCCATTCTGAAAAAAAAGATTAGCACTGATTAACTACTTCTAGCTCTTTTAACCAGGTGGAATTAAAGAGGAAGATCGAGGCACCACATGCCTATCTATAAGACAGTTGTCCCTTCTGTGGAAGCAGCACATTGCAGGTACTGCTGTTGTGAGACACACTACCATCTTTCAAAGCAGCAGGAAACCCAAATGCAAACAGAACCCTTCCATCTCGAGTCAGGTCTTTAGGGAGAACCACTGGTTGAGCTCAGAAGCTAATTTTTACACAACCCTTCTGTCTGTTGCAAAAACTCAACTACAGCTCCCACAGAAATAGCACAGAGAAGTCTAAAAAATCCTTCTGGGAAAGGGGGGAAGAAGAGAGACAGGAAACAAAGGAACATTACACTAATAGCTCTCTTCTGCTAATCAACAGAATAGTGCTGACATGATGTAAGGGCAGACTTGCCACAGCCTGGAGAGAAGTAAGAACATGCACCAGAAACTTCACAAGAGATCAGACATGGTTTTCAAACCACAGAAAAAGGGAAGAATAAATCACTAGAAAAATGTCATAGAATGAGAGCAAGATATTAGCCAAAATACATGGACGAATAAAGGGACAAAACACAGCTGCAAAACATTAAAGAGTCTTCAAGAGAATTTATTTTCTTTCCATCCCAACAGTCCAATTAGCAATCGTTACATACTGTAGCAATAGCTACCTAATACCTAGTGCCTCCCACACACTCCTGCTCACTGACAAAGAGCTGTGGAAATACTTGCCTTCCAATGTAAGTCACAGTGACTTCAAGAATCACAACAGGGGGGTTGGCTTCCCTAGCATACAGGATGCATTTTATTGCCACAGTTAGTGTTACAAAACACACAGCCCTATTTTCTGTTATCGCATATGCACTTCCTCTTTTCACCCTTTAGGATTCCCGCCATGACTACCCCAGGGTCAGGAACTGCAGAAGATTTTATGAGCTAAAGGCTAGCCCAGACAAGATCTTACCAAAACACTAGTGGTGCCAGGGCCCTGAGCACAACCTCTCCCCCACCCCTCAGGGGTCTGAATGCCTCGGCTCAAGGCCAGCTGTGACGTGGTACAGCTGTGTAAGCTCGGATCACACTGCTGGGAAAAGAGCTTGTGTGAGAAAGCCTCACTGGGCAGCTTTCTCCACTTAGGAGCTACATCCCAGCTCAGACACTCACCCTTGGACCTTGCCAGAGCTATGTAGCAGGTTTGTCTGTGTCTTGCCTTACCAATCCTGACCCTGAACTGCTGACTTAATTTCCTGGTGTTACCTTGGACCGACCCATCACTACAGACTTGTCTGATCATCACTGGGCTCTTGGTTGACCCTGGTTAACATCATGGACCTGCTTTTCCTGTTTAGCTACCATAGGACTCCCCATTTTGTTAGTGAGAACACTGCCCTGCCTGCTTTGCTCTCACTCAGCTTCCAGCTTGCCTTTCTCTACCAAGTAATCCACTTTGTGCTCCATGACAAGTGGGATAGGATGGCCTCACGGCCTAAGAGAGCCACAATAAATTAATCTTTTGTTCATTCAGTTCTTCTCTAAATATTAGTAAAACACACCCGTACACCAGCCGGTCACTAGGAATTCTGTTTCTAAGGTCACAAGGACCACTGGAGTATTTAAGTTATCATTGCTATCCAGAACAGGGCTGCGCTTGTCAAGGCTAAGCAAAAGGATGTATTTGAAACATAAGAGACCAGCAGCTTTTCAGAAAGGTAAGCAGCTACAATACAGAATGGGATTTATTATTAAGGCTATAGCAGACTTCTCTACATCATTTAGACTCCAAGCAACTAGAACAGAAGTTGCAGTATACGTTGTACACTTCCACAAACAATGCTCAACACCAGGACTGGGACCTTTACACGGTAGTGCAATGCTAAAAATTCCATTACTGTCCATGGACAGAAAAGCCAAAACTGGTGTTAAACCCTGCAGAAGAACAAGAAGAGTCTGAACAAGCTCTGCTGGGGAGGGGCAGGGGGAGGAGGGTTAACACAGGGTGCAAGAAAAGGGAAAGCAACAGTTTAGTACCAGTTTCTTAGTAATAGCTTCCTCCTTAGTTTCTATTCTCCAGACCCAAATAGTCACTAAAACTGTTTTCTGCCAAACTCTTCCTACTCCCCTCAGTTGTTCCAGCTAAAACAGCTAACATCAACTTAGCAGAAGTCAGCTTGTTCCCTGCTGATGCCCAGATGTCAAAACTAAGTATTAGGCAGCCCTTGGCATTAAAATAGGAACTCTAAAAATTAAAACAAAGCCCCCCAAAATCCCAGAAAATCAGTGTCTTTTCCAATCCTTGTGAGAGCTATTTGCTCTGGCATTGCATTTCATTTCCCCAGTACTGGATACGCCAGGCAGGACTTTCACTGCCAGAGCTCTACCGTGTCCAGGAGGATGCAGAAGGCATTTGACTCAAAGTGCGGATTGACAACAACAGGATCTTGAAAGGAAGGAAACAAGACTTGGCTAGACAGAGAAACAGAATTCTGCTTGTCCTCCCCTGTCCCTTCCCCTAGCAGGGCACTCTCACCACCCTGGGCGCTGCTTAAACAAAGCCAGTTGATTCCATATCTACGTACAGCTGTGAGGCACCTGCCCTGTATGCACCTGCCCTGTATGGCTTAACAGGGGGAAGACACTTTGTGAATGAAGTAAGCAGGAAGGAGGAGGACTGCCACAGTGGAATAACAGTGCACAATGTGCTATTCAGATCTCAGATCCTTGTTGTTTCTACAAAATTGCCTTCCAGAAAAATATGGAATTAGACTCAATTGGCACCACGACTGGTAGATACCGTTTTCTTACCCTGTCCCCCACTTAAGAGAATCACCCCTGTCTCAGAAAAGGCTGGAAGAAAACTCAAAGAACTCCACCGTATGGTAAGGAACACAGCAGAAGAGCCCATCAGCAGTGCTAGAGCAGGGTTTGAACTGAACATACGTGCCGGAACCTATGTCTTCTACTATAGGAACAGAATACAGAATAACTGCTCATTAAAACAAGTACCACCCATCCCACGGACTGTAAGCAACACAGTGTTTTTTTCTTTTTATAAGTATATATTCCTGTACCAGCAGGAATTTTGTGCCCACAAAGGGATCATCAGATCAAGGTTACAATGGACAACTCTCATTATGATAACCCTCAATTTCAAGTGCTTGACTCCAAAAGCTCACCAGTGCTTAGTGGATGCAGGGGTAGACAACACAAGCCTTCTAGACAACTGGTACCAGCTGCCAGGACCATGAATGAAGACATATGCCTGACAGCATAACACCACTGAGGCAAGTATCCAGGCTGTCTTACAGGCAGAACAGCAGCTACCCATTGCAGTGACTTTCCTAAATCAGTCTTTCAAATTAGTGTAAAAACTTCATTTATCAGTAAGGTTAATCAGGCAATTAATGAACTGAAAAAATTACACCTGAGAAGACTGTAAAATGAACTAAGTGGGCCAGGTCAAACTCACTGTCTAGTGTCTTGAAGGCTTGGGGCTGAACCATCCAAACTGGATTACTACAAGAGTACAAACAGCAAGACAGTTACACTGTCTTCAGCTAAGCCATAACTGCTGATATGATTCTGAAGCCTGAACATAAAGACCTTTTAGAGGCACCAATAATACCATGGAAGACTTACAGCAGCATCCTCTTGAGTTAGTTCTAATTTACAAGAGCCTCAACAACCTCCTTCCCTTTCTCCCCCAGAAGCTCTCAATCACAGTCCTACAACACAATTCACATTAGTTTCCATCAACAGCCAAGTAACTGCTCCATTCCTCAAAGAAATACTTAAGCATACTCTTGATAATAAGCTGGTTTGGTCCAAGAATTTTACTTCAATGTCTGTTAAAAAAATTTTAAATCCTGATTAAAATAAAGCCAACCCATTGGCTCAAAATGATGTTTTGAAGCTTTGTATTGTTGTCACCTTCATCCTATGCTGGACTGTTTTAGTGTTAATCTCATGTTCTCCAAAGAAAGCTATCATTCAACAAACAGAAAGCACTGCAAAGCAAAAAATCTAGCATGCACTGGTTGGGCTGCAGCTCATCCTTTCCACACCCCGTTCCTCCTGCAGCTATGAAGGCTCAGCACTCCAGCACAGTTGGTTTCAGGTGTACCACAGGGACAGAGAAGCAACGAACACCTTGTCAGGGACTACTGGCCAGCACGAACAGACAGATGGTTCTCCTCCTGCCACAGCAGGTGAGCTGCATGGACCCCACGCATAGTTTGCTAGATGTGTTCACCATAAGACACTTTTCTCCCTGCCATGCCCAGCTTCATTCACTATACAAATTCTAACTTTGGGGAAGAAAACTATTCAGAGGGTAAGACACCAAAAACTTAAGTGTGCATCCATGCCCGCAACAATGACAAAAAGAAATATCAAATAAATGTACATGACACCTGCACTGAACCAAAACACTCCAATGTGCTTTGCTTTTGTGCAAGCCCAACCTGCCCTAAGACAAATATCCCTAATTCTGTCTCCTGCAGCCTGATACCCCAGAAGACACATATGCTGCAAAATACATTAGCATTTTCAACATGACACCAGAGACTACTAAATGCTTTACCTAGGATACAACAAAAGCACCAACAGCATCACCACCACTACTTCTTCCAAAAGCACAAAGGGAACCAAATTCCCACCTTTAAAGCACAGCTACAAGGTCCTACCTTGCAACTGACTCCACACTCTGAAGGGAGTTTGTGGAAGCTCCTGTCCCCGTCTCACATGCTGGAGTTCTGGAGAGCAACAAGGGATCAGACCTAGCCCTTATACCCAGTATTTCCTCCAGGCAAGTCACCTCAAACAGTGGATTTTTCAGATCACTTTCTGAAGCACCCAGTTAACCCCACACAGTAGAAGAGGAGTTTGGGTATACCTGCAGCCTGGCACTAATTCACAGATATGTAAGCTCTTAGTTGGTTCTAAGCCTTTCTTGGATAAGATATTCATGCATGACCCCATTTCATTCTGCCACTGTGCATGGTCTGTTAAACACAGTATTTGCTTCTACACAGTTCCCAATGCAGCATGCATGGTACTGCTGAAGTGAGGACCCAACCTCACAAGCATTTGGTACTTCTGATTACCGCCAAAAATCAAACAGCCACCGTACAAAAAAAAAAAAGAGACATGGAGTTTGACATGGTACAACTATACCCGAGTAAGATTTCATGGGATTAGGAGAAAAATACACTTTCAGTTCCAGAGATTCATTTTGCACAAGACAGTAAAGCTCATATTCAAGAGCATGAAGTACAAGTTACCTGCAGGACTAGATTACTAATTCCCATTACCAGAAGCAGGGCATCAGCATACCAAAAATATGCAGATGTTATCAGGAGACACTAATAATGACAACACACACAACATTTCCTGCTAGACTATTAGAGAGATCGGTAACGTTTAATACTGGAGCTGACTTTAAAAGTAATTCAGTTAATACTTTCAAATCCACAACTTTCTGGAACACTGTCACAGAAGCAGGTGTCAAAACAAACTAATTATCAGCTTGTTAGAGCTTCACTGTTACTGAAGTTATTTTGTACTATCGCAACATCCCAAATTCCCCCAGGCACTTTTTATTCCCTGTCAAAAACTTCTCCTCACCACTCAAAAACAGACAGTTGGGAGTATTGGTCTGAATGAAAATTAGCTTTCCTTTTTCCTTCTCTCTCTCAGGCAATTTTGCTTAGTAAGCTTAAAAAATCAGAAGCCACAGGGGAGTAGTGAGAGAATAAGTATACCACTTACACTATCTTGAAATCTAGTTCCTTCCAACCTTAATATACAACACCAATTTCCTGAAGTCTGCTGCAGGCACCACCCCAGGGAGTATAGCGGCTGGCTCGCGATTTCAATATGAGAGGGAAGAGGCACGAACAGTTCCCCTGGCTTTAGTCAGGGGTGAATTTATGACCACTGGCCACAACCTTCTTTCTCCACCATCATATCTGAAGCACTAATAGTCTAAGCCTATTCTGCAGCAACTACCTGAAGCTCCTGTCTTAAAGTATTGTACGCTGTTAGCGGGAACTCTGGTGTTCACAGTGGTCAAGCAGAATCACCCATGGGCTGCTGGCTGACAGCATGCATCAAAATTAGCTATGTAGAACAACAAACACAGGATAAGACTAGTATTTACCAGAAATAAGAGTGGTGTTGGTCAACTCCCACCTTACAGTTGGGGCAAGAGATGCTAACAGAGCACAAATGTCGTTCTTTGGGTATCTTAACAACTGGACATTTGAATATTATGCAACATCAGCCAAGGTCCCAAACATCAAAAATCTACACTACAAAATGCCACTCCAAATTGCCAAAGGAGAACAGATCAGAGAACGTTTGCAGAAACTGTTGATAGGTCTTTTCTCCTTATCTACTGGGGAATATTTTACAGAAAAGTCAGAACCTAATCATTACGTTCACAGAGGCAAAACACAACCCCTCCTGACCTCAGGAAGTGAACTAGGTCAGAGTTAACGTCCCAGTGCTGCAGGGAAGCATGGCCTGAAGGAGGTCTCTAGGACCAGACTTGGTCTAGGCTACTGAAAATTTGCATAGATCAAGACAAGGACCTCACTGACTGTCAACGCAGGGCACACAACTTACAGAAGCACTGTTCCTCTCTGACTAGAAGAGCAGGTACAAGTTTACAAGAACCTTTACTGCTCCCCTAAAAGAGAGGACAGTACAGCCTTGAAGTGCCAATAACCACCTACAGAGCAAAATAACTTTGGTTTTGCCCAATTCTCAGCCACACTGAGCAGGACGGTTACTTTTATAAAACTGCAGAAGACCCAAGACTGTTTTTAAAAAAAAAAAAAAAAAAAGGTGTTCTATCTTACACTGCACCCACATGATCTGCTGAAGAGAGAATTCAGACAACTGCTGGAGTTTCACAGTTCTGCCACTATTTTTGCATACTTGTGGGAAACAAATAGCACTTCCCCTGGTTTCCTTGTAATACATGGAATAAACATAACGTGCAACTACCTATATGTATAATCCTTTTAATGTAATCAATTATACAGCTTCTAAGGACATCTGAAAAAAAAAAAGCCAAGAGAAGATAAGCAATTGGAGTCAGCAGATCTGAAAATCTGATCTGTAGAGGACTGACAGGTCTCTGTGCTCTTGCATTCCTTGCTTATCTCTGCTAAACTGCATTAAAAGGGGCAGCTAAAAATAAAATAAATATTTCTCTAATATTAAAGTTCTGCATGAGAACAAATGCTGCCATTTCAGAGATATTCCACAATTCAAAAACAGAAGAGAAAACAGCTAGTGCATTTATAAAGAGAAGAAACAATGCTTATAATGCAAGCCTCGTCTCAATAGCAGGTGTTTTGTGAAGAAGCTTTTGAACATGTATTGTGTCACTATAGGTCTTTCACGACTACACAAGGAACATAGAGAGCAAAGCTACAATCTCAGGAACAGCACTCGCAAATGACAACAGAAGAGCCAACCACTGGACTACTAGAATCTTCCATTTCTTCTGGAAAACTTGGGCCAACCGCTCAGATACATAAGTATTCATAAAAGCACAATTTTTTCAGACATATTATTCTTAGAACAAAACACAGTCTTGCAAAAAATAAGAGCAGTTCCATTAGACCACTGCACCCCCTCTCTTTTTTAGCAACTATTAGAGATCTGCAACAATTCAGTCCCAACCAGTAAATCTAACTTAAACATTGCTGTTTTGGAGGGGACGTATTGGTTTTGTTTCAGACACACACAACTCTCGCGTTGTGTCATACTGTCAGAGCTCAATTTTCCAAGGTTGTGTTCACGCGCTCTGTAGCAGTCACCAGCTTTTCAAACCAGACTCTAAAAGCAACTGTAAGATGTCACACCCTGTGTCTCCTGGAAAAGAGATCTAATTTTCCATTACAAACTGGTGATTGTTCCTGGGCAGGGGGAGGAGGGCAAGAGAGGGGGAGGCTAAGAAAGGGAGCTTTTGTACTATCTACCAGATTTTTCTTCTCTTTCTACCACCCTCCTTCCTACAATTCTACAAGCTGAACGACAGCCAGAAAAGTCAATGAAACTATTTTTCATTGAAATATCAAAACAAGAACATCTGAGAAGTTTCATGATACAGTTCAATTACACTGTTAAACACAAGGAACATATATAACCACCTTTAAGAACTCACTAAATGCTTTAAAATACACATCTTAGAAGAAGATACCAAGAGAAACAGCTTTCAGAATGCTGCACTGTAGTACTGAATGGAACAGGAAATGAGGAACAAAGAAAGGAATTTCATAGATTCCAGATGTACTCTAACACCAGCTGGGAAATACAAGCAAGAATCAACCAAAGCCTTGTAAAAGGCTACCACTGAGTGTTTTCTTCTACAGTTCTTGAACAAAAGTAAGTAGCTGTAAACAATTTGTAAATAGAAATATTTTTAGAAGAAATTGGAAACAGCAGTAAAAATAAACTTCTTCCCCACTCTCCTGTTTTTAAGGACCCATTACTGCATCTGGTTTTTTTGAGTTGCTTTTTTAAATATCATAATTCTGTATAAGCAGCCATAACAGAAGTACAACTGTAAACAAAGTATTTCAAGTCATCAGTTTTTCGATACTTGGAATATTAAAGCTGAATGAAACTTGAAAGCAAGGAAAAAAATCAAAAACAGTAAAGTTGATTTTTATTGCATGCCTTCTGAGTAACTGGAATTAAATGGGAATCTAAATCTGTAAATTATTACAAAACAAGTTATCAGTCACTCAGAAGCTTTGTTCCTACAGCTATAGATTAAAAAAATTAACCACTCTAGGTTCAAAAATCCTGGAAACAGACCTCCTTCACAAGTTCAAATACCCTTCTGCTCCCTGTGTAACCCCATGTCTCCAATTCACATTCCTTTTCTGAAACACAAACTAAGGCCTTTTAACACAAACTTATTTTAAACAGATTTTGAAATCTCTGAGTAACAAGTACAGTGCAAACAGACAAGTATATTTCCTCCTAAGGTCACTGTAAAAATGAAAAGAAAGCTTAAGCATGCATCATATAGAACACAGACCTGCATTAATGAAAAATGCCTCTCCCCCCCCCCCCCCATTACTGCAGAAATAGGTGTTCTTCCCAACTTCAAGGCTTTTCATGAATTTGTTGCACATGGCAAAATTGAGATGCTTCATCTAATGCCTGCCCGCCTACTACTAGCTTTTAAAAGTAAAGTATACTAACACTTACGCAAATTAAACATTGCATCAAATGCTACCTGTTCAAATCTACCAGTCATTCATAAGTGGAACACTCTCCCCTTTTACCATCACATCACAGTAATCCATTTTAGCTAATGGTGATGCACACAATTACACACCCCAGCAGGTGGGGAACAGTAAGATTCAGTTGTTGGGCTAATGAAGGGATCTTCATTTTACCCCAGTGCTCCCTAAGAGGTAGCAACATGCAAACACACAAGTCTTTAGTCAGGTAGAAAGATAAGACTTCTGAGGACTGGAATGAAAACTGAAGAGCAGAGCTCTTAATCAACCTCAGAAGTTAGGCAATTCAGACCAGACTGTATGCCTTCAATATTTTTCTTTCTTCAACAGACCTCAAAAATACAGATACACTACACTTTCTCCCCTTTCAGGCAGAAGAGAGGAAAAAAACCCTCAAAGCCCACAAACTTTCCACTGAATCTTTGGTGTTTTACACTTGGCAATCATCCATGAAAAATTTCAATACACGAAAATAGGGGGATGTCCAGTTTTTCATAATTTTGAAGCTTCATAACTCATTTTGCACAACTTTCACCCAGAAAGCCTTCTATAGGAGGAAAACAACATGTGAAGTTTCAGGGAAGTTGCTTTCCCTTGGTAGAGGTTAGGATGGGAGAGGAAGGAAGTTAGATTTGTTTAGTTTTTATTCCAACACAAAGCTTTTAGTTGGATCCTAAATTCAGTCACCAGCCCACTATGCAAAACAAATCAAACAGGCACTGCTGAAGAACAGGTACTTCATGAGGTTTAATAAATGTTGCTAAAATCAGAAGATAAGAGTGCTATTCAGAAGGTGCAAGTCTATGATCAGCTTTTCAGTTTAATGAAATACAACCTGTTATTAACTCCAAGCATAACTCAAGCTTTTGCTTGATTTAACCACAAAATAGATAAACTTCTGGTACCAGAATGTTTAAAGACACAACATTAAGACATACTAGTGCATGTTTTAACCATTAATATATGCCTTAGGTGACTTGCTCCCCAGACGCATTAATAGTCCACTGGCACACACAAACATTTATTTTTCTTCTACATATTTGGCTGAACATTTGTCGGTCTGAAATCATTATGAGTAATATAACTGTCTGATATTTACATATTTTATAGTATTCAGCAAAGACTACAATCCTCTGTCTTTATTCTAGGCTTCTTGCTCTCACATGGGGAAACTGTAAGATTTATTCTCCAAATACACCAGTTTGCAGAGGGTTTTCTCACAAGTGAATCGTCACAGCATGAGAAGGATTAAGAACTCCTTAACAACCCCAAGTGGATTTTGCTTCATCCTTTCCCCCACCCCCTCCAAAAGAAAAACTGCTACACGAGCTACTCAAAGAAGTGTAACTATTGGCTTCAAGAGAATTATCCACAATTTATACTCCTGTAATGGCAATCAGTCAGTCCTTCGTCAGTCAGAGACTAAGAAAAGATAGAATACCTGAAGGTCCATTTGCAGTCTATAGTGTTTATCTGCTCTAAGAATTTTAACCTAATGTATACCAAAGGTATTTTAGAAGTTTTTTATTAAATTGTATTTTCTAATTTTGCTGTAGGAAACACTGTCCAGCATTTGCATGAGACGGTCTTCCTTAAATGGGAGCATCAGTACAATAAACAGCTTTGTATGACAACAGTGTTTGACAGCATATCTCCATAAGTAGAAATCTTACTGTGATGCAAAGAAACAGGAGGGGGAGTTCTCTTTAAGCATAAACATGACAATCAACATTAGATGCCTCAGCTTTAGAAGACAAGACACACCTAAACTTTCATAAGCAGGTAAGGCTCCTGAACTGAGAGTAAGACGCAACCATTTCTCAGGTGGAAGGTCAGAAACAGATATATCAGCTTGTCAGGTTACCCGCTGAGTGGTATCGCTGGAGTTTTAACATTTGTTCTGCAGAGCAGATGAACGAGCTGGTGTATTTTGGAGACTAACAAATACAACGTTATCAAGAAAACATGTACTATGGAAGGCGAGTGGACTGAAGAGTGTAGAAAGATTCAAGCAGTCTCATGACACTATCAGTACACAGACATGAAAGCAGGGAATGCACCTGCTGTCCCTCTCCATCTGATTGCCACACACGCACACGCACAGTCAAGCTCCTGGTACTTGTCCAGAGACAGCTCTGACGCTTGATTGCACAGATTCAGCACACTAAAATGGAAGAAAAGTAAATGTGACAAGAAAACTAAGTTGCGTTCTTTGGGCCTGCTTTGCAAATTGAACTGGATTTTTTTTTTTTGTTAGCAGAATAGCATCGGTCAATAGGAGGTGTGTTTGGGGGGGGGGGGGGTTGCAAAGAGCATTTCATAGCTGGGAGCAAGATGAGCAGGGAAGGGGAGGAGCAAGGCCTGCCTTTTCAGCAGCAACAAGCTACTAACGGGTTAGCACATTATGAAGCTTGGACTACACCTACGAGAACAGAATCACAAAGCCACACATGAAACATGAAGGAGAACAGCATCAGGCAGAACAGCAACATAAGATGGCCGGAACAGAAGCTAATATTGGGATCTACCTAACCCAGTATTTTCAGAAATCGAAATTTGTTTTGAACCAATAATAATAAAATTAAAAAAAAAAAATCACAAAAAACCCCACCAACCAGTCTGAAGAGTAATTCAATGCCACGCAAAGGTTTCTCAAGCATTTGCTGGAAAACCACGAAGCTAAGATATCCAGCACTTACATAACATCCTCATGTAAGAGCATTTGGTACTTTGACCAGCAGATAATCACCTCAATGAGAAGACAAGAAAACACTATTAGTTCTCATGAGAGAGATTAGAGAACACTTTTTTCAAATGTACTAATTCAAAAAGAGGACCAAAAAACCCTAGGAAGTTTGCTTCCTGACATCAGAGGCTCTGAGCAGATCTGTTTAAGGGTTTCACTGCTGTGAATTTACCTCTACACACTCTAAAAGCCAAGTTTCATTAGCTTCCACTCTCAAATATGAATAATTTTTTACTCTAAAAGAAAGTTAAGTTATGGATAATTTGATGTCAGGCTGGCAGCCCCAAACACAAGCATCTTCCATTTCTTCAAAACTAAGTTCACTGAAGCATTTTCCACTGCTACCTTCACTTCCTTCTCTCGCAGAAACTATGTTGTGGTCTCCACTGCTGCTCCAGCCATGGCTGTTCCTGACAGTCCATGAAGGGTCACAGCACTCCTCCTCTACAGGTAGCACTGGTCCCAACTCTTTTCCATTCAGCACACTGATCATGAGTCGGTCAGAACACAACCACCACCAAATTTAGTAGAGTTTGAAATATTGAACCAGTGGTGAAAAATCTGCATAATCTATTCTGCACCCTCCACAGCCTGTCAGACTCGAGCCTCAAATAGCACTGCAGTCAATCAATAACAATCTAAGTTGCCACTTTGTTTTACCTATGCAACATCAGTTTAAGCTGTGCTCGTTAACTTTTTAACATGCAGAAATGATCTTGAGAAGTCTTGAATATTTTCAGGGGGAGATGCAAATAACTTTTCTTCCTTTCTTTACTTGTTGGTCCACTAACTTTAACACACTAGAAAAGTTACTATTGTCTTCATAAGGAACTTTTTACATTTCCTAAATAATTGGTTTTTATTTTTTATGTATATCTATATATATATAGATAGGTACCTAGGAAAAATTCTCTCATTCTAAAAATATCTATTCAACAACCTTATACCCCATTTAAATGGGGATAAATCCTTTTACAGTATTATGCAGTGAGCATGTTTAGTCGTACTTCTACAAGTAACCACTTAAGGCACTAAATCCCAACAGACAACATTAAAAGGGACATCTTCTCAAGGCAAAATGGATTTCCCTGATCAACCTTAGGATTATTAGACTTAACATAGGCCTTAAGTTTGTCAGAGACAAGATAGTTCCTCCTTAACCTTCCAGAAATGCAGAAAGGCATCTCTCAAGCATTTATTCCATATCAAGTTTAACGGTGGAAGGGCAGTAAATACCTTCCCTTGGCAATCAACCTGCTTAAACACTGGTATCCTAGCACTTAAGCAAATACACCACCTGACTTCACCCAAGACTCTGTTTCCCAAAGAAAAGTTCAATTGCTTTTGCAATGCCTTAAACTACATAGCTCCGTATGAATTAGTGAAGAAGGCACAGCAAAATAAAGAGTCAGAGATACAGCACACTGTACAGACCAACAGCCCTCATCTAGTTAACTGGACAGTCACAACGTAAATGAGGTTTCTGAGTTCTCAGAAAATGGTGGGTTTACCCTTTGACCGGGATAAGCTGCAAGTGGAGCACCAACCCACATCAGGGAGCAGCCAGCTGTTATCACAAAAATTTCACAGCTTCATGCTTTTGATCAGACTTAAGCCCTAAGGAGAGACTATGCTGCCAGAAGTCCCACATTTTAGACTATGACTTTGACGCCTGTAACCACAAAAGGTCCATCCCCGGGCCTTCGTAAGGATGATAAAACAGCTTTAGAAGTTTATGGAAGTCTTAAATTGTGACAAGCCCTCACAGTGTACGGGTGGACCATTATGATCTCTGAGGTCAACAAAACAATGAGCTAAAAGTCCTCCTCATTATACTGGTGCCCCTGTTAGCCTCTTGATGTGCAGTATCCTCTGGTCTCAATTACTATTCCAAAAGCTATGGGACAGTTTAACCTCTAAAACAAGCCCAGCTACAGCTAGAAAAACAGTTTCAGAGTAGAGCCTCATACTCCTTCATACAAGAGTACTAGATTTCAGGCACATGGAAAGCTTGTTACTTTACAGTGAGAATTCACAAATGAGCCTTGTCTTCAGATTTTTCAAGTATAAGTAATTTCACAAAGTAAAATCCAGCAGAAAGTTCTCCGCTAACCAGTATATAGCCTTCCACAGCAGAAATGCTGAACACGAGCTTTTATTTTTTCCAACTGAAAGTTTAATAGTTGGTGCCATTTAAGGAGGGGGAAAAATAGCAATTATGTACAGTATATTTATTAAGTATTATGAACAGGACAACACAAGTTATGTTGTCAAGCAGAAGGACTCTCTTTGTAGTTTTTCCAGCCAATCATCAGCCATAGACCCTTATGTTGTTTCCTCTCAGGTTTTGAAACACTGACTCATGGAAATATCAGCACTGCACACTTCCTCAAAGTGGCAATCTTATAGGAAGTGTTTGTTTAGTCTTACATGACACATTGTTTTGTTTATGTATAAGGGATTCCGGTAGAAAAAAAAAATTCAATTAAGGAAAAAAAGACAAAAGGACAACAGTTTCAGTTATGGGAAGCCAAAATAAATCAATTTCGAATAGACATTTGAAGGGTGCATTCATTAGCACAGATACAACTTTTTTCTTTTTAGCACATGTTACTTCCTTGCAAAAGACACGAGCAGAAGTAGCCAGGCATCGAGTTCTTTCAGTTCAACAAACCACAAAAGAAACCAGAAACTGGACAAGAGGTAGCACAGTAACAATTCCTCTTAACACTGCTACCCGCAATGACAAGAGTTCACATCATTGCTCCACAACTTCAGTGTCTCAATGAGACTTGGTTGTTTTTTTTTTTTTGAAGTGGCACATCATTGGCAGGGCAACCAAATGAGGGAAACACAGGTTCTTAAGAAGCTCAAGGGTTCACGTTTTCGATAGATGAAACAGATGGCTCAAGCCAAATCCCAACGTGACTAGAAACACCACTACTCAGAATGGGGAAGCTTTTAGGAGATCTCGGATATAATTACCCATCCAGCTCAATATGGCTGATTCTATGCAACCTACCAGTCTTAAAAGAACAAGTTACACCAGCAGTGGAAAATGCCTTCATTTACCTGCAGCTTCCTGGAAACACAGGACAAGACCCAGCCATAACAATACATTACATTAGGGCATTCAAACACCTCTAGGCTACAGATGTTTTGCACGGCCTGAGGCCTCCAAACTACATCAGCCTCTATTAAGACAGGCACGCCACCATGTGTGCGCCACCATGTGTGCCCCACCCTGATCTCACAGTGCTCTTCCACTGATTCTTCAAAGAATCAGTCCTACATTTCATGAGATTTACACTGAGGCATACCTGTATATCAGTGCTCCCATTCATGATTTGCCAGCAAAGGCACTACTAAGAAGGAAACATCTTAGCACATCAGGCACAGACTACCTACAAGTCAGAGATCAGTCAGAGCTTGGCCATGAAACAAGTTCCCAAAGAACATAACTTCTGGAGCGTGATAAATCAAAGCAAATCAAGACAGGAAATTACTTATCCCTTTGTCCTCAAATAACTTATCCCTTAGCCCATCAAAAGATTCAAAGCCTCCTGTCACTAGAAAAGAGAGAAACCTACAAGATGCTAGTGAATGGGAACCACTAAGAGACAAATTTACTCTTGGGAATAGCTAACAAAAGTAGTGTCCCTCCAGTGTTCACCATCTCCTTTCAAATCCTCTCAGATTTTTTTGAAGGGAGTCTACAAGGCTCCATATACAATTTCTTTAAGATAAGGATTTCTTTACAAGGCCTGATAGTTAGAAATACTCCCTCAACCCATCAGAGCAATCCTGCCACTTCTATTTTTCTGACAAAGTTCACGAAAGAGAGTCAGCTACAGAAAAGGATTTAACTTTCTAAAACAAATCCCAGAAACTCGTACTCCTGCCACGAACGCTGATGAATACGCTTTCAGATACCTTCTACTGAACAGAGCTAAAGAGCTCGCTTTTGTGCGTGCTTATTATCGCCCTCTGCTGCATTAGAGTAGAAAACCTGGGCACAGCGGCGCTTCAGAAAGTGCCTGGCATTAGTCTTGCAGTTCATTGAGTAAAGACCTTCTGCTTAGAAGGCAGAAGTGAAGCACCACTGTACCAGTAATGCATGTAGTTTTTCCTACTTACTATCCATGCTAAAAGGCAGCAGAAATCCTTACTGCGATACTGCACATTAATCAAATGCTTAGCTCTGATGAGGACCCTGATAACTGAAGTCAGCAGTAGCATTAACTTTAGTCCATGATTTAATGAGATTAATCTCAAGTCCTTTGCTGCTGTTATTATCTTTGATCTCTTCTACCACTCAAAGAAGCCCCCACTCTCTAGTGACATCAATCGTTTAGGTACAACATCACTGTTTTCTTCTCAAAAAAAAAAACACACACCCAAGAGTCATCATCCTATATGTGAGATGTGTTCTTACTCCTTTCACCAAAAATCACTAAACAGGAACACCCTGCAATAGCACCACTTGCATGGTATCTGAATTTCTCCCTTGTAAAAAGACTTTTTTTTCCCCCCTCTCGTCTCTGAAAAGAACCAGAAAACAACTCTCTGACCATGCTTCATAGTCGTACTGAATCTATTTTCTGGATGCATAAAAGAACACAGAACCAACACAAAATTTTTAGTTTATGTTGTAAAATTTTGCTTCTTAGAGTCTGCTATCGCTAAACTACCTGCTAACGATTAATAAAGAAACAGTCCTAGCAATGGTCTCTTTGAAATGCTAATGCCATTATCCAATAATGAGATTTCCTATGCAAACTCAAGGTCCAGTTTTATCTAACATGACAACTGGAGGTTGCAAATTCGCTTTCACATGCACGGATATGCAAGGGGAGATTTTTCAAGAGCGTTAATAAGGAAGCGCCAAATCCAACTCCCTTACTACCCACCACTGCGAGTCTGGCACTAAACTTTTCCACTTCCCCCCCCGAGCTCCCCACCACCATGCCCCATCTAAGCGAGGCAAACCGCTCCCTCTGCATACGGGTTTGATTCTGTTACGGAAACGAGGGATTTCCCTCCCAGCCGGCACGCTCAGAACTCTACCAGGGAGAGTTTAATCTGCACGCTGACATCTGTCGCTTACTTTCTAATAATGTGGTTTGGAACTCGATCAACAGCAAGAAGAAGAGGGAATCTCCGAACGCGAGCCGTAGGAAGCCGTGAAGCGGCGGCAGCAGCCTCAGCCCGTCCCGCTCGCTGAGGCAAGAGCTTGAACTACCGGCACTTTCCCACAGCCGCTTTTTGGCCGGTTTCGCACCGGCTTTGCCACTGACACAAGAGTACGGAGACTCGGTGACCGCCTTCAAACTTTTAGCGCGTAGCTTAGCAACGAAAAGGGGCAAAAAAAAAAAAAAAACCAAACACCAATCCACGCAAAATCGGCCTCATACCCTTCGCCGCCCGGACCCCCGCCGGCGCCGCTCGCCAGCCGGGCGCGCAGGGCGCTGCCGGCCTGTCACCGCGGCACCCGCCCGCCCGCCTCACGGGCACCGGCCGGCCGCCCCTCACGGCGCCGCTCCCCACCGGCCCCGCAGAGGCGCCGCGGAGCCCCGCCGGGCCGCGGGCACCGCCCGCCCCGCCGCCGCCGCCGCCGCCGCCCCCCACCGCTTCCCCGGCGGGACGGGACGGGACGGGACCCGCCGCGCCGCGGAGCGCAAAGGAGGGGCCGGCGCCGGGTGCCTCGCCGCAGCGGGCGCTCCCCATCTCCCGGCCCGGCTCGCTCCAGCCGGGGCTCCCCGCCCCGCTGCCAGCCACCCTCACCGATTTTAATCCTGACGCTCTGGAAAACCCGCAGCCCCTCTTCCTCCACCGCCATGGTGGTGGTGGTGCTGCCGCCGCCGCGCCTGGCGCTCAGCGGTGCTCGAGCCCCGCCGCCGCGGATACGCCGGGCCGGGAAGGAGGAAGATGAAGAGGAGGATGAGGCAGGCGAGCTGCTCCGCCGCGACGTGAAGGAGAGCAAGCGGACGGATCGGAACGCGCTGCGACCGGGCTCCCGCAAGCGAGGGAGGGTGGGAGCGCTCGACCAAGCGGAGCGGAGCCCAGCACCTCCCGCCCCTCGCGCCTGCAGCTCCCGCCCCCGCCCCCTCATTGGCCAGCGGGGCAGCCGGCCGCGCCGCTCATTGGGCCGCTGCTTGCCGGGGTGGGAGGGGGAGTTGGGTGCCGGCGGACAGAGGCGGGGGGGGTGTGGGGGTGTTGCGGTGCTTTGCAACAGCTGGAACGCGGCGCGCGGCGGCCGCTTGGCCGCCCAGCTGCGAGGCGCGCGCGCCGTGCCTCAGCCGCCCCCCCGCTCCCGTCCCGCCGTGAGGGGGAGGCGGCGGGCGCGAGGGGCGGCCCCGTTCCTCTCGGCCGCGGCAGCCCACCCCCTCACCCCGCCGGGACTGCCGAGGGGGCAGCGGAGGGTGGGAAGGAGGGGGGAAGGCTGACTAACTCTGTGGCCCGACTCCAACGCCAGCCAGGACCAACCGTCGAGGAGCAGCCGTTGGCCCGGGCCGCGGGGCCTGCGCGTCATGGCGAAAGGGAGGCAGGGAGGGATGTTCAAGCCTTCTTTCCCATAGAGCCATAAGGGAAGGGCACTTGCCGCGGCCCCAGGTTGAATTTCATTCATCAGTGGGGAACGAGTGCCTGTATGAAATAAACAAACGCGTTTGGGCGCTGGGAGCAGGCCAGTCTGTCTCCTGGCTCCATCTGACCAGCGGCAAAGCTCGCTCTACCTGACTGCACGGGAAGAGCAGGGAATTCAGATTTCAGGTTTGCATGTTTACACATTAAACATCAAGAAACGGACTGTGTAAGTATTCAGTGCCAAACTTTGGGTCTTGAAAAGTCAGTAGTGGAAACGCTCCTTCCATAAAGGTCTGGCAGAAGCAGAGCACAAAGTTCAATAGAGGTCTACAGATTACATTATTTCAAAAAGTAAAAAATTTCAATTACTTTTGTGCAGACAACCACAACCCCGCTGAGGAAGCTTAGAACATCCTTACTAGAACAGCCCAGGCGCATCACAGTCCAGCATGTCTGAGAAGCCCAACAAAATGCCCTTTCTCAAGCCTGCAGCAAAAACAAAAAAAGAGAAAAGAAAAAAAACACCATCAAATGCTTGCCCGCTCTAGCTATGAATTTCACAAGTGAGAGAAAGGCAAACAGACTAAGAACAATCTATACATATATTAAGAAGCTAATAGTGAAAGAACTGAACCATTAAAGGACAGCAAGAAATCAGAAGGCAAATCCTAAATCAGTCACATGCGGTATGAAGTCTGTAGGCAAGAAGTTGTCCAGGCAAGCTAGAATACAGCTGGGCAGTCCGTCACTGCTTGAATCATGGCACGTACAACACATAATGAAGTCCCTTTAGTTAAAAAAAAAAAAAAAAGGTGAGATATTGAAATATATAAGAGGAAATGAAAATTTGCGATGAAGCTACAGTAGCAGGGGAAGTCAGCTTGTAGGAAAGCCTGGGGCATCTGCATTTTCCAGCACAGGTATTGGCCTAACTCTGAAGGAAACTGGCAAGCTCACAGCCAAAAAAGGAAGCAGGGAGTTATCTTAAGGAGTTGCCTGACTTTACTGTGTTCTCCTTGTCTGCATAGCCAAGTGATATATGTAATTCGATAAAAATACTTTTATAGCACAAGACTCTGAAGGATTTTTTTAAAGCACAGGATTCCATTTACCAACATCCATGCTGTAATTCCCTCCTCCTCGCTGCAATATGCCCAGTGTCCTCTGTAACCTCATTACATTATCCCCGTTCCACCTACCACGTATCGTCTCTTCTCCATAACACTCCCAGCTCACTTAAATACTTCAGCTCTTCTGCCCGCTGGTCCTTTGCATCCCCTGTGATACCTTCAGTGGTCCCTGTCCTAATAACCTTTAGCATTTTCTTCACCATAGCCTCAACTTCACCTGTCACAATACTTCTGACTCCCCTGTTTTTGTCTCATGTTCTAGCTGGACAAGAGGCAACACAAGCAACAGCCTGAACAGAAGCTACAAGAACGCTGATCAGATAGCTCACATTTTAGGAAGGACATTGATTCAGACTGGCCAACCTGTTTTGCCTCTCAGACACTGGATGTGACAAACAGTTTTGGAGTATGCATGTTGTACAGGTCTGTTTTAACACTCTGTACATGCTTACAGATAAAAAGGATTATCGAATGGCTGGTGCTTTTGCTGCTTCGCCACACAGGCACACACCTTGAACATATTTGCACAAAATAAATACAGGCCCACTGAGTCATCTCACTGAAGAAGAACGGCAAACAACTGTTACACACAATGCTGTACACAGGCAGAAACAAGGACTTACAGCTATGAGCAAGTGGCTGAAGTTTAGCTATAAGCAAAGGAAAATGGATTCTATTGTCAGGATCCCTATAAGTTGACCCCAAACGAGCTGGCAAATTGAGCTTATAGATCTCTTTAAAAATATGTTATCTTTGTACTTGTGGTATTCATCAACCAAAGGAACTTCATCTACGCACTGATACTGGGAACTGATAAAACTTCCCCAACAGCATCAGGGAGAAACTTGCTTCCATGCTCTTAATATTATAGACATCTCAGGTAAAATATTTTACTTCTGTTTTCTGTGTTTGCCTTTGGTACCTAAAGACTTCAGTTGACCTCATTTCCCTGTCTGAAGCTTTTCTCATCTGCAGAAAGTTGACCCCAGAATAGTAATTAAAAAACCAAAAACAATTCATCAATTCTTTTCTCAGCATTTGCTGGTCTAAGAGTTACTCTCAGCAGATACTCAAGAAACTATCCTTCCCAATTTGCAGTTGTGTTCTTTTCAGACAGTCATGACACTTCTGTCTCCTTTATGTCCAGGAAACAAAACAAGGTATCTACCTATAACCCAGTTATTATACATTCACAAAACCAGGCTCTACATAAATTCCCCACCACTTTTTGCATACCCAACTTTGCAGTCAGAATCCACCACTCTCAAATCTAATTTCATTTGACCCAGCTTAAATTCACTCTGTTATCTAAAGTGATGGTTGCCCCCACATCCTGACCTTAGGTGTTGCTTGCAACTTCTCTCTGTGCTAGCACTGGTGCTCACAAGGGCATGTGGTGTACCGTGTTTGTTGGTTAAAAAAAAAACACCCAACCTATGATGACTCCCATTTGTACATTACAAAAAACAAGAGGCCCGTAAGCCAAGACACTTTGAAATGCTTTGCCGGTGATCATAAGCAACCTGAGCAGAAAGCATCCCAATCCAAAGGTGTGACTGGGATACAGTGGCATGCTGGGCAGCTTTAGGAGTGTGTGTTTACTCACAGCTACACTGCTAGGCTGTTTTTCAGGATGGCCTAGCTTTACCAAGAGCATGGATTTGTCCAGGAAGGCTGTGGCAAAAGTCAACCATAAACCCAGCCTTTCCTTTAAAAGGTGGTCTAGTACCACCAACTTCTGCACTTAAGCATAAAAGAAACTACCAAGATGCGTACAGAATCAACTAACAACAATCAGAACAGACCAACATTAAAAACAAACCACCAAAACAGCAAAAAACCCCTAGTATTTAAAAATAACTTACAGCAAGGAAAAAAAGAGGGAAAAAAAAGGCTGGCACCTTCTTACACTCTTTGCCACAAAATAAATCAAGCTTCCTCACATGAGAATCTACACATTGTTACTTGTGGCTTGCTGTGCTGTCTAGTTACTCTTCTGGTTTCCCACCAGCCCTTTTCTGCTGAAGCTCTTTGACAGTGCTTTTGTGTATCAGTGTGCTGTTTTATTTTCTGTTGCCTCTTGTTTTCTTGACATAAGGCTAAAAGCTTTTTGCTTTCTCTGCAATAAACATCTGTCTCCAAATTTACGTGCTGTACAGTCCAACAATGTAAATTAAAGCAATGTTTCAAAACTCACATGAATATGTATTTTTAAATAAGTTAAACGCATTATAAGAAACAGCCAAAGAATGCGCATTGCTTTTTCAATATCTCCATTGTTGAAATGAAACCTCAGCAGCAGCATATCACATGTATGTGTGTGTGTGTGTGTATTACAGATACCATGTGCAGGCAACATGAGGTTTGCAGCTGCTAGCAGTCTGATCAAAAAATCTAGGCAAAGTGAAGTGCTGCTTTTTGATATGTGGATGAGTGCATTAATGACAATATCTTCTCCAACTTTTCTTCATCCAAGTCATATGGGTTTATATTATCAGCTCTTCAGAGGATTCTTGGGTCTAAATTAGACTACAAAGAAGGTCATTTTCTGTGACTCATTTGTGCCAAGCAAGGAAATCATTTCCTCTCTTGATCTACATGATAGCTTTCTCTCGGGAGGAAACAGAAAATAAGAAGCTTTCTAATCTCCTTTTGCATTATGCAAGAAACTTACAAAATATGAACCTACTGTCCCCTGGGTACCACCAAGCTGCTACCTCTATTTATGTGGGGGAACAGCATATTTAAGACAAATCTAAGGAAGTAACACAAAGTAAGACTATGATCTGACGACTGAGCAAGATAACTGTGATTAAATTTTAGGAGGCCATAGATAGTTTCAACTAATAATACATCTATCAGGCCTAAAGGCAGCTACTATCCATATAGAGGTGTTGCGTGGTATGACTACTCTGGCTAGGGTGACCCAATAAACATTCATCCCTGGCAAAGTGAGTGGGGAAGCAAAGATGTCGTTGGTGGTGCCTCTGAATCCTACACTCTGACTGAGTGGTAGATTTAGCTCTTGCAGTGACACCTTTCACAGTAAGATAATAAAAGTAGTCTTTTTTTTTTTTCCTCCTGAAGTTCTAGAACCAGCCAACTGGTCAGGAAAAGGCTGCAGTGCTTCCCCTGGTTTCCATGCATAGTGAAGTATGGCAGAAATATAATGAACCTATGTAAGCAGGAAATTAAGAGTGAATTTGTGATTACCTGTATCTCCAAAGGCTAAGAGTTTGCATCTGACATAGCTACAGAGGAATGAAGAAACAGTCATGAAATCGCTTGTATGATTAGTCTGGCAGAGAAACACTTTGGCCATTACGCTAAATGAAAGAAGGAAAGGAAGAGAATGATGACAAGGAGAAGGTTTTAATTAGCAAAACGTCAGCAACAGTGGCAAGAAAGCACAGATTTCACAAAAATACAGAAGTGACAAAGTTTAATTGAAGGAGAAACATGAGAAAGAGTGGACCCTACTGAGATGGCTGTTACTGAATGGCGGGGGGGGGCTGTACCAGTATGTACATGTATGGTGCACTCACAGGATAAAAATGGATCTCTGCATCAGAAGCAAGAAAACTGGGGGTTGCACTGCAGTTTCTACACTTAAAGAAAGCAAGAATCTCCACTGTGACCCGAGTAGAGGAAGAAAAGCATGTCTACCTGTTGTTCTTACTACTTGCCTGTTCAAAAAATCTCACATTTTTGCTGGTTGTTGCAAGAACACTGGGCCAGGAAGAGGCCAGAAGGGGGGAAAGAAAAATGACTTTAATTACAGGAAAAAGGGGCCAGTGAGAACTGGTTGTTACAATAGCTGAGACAACACAATTAATTTTCATGTTGCATGTTTTGGGTTTTTTTTTAAAAAACAACTTTGCTCCTTTAATTCTTGTTCATCACTTCTAAAAATCTGTCCGTCTAGTGTCCTCCTAAAAAATGTAACTGTGTTAAAATCCAATCATTTCAGCAGCAAGCGCAGGACGTTCAGAATTCCTGTGGAGTTTACCAAGATGAAACACCTTCTGGTTAAACTCATAGAAGCATTGTGTTCTGGATCATATCTGCTTTACTTGAGCCTATAAACTTTGCTTTCCTATTAAGGAACAAACGCCTTTATCCTTCCATAAAAGATTATAATGTAATAAAACTGCGTTAAGATCTTACAGAAAATAAAAAACCAGTTATTATGTACAAGAATGAAATGTGGTGAATTTTACTGCAGTTTAATAAGTATGCATCCATTCTCATCTCTCCCACATTAGCCTTCTGTGGAACTGCCGTAGCTAAGTGAAAAGAGCAAATGATCCTGAGAAAGAAAAACTGAGCAGCAATGGGACTTTCTACTTTTTTAAAAATACTGGGTTCTGTTGTTTACAATAAATATGTGGTTATGCAAGCAGGCATATAAACACCCGTATTTCACAAGCCATTGCACATTGGCAGCCATAATCATCACTTTCATATCTTCTTTGCTTTTATGTCATCAGCTCATCTGCAGTGTTCTCTGTTCTTTATGAGAATTAATTTAACGATACAGAAGTCCATCCTTACTCTCTAACCCCAAGGCAAAACTTCAGCCCCCCTCAATTTAGCAGCACCAATAATATCGCTTCTGAGGGGACTGCAAGGAGAGGTCGTATCCCATCTTCTCCCTCATATCCACCTCAGGGGATTGTACAGTCCGAAGCAGGAAGCCACTGGGATTATACTACCAACATCTTCCCGAAAACACTCATAAAACAAACACTTCTGTGCCTCCCAGATATGCCCCAGTTTTGCGGTATAAGCAACATATATGACAGATGCTATAAAGTTTACACTGACTTTGGGAAGCTTTGCATAATTCATCCACAACCAGTGCTGGGAGTGACACAGCTATCCCACAGGCAGCTACAAATCTTGAATAGACTTTTCCATGGAGTCAGGCGTTTACTAAGGGTCAGATCCTGTGGTCTTGCATTTGCTCAAAAATCCCATTGAAGCCAATGCTGGCGGGTCAGTTTGCAAATGCCACCCTCTCTCTGCATGGTGAATAGCTCCCATTGAACCCACTGGGATTACTCATGTGTGTGAGTAACTACTGAGGAGAGCAAAAGGAGCAAAATCTGGTCCTCATTAGGGACTGCTAATCTCAAAAAAAACCTTCCCTCGGTCCGTAGTACCACTCAGGCAGAGCCACTCTGCCGGTGAGGTGCCACCTAGGAAAGGCAATGTGGTGCAATTTGGCACCATTCTTTTAGCATGCAGTTCTTTAAAACACTGGCTAATTATCCAGGCATGACTGCATGGAGGAGCTCTCTCCCATCACAGTACATGAGCAAAGATAATCTTATACCATGGAACACAATTAGCCAGATGGTTATTTGGAAGTTTTTGGAACAGAAGCAATTTCTCTGATCTGGGAGATAAAAAAAAAAAAATCAAAGCTGAAGTAAAAAAAATCATACCACACTTGATTCCTAAGTATTTAATTACATATTATCATGGGTAACTACTAATCGGCTCCAATTATGCAATCTTATTTTATTGCTGTTGGAAACAGATTTATAGCCGGTACATAATGTGTATATTTAAGTCAATATGTGAATAAACAGTCTGGAAAACACATCATTTGTACCCAGATTTGGTTACTAGCGTCTGCCACCTGCTGGAAATAGCTGTGATATCTCAATGAAGTTCCCCAGATGGAAGGTCTGGTCACTCACCAAACAAGCAAAAATGTCAGAGCAAAATATGTTCCTTGTACCCGGGAGCTTATTCCTCTTGCACCCACTGGGAAAGTTTAATTTGCACATGGGGGTGTTCACCTGCGTTCACAGAGAAGGCATAACATGACGTTGTTTAAACAAACAGAAATTAAATTTGCTATTGAGAATAACATTAGCTGTCTGCATCTGACCAGAAAGCAAGATATATAATCTGAAATGAATGCACCCAGCTAATCCCATCTCCAGCTGGCATAGCACTCTTGCCACTCTGCTGGAAACGGCACAACTGCAAGTCTCCCTGTGCTTTCCTCGCATAGGATTTATTCCTCTACCCAATACAGTTTTGCATTGTCTTTGAGCCTCATGTGAAGAGACTGACCATTCTGGCTTTATGGTGGCCCATAAAACCCTCAAGGAGAACAAAACCTGCCTGTCCGGGACATCTGCTCTCACTCAAAAAAAAAAAAAAAAAAAGCAGTGAGCGGGTTTGGATGAGGTATTCCTCAGAGCACCAGAACCTTGTAATTTGCTGCCTCTGTGCCAGCAAACCAGCATAAGAAATCCAAGTAAGCCAGAGGGTAAATCTGAAGGCAGCGCTGCAAGACTCGCCTTCCTCTCTCGCTTGCGTGGAAGAGGCTGAATAGTAGCAGGCCGCACAGGTAAGACTAGCGGTTCTTGTCAGCACGCTGGCTTATTGCATCTGACTGGCCGATGGCGGGACTGATTGTATTGGTGCAGCGTTGCACTTGGCAGGGCTCCCCAGGCCAGTGGGGAGAGAGACACAGGTACAACTAGATTAGAGTTCCAGACCCTTTGGGTTTTTTTTCCAAAAATCATACCCAGGCCCTTAAGAAGCTGACATCTATACACCCAACAGGTTTAGAAGAAGAGCCCAGGGTTCACATTTAGGCAGCGCTTGCATTCAGGAAAACACAGTGCTTTTCTCTGGGTACCTTTCAATTATTTCTGAGCCCAAAGAAGGAGAATCAAAAATAAAGATGGGGATATAAGTGATTTATTATGGTTATCTAGCTCCGTGGGTTGGAGTGAAGAAAGAGAAAAAGAGAAGACGCATGCAAAGACCTAATAAAATTATAGTTAATTCCTAATTTTCTCCACTAACTTGCTCTAACCTTCATCAAGCACTCAGATGTTTACAGCGGGAAGCAGCCCTGAAAGCAATACAACAAATCTAAACCAGGGAGCAACACTTCAGCAAGAATTCACATTGGCATCTGCTTTCACATGCCTCCTGCGGAGTAGAAGGGCCAGGCCTGCCGGAGGGGTGCCCCGCTGGGCAGAGGCGCCTACCTCCTGCTGCAGTCTATTGCTTCCCAGGTGCAGCAATCACACAGTTAGCGAATACTAACCACAGCCCGTTCCCATAGCGTTTGCATTACTGCGCACCCACCTGCAAACGCACAAAACAATGTTTCTGTTGGGTTTTGGCTTTTAGCCGAAAGCCTTTGCCACTTCGCAGTGCTTAGGGGGTCAGAGCTAGCCATGCTTCAGGTGCCTCCAAGTTTTCTCCTCTCTGCTGCTCTTAAGAGGCTACCAACTCTCTTCCAGCAACATGGGCTTTGCCTGCACCGGCAAGTTCCCCTCTTTCCAGCCGCAAATTCAGCCATGCCTCATGCTGACAAGTGGGCTGAGGTTTGCTCTTGTAAAGCCTGACAAGGGTTTCTTGCAAAGAAGAGACCCACAAATTAAAAAACTGCCAGACGAAGAATCAACAATACCCCCAGCCTGTCCACAGCAGAAATCTTCTCATCTTTGCTGCAGTCATTGCAGCTGCCGTTTGTATCCAGGCAGGCATGTGGCTGAATGCAGGCACTCGCCTCGGAGTGGATGGGCCTGCTGGGCTAATTCACCCAGCCCTCTGTCCCAGGATGTGCTGGCCTCGGGCTACAGACAAGCTTTTCAGCAGCAACAGCCTGCTCTCAGTCACCTTCTCCACGGCCTTCTGGGGTTACCCAGAAAGAGCTCCCCTCCTCAGGCAAAGATGGGGGACAGCGCCCTGGCCTCATCTCTGCCTGCGTACTCCATAGCACCCGTGCCTTAAGACCAGCCTTCCTCAGAAAGCTAAGGGCTACTGCACGAGCAAACTGACCTCAATGCAGAAGCTCAGTCAATCATCTGACAGTCCTCCCCTCTCCCTCTGTGCCCTCCTCCCACGTTAAAACCACTAAGGAAAATGAGTTATCAGCATTAGTTGACTTGGCATTTTTGCTGTAGATCAAGGAAATCCTGGATCTTAGCAAACATTGCCCAAAAGATTTAAAATTGTGTATGTAGATATAAACATATGTATATATAAATAAAACTCCATATAATCATGGCAATGTTTTTCCCTTCCTCTTCCTCTTTCCCCGCCCCCTTTCCCTTCTCTCAGTTTCTCAGACAATAAGTGGGAAACAACCTTTTTTTTTCCCCAGCCAAAAACTAATTCCCGCTCAAAGCTTC